>NW_028324160.1:3697500-4297500 GCF_054372755.1 Phalangium opilio | reverse complement strand
TTGGTCTCACCGATTTGGTCACGGGACTATTTGGTATCGTGATTATTTGGTTACCTAATTAGTTGCCACCTTTTCCAAAAGAATGGTTCCAATAATTAGCTGCCACTTTTTCCAAAATATTCTCCTACTAATTATCTGACACCTTTTCCAAAATATTCCTATTATTGCTAATAAATTGTTCGTGGTAAGAGGCGGGGTTTTAAAACTCATATAAATAATCTTCTTACCTCCAAACAGGTTGGGTTGGGTTTGGTTAGGTTTAGTTAGTTTAGGTTAGGTTTGGTTAGGTTCGGTTCGGTAAGGTTTGGTTAGGTTAGGTAAGGTTTGGTTTGATTCGGTTAAATTTGGGTGTTTTAAAAAATTCTGAAGGGGTGAAATTTTTTTTAAAAGGAGACTTTCGTGTCCAGATACCAATTTTTTCCGAGACCCAATTTTTCCGGGACCAATTTGTCCCTGGACCCATTTGTCCCAAGACCAAATCGGTGAGACCAAAACGGCGAGACCAAATCGGCAAGACCATAACGGCGAGACCAAATCGTCGCGTACCGCATATATTACAAAGAAATTTGCAAGAAGCGGTGTGCACAATAAATCTGCCTAGACGTAGCTCTTGTGATTTTGGCCACTTATCACCACTCAAAGTAGCAATGTTTAAAATGGGTCAGGAAATTGGGGAAATGGCTATGTTTACAATAGGGATGCACCAATATATCGGCCGATTTATCGGCCTATCTTTTTGTTATCGGTATCGGCCAACATCGGCTTCATGACATGTCACCAATCACAAGAATGGGCCGCAATCATAATCATCATGGTAGAGACTTAGACATCTTCAGCACAAAACAACTGTAATGCAAACATTTTTCATTACAACGAATGAAATAAGAAATTTAATTTTGAATTGTCTATTTACTAGCTTTAATCCATATTTTAACTTAACTCAACTTAAATTTAATCTTACAAATGTGTTATAACTTGTTGGAACTGATGTACTGTTTTATAACACAATAAACCCCCCTATTATTATTATTATGTAAACCTATATTTCCGGGAAAAATTTGACAAGATATAAAGTACTTAATACTAATTGAAAAACATCACTCAAAATTATTCCCACAATTTGACATTTCCCTTTTAAAATGCAAGGTTTTCCACACACGACTATATGAGAAAGTTATTTCCTATAGTGTCGTATACCTTCCGCAAACAATCGAAGTCGACACTGACGCTCTCTAATGTGTTTGGTGTCATTAATTTACACTTTGAACTTTTCACTTGTGGTCCATAAGTTTGCTTATAACGCTACTTCATGTTGAACAAGGAAAGGAGCTGCATTTTTACTAAAAACCAAGCAAGCATTTAATTTAGACAATACCATTTTTATGGAAAGGGGTTAGGGCTAAAATATGTATCGGTACCACATTGAACGAAAGAGACGTGACACATGTCTCTAATAAAACAAAGTAAAAACGTAAATGGTCCTAAATAATGCTAATTCTACTCTTGGAAACGATATTCATGGAGAAATATTTTTTTATGGGCCGATAATATCGGCCAATATATCGGCTATGAATTTCCGATATATCGGCTCTACCAGGAATGTATGGAGGGGTTGGAATGGCTAAGGTCAAATCCTAATCGGCGTGAAATGATCTTGGAAACAACTGGCGTGGCTTAATTTACGCTAGTGACGTCATAGCCTGACGTAAAAATCGTATTTACCACTTAAATTATTTTCATTCATTCATTGGCTGCCAAAAAAACTAGTTTGCTATAATCCTCCACCCTCTACCCGAGGTCCTCTGTCTAGGCTGAGAGAATCGAATATGAACGCGAATCAGCGCATTAACTTTAAAAAATCTAAAAGGTCACTTCTGCCATGCATTTTTTAACGAGTCATGACATTTTTCGCCTTCGGTAGACAGCTAAACAAACGTAGGGGGGAGGAGCTACACTTCTAAAAGTAAAAGGACTCGCCTTATGTTTCCACCATCAAGGGTACAACGAGAGCCCCCTTAGCCATTCCAGCCCCTCCATACATTCCTGGCTCTACCCATATCGGTGCATCCCTAGTTTACATATATATACTTTTAATAATAACAGCTTTTATTTTTTATTTTGAATGCGCAATTGAAGTTTTTGTATTGAATCTTTTATTCAACCAGTAATTTAGGTCATTTACGAAAGACTATGAAGTATTTTTTTTCGAATAACGTGTTGGTTGTGGGTGTTAACGAAACATGGAATTTAAAATTTAAAATTTTCTTTGCGCGTAACTGACTATGCTTGAAACTGAGGCTAGGATGGAAGCTCCAAGCCAAAGAACCAAGTGCCCGCCAACTGCTCCTAAAACGTCATTCATCTGTAAAATATTTAAAATTTCGTTATTAGACCTAATGTTTTCCTCTAAATTATTGGAAATTCCAAAATTGCTTCGATTATTTGTTGAAAAAATTCTATAATTGATTTCATTACGACATCATGGAAGAAACATTTTACATTGGTACGTTACAAATTATGTCGATTATAGCTATTTTTCTCCTATCATACAAAAAATAGTAGGAAAAGTAGTATTTTGAGTACGATAATACTGTACCATAGAAGCTATATTCAACAATAACGAAGCCACCCTGTATAGATTGTTATTTCATTTAAATTAACGTAAATGTCTCACCGTGTACTTTGGGTGAGTCGAGTATACAACTTGATCAAGTGTCGAAAAATACATCTTGAACCTGGAATTTTAAAATTTACCTTCCTAAGCCTAAATGGAGGAACCAAAATTTCTTTACCTCCCAAGGTCAGCACTCTAAAGAACATAAATGAAATATTACTATTCAAGAAAGTATTTTTATAATTTTTAAACTTAATAAAGTAATATATTTCGTCATTTGACTTTTCACTTCATGCTGAAATGAATAATGAATACTCACCAATCCATCCTCATCAACAGGTTCGAGATAGGATAGCGAAGTTTCATATTTCGTATCGCTTCGGGCAAATATTTCAATAATGTTTTAACTGGATTATTATTTTTGGAAACCGGAAATTTCAATCGACTCTTGGTCATAAAATAAGGTACTTACACACAAGGACCGTTGCAACGACATTCCTCTACTCTTTCGATTATTAACTGACTTGACTTTTGGAGACAACATACTAAAAAAAAATTTCATACAAATTTCCAATAAATACATTAATGAGAAATAAATATTGTAAAAGCTTATTTCGCTTACCAGTGTTCAAATTAGATATATTACAAGGTGGAAAATTTCCCATTTCTTTGATGATTGGATCAAAGCAACCGCATCTCTTCAAGTTGACTCTCTGAATACACGCATTAATGCATTCCTAGGCCAGAACGAGCGTAAAGGAGAGGTTGAAAATTTGAAACAAACAGAAAATCAAAAGAAAGATATTTACGTTTGAGTTTTTACATTTTGCAAATTGCTAGAGATGGCAATTTTGAATTCTGATACCGATATTTTCGATTGAAAAACGATAATGAATATCTTAATAAGTTTTGTATACAGGGTGTTTCTTAAAAGCATGTCATAAATTAGAGGGTGTGTTTTTGGGTCAAACTGAGTGAAAAGTGTCAAAGAGCATGGGGTCTACAACGTTTAGTTTCGGAGGTACGGGCCCCAAAACATGAAAAATGTCACAAAAGTGTAGTAAGACATATCAGCTTGCTCATATTGTTTAGACAATTCCTATATCCTCCCATATAAGAATTCTAATGAGCCATTTGCTAGCAGAAGTGTATTTTGAAAGGTAGAAGTGTGCAAGGACTGGTCAATAAGTGGTATTTCAAAGTGACAAACAAAGAAGAGTTCCCGGCCACGTATCTTTTAGTCGTACATATACCAAGTTAGCAGCAGTTTTAGAGGTGTTGTTCAAAATGCCCAACATTAGCATTAATACAAACATGTGCCGTCTAACGAACGATTCTTGTACATGTTGAAAGATGCCTGGCGTGCTTCGAATTGTTTCACACCCTTCAAGTATTCGTTGTCGCACGTCGTCCACATCACGGACTTCACTCCTGTACACCCAGTTCTTGAGATAACCCCAAAACGCGGAAATCACATGATTTCGCCGGCCACGCAACTGGTCCTCCTCGTCCAATCCACCTCAAAGGAAATGTAGCATCGAGATGTTCTCGAAACATACGGTAAAAGTGTCGTGGTGCCCAGCCGTGTATATACCGCATGTCATGTAGAAATGCTAACGGTATGTCCTCGAGTAGTTGCGGTAAAGTCTCTCTTAAAAACTCGAGGTATGCCTCTCCATTTAGTCTGCGTGGTAGAAAATGAGGCCCGAGCCGTCAATTCCGCACCACACACTTAAACTAAATTGAACTTGGTTACTCCTAGCAGTTGTTGCATGTGGGTTTATTTGACTCCATTTATGGTCGTTGTGATAGTTCAAAACACATCACGGGAGAAAGATGCCTCATCGGTTACAAACAGAGCGCGTGGATGGTAAGAACGTCTTGTTCGATATCCTCGATGCCTTCTAGAGGATCTCATTCCCGATAATTTCGGGGATGTAGCTGACCCGTGTCCCTCAAGCGCCGGTCAACAGCCTCGAATGTTCATCTATCAGGTACGCTTCGTCAATGAAATTGTTCCTGGTATTGTCTCCGTGAATCCATAGAATTACCCCGCGCAAGTCCGCATATTCTGCATTAGTGTACGCCATTATGTCACTACCGGAGGTTTAAGCGACTCTGTGACTTTGTGAAGAACAGCATTACTTTATACCAACCCACCGTAATTTTTACGATCCGAGTAAAACAAAAATCTAATCTGGCCTATGCTACATTTTCTTGGAGGTGGTTTGCACGAGGAGGAGAATTCAGAAGAGGCAAGCGCTTAGCCCTGCAGATTATCCTAGACGGCTAAACCTTTGCCGGTGGTTACAATTGAAGACTATCTATTCCCACGCGCTCTTTTAGTAACCAATGAGGAATTTTTCTCCCGTGATGTATTTTGAACTATCACAACGACCATGAATGGCGTCAAATAAACTCACATGCAACAACTGCTAGGAGTAACCAAGCTCAATTTACTTTAAATATGTGGTGCGGAATTGTCGGCTCACATTTATTAGGGCCACATTTTCTGTCAACCAGACAAAATGGCGACGCATATCTCGAGTTTTTAAGAGAGACTTTACCGCAACTACTTGAGGACATACCGTTAGCATTTTTATGTGACATGTGGTTTATGCACGACGGCGCGCCACCACACTTCGCCCATATGGTTCGAGAACATCTCGATGCTACACTTCTTTTAAGGTGGATTGGACGATGAGGACCAGTTGCGTGGCCGGCGAGATCTCCCGATTTGAATACATGTGATTTCTACCTTTGCAAGGACTTGGTGTACAAGAGTAGAGTCCGTGATGTGGACGACTTGCGACAACGAATACATGAAGGGTGTGAAACAATCCGAAACACGCCAGGCATCTTTCAACATGTTCAAGAATCGTTCGTAAGACGGGCACATGTTTGTATTAATGCTAAGCGTTGGTGGTGAGCATTTTGAACAACACCTCTAAAACTGCTGCCAACTTGGTAAATGTACGAATAAGAGATGCATTAACTGGAAACTCTTCTTTGTTTGTCACTTTGAACTTTACCTTTCATTGACCAGTCTTTGCACACTTCTACCTTTAATAATACACTTCTGCTAGAAAATGGCTCATTAGAATTCTTAAATGGGAGAATCTAGGAGGATATAGGGATGAAGGAGTCTTCGACTGCCCGATTTCCCATTGAAACGCGCTTACAGATTATCGGCCGTGGTTTCCCCCCCGTTCTCTCTCGTTCTGGGAGATTCATAGCCGCGCAACTAGTTCCGCGCACATCGTCATCGGGCGTCGTCTTTTCTTTTGATTTCATTTTTGGTAAAGGCTGCATTTTTTAGTGCTTTAACGGAACATTTATCATTATTTAATTTTTTATTAATTGTAAATTATTTGTTCTTTGATAAAACTGTTTTAGAGGGAACGCTTTTTTACTCTATCCCTAAACCAAAAACTTAAGTAAAAAAGTGTTTAAGGTGGATTAAAGCCTGTTGGTAGAGTAGAGTTAACACCCGATAACATTAAAAAATATCATTCTTTCCCCAAATCTCTTACTTTTTTTACGCCGCCTACATAAAGGCGGTGTTGCTTCTAAGGCCTAAGCTAGCATGAAAAACCCGCTCTTTTTTGAATTGGGATTTGCGTGGTCACGTGATGCGCGTAACCAAGGTCACTAGGTGCGCGTGAACGAATCTCCCATCTGAGAGGCCGAAACCTGAGCTCTAAGAACGGGCAGTCGAAGACTCCTTCACCCCTATATCCTCTTAGGGAGAATATTGGAATTGTCTAAATAAGATGAGGAAGTTGATGTCTTACTCCACATTTGAGACATTTTTCACGTTTTGGTGTTCAACTTTTGGGGACCCGTACTCCCGAAACTAAAAGTTGTAGACCCCATGTTCTTACACACTTTTGGCTCAGTTTGACCCAAAGAACACATCCTTTAATTTATAACATGCTTATCAGAAACACCCTGTATGAAAATTGCCAAAAATTATTGGCCGGTATTTATATTAAGGAGCATTTGTATATATGCAGTATATAAGCGTGTTACATCCATCTCTAGAAATTACTGTATATGAATGTTGGATATTTGAATCCATATACTAGACTAATTTATTTCGTTGACCTATAACCAAAAGCGGATTATGCTTCACAACAACAGATACACGGCGTCTTAAATAGTTCAAACAAAAGCTACCCAGATTGATAACATCTTCGTGCCTTACTCCCAAATCATCTTTTGTATTGTGAATAGTTTTAACTAAGTAATATTTTAGACACCCTACTCAGTCTTTATAGTAGTTCCCTAATTTATGTACCTGGTAAATCGGTTCTTAACGCGCAAGGATCGCAAGGATCCGAAGGAGCCGCCCTACCGAATTATTTTTCTCCGCGTAAGAGGAGGTTCTTTTCTAGGAGCTTAGAGAATATCGTGTACCTCCCCCAGGTACGTGTTACGCACTTCATGTGTACGGCTTCTACTATAACCCTAAGTTCTAACAAATGGAATTAATTAAATTAAGTATACGATCGCTTCGTTGGGTCTTATAAATTATTCAGGAACCTTAAACATATTCATATTGTAATGGAAATTCACCGTGTAAGACCATTGTTAACTTGGAAATTGTAATCGACGTATTAGCTTACCGTTTGTGTTTGATATTTGTAGTCCATGCAGTCATCTCTAAAAGGCGATTTCAAACGGCGAATAGTAGTCTAAAATAAATGAACAAGTATCAAATTACATAGTTTAAAATCATGCCGATGAAGCGAACTTGTTTCATGGATATAACGGTAGTAGTTTGGTCCCTTAGAAACACATTGTTCTCTTTCTCTAAATCAAGATAACGATGAGGGGGTCCGACGGAAATTCGCATGCCAAACTCCTTTGTAATGTATTTGGTCAAATGATATTCCCTTCGATCGATATTGAAATCAATTGTTAACGCTGTACCAAAATATAATAATAGGAATCAACGTATATCAAAGACGACACTTAAATAAGGGCGCTTCAACGAAAAATAAATATAAAAGCCTTGATTAAACCTGAATTAATTCCGACTGAAGGGTTCTGTTTCTTGTTCGGGATCCATTTAAAAGTTTCCAAGCTCTAGACTATTCAGCTCAATAATAAAACTGAAACAATTCGTTTGTTATTTAATTGTTCAAGAACTTGAAATTGTGATTGTTATGTACCTTTTATTGCACTCGCGAAAAGCGTAAGAGCAGGAATCGATGAGTACCCTTTTGCTCTCTCCAGCGAAAATACGTTGAGTTTTATTTATGTTGGCAACTGCCTGGTAATAAGTAGAATATTCCCTTTCCTGTTCGCTTAACTCCGCACGGTTAGGATTTTGATCGCAATCGAACACATTAAGAACCTGCATTTAAAGAAGTCTTTTCTCGTATACTTCTTACGCGGCTTTACCACATTTTGTTGTTGTTAAGAGCAACATGTACAGTACAGTGCCATTCCTAATTTCTACTTCGTTTTTACTAGGCGAATATTTTTGAATATTGTTCTATTTTTCGCATATGTACTTTGGGCATCAAACTTACAGCAATTTAATTAAAAAAACAATGCTTGATTAGGGGTTATTCATAAAAATAATACCGGTGTAGACTGTGAAGTCCTCAACAGACTTAATGTTTAGCGGTTTTTGAACATAACCTTGAGGAGCTCAACTAAATCATTTCCAAAACCTTCTTCTAGTTTAATTGACATCTACCGCCCAGTTTGGTCAAATCCAGTAACAAATTTTGACTTTGATCAATCACACAAACAAACCGTTTTCACAAATATAGGCCTACATAAGTGTAGTTTGAAAACTCAATGTTTCAACGATTTGTTATATATTGAATATGCATAAATACTACGTAATTTGGATTCCCAACTTGGACTAAAGTTGCTGACTAAATATACGATACACCATTAGGCGAATCTAAGCGCCCAGGTGAAATCTGAGTGGTGAGTTTAAAACTTCTACTCTCTATGTTCTGTCTCAATCACAAGGTTCTGACCTTACCTATAATTTATACATATTTATAGTTTCATGGCGACAAGTTGACCTCAATAATACTTTCTTATGTCAAATGCTTTAAAATTATCTCAGCTACAATTATGGGAATTGAAAAATATACCTGTTAAATTATTTGTTATAAGATAATTAATTCTTAGTGATTTTTAAAAGGTGAATTGAGCCTTATTTAGGTACATGCAATAAATTAACTTTTAACTTGATAGGTTCTCACTTTCAGGAATTTCTTTAGGTATAAATAAAGATATTTAACTAAATGTGTATTTTTTACATATGTACCGAGAAAGCCATGTCCATATGGTCGTAATTTTTATCCGTGAGGTCATATCCTGGGCCAAATGGAGCGCATTGTTTTAACGATATATTCAGAAGATCTTCCCAATATTTCGATTTCTTAAGGAAACAAATCACCGAAAACTTTATCCTGAAATATTTTAAGATATTTAAAATTTGAAATTTTCGTAACCTGTAAAAGTTCTTGAAAAATGTTTAAGAATATCGATTCCAATCCGTATTCGTCATAAAATGAGCAGCACCATTTCACAGCTTAATAGTTCATCTTTTAAGGATTTTGGGACAATCAGGATATTCCAATTAACAACAATACTTAATTTCAAGCTTTAAATAAAACGGGGGCATGCGAACAAATAACGATAGCAAGAGGAACATCAAATTAGTTTTTCATCAAATATTCGGTTAATACTCCACTCCTATTATTGTTTGAAGGAATAATCTGCCGAATTAATACAGAATTTTAACGCAAAATAGTTAAACCTGCAGGGGCGTGTAATTGAATGACGCGCATCAGCTACTACTGACTAAATCTCTCTCATTAGGGATCGAAAACAAAACATTAACTGTGTCTGGAAAAAAGGGATGGAGTTTCCATTGAAATTTAGAAATCCCGAACACTTTCTATTCTATCTTCCCATTGCGCAGAATTCCATTAGACCCTATCCCGCCAATGTTTTTAATGAATTTATGCCAACGGCGGGTTTGGTATTTTCAATTCAAACGACGCTATTTGTCGAAATAAGCGACCCCAAAAATGCTATGTAGTATAATTTCTAGTAATGTCGTTTTTCATTGAAAGCGTTTTAAATACATTTGTACTGCCTTGGAAACGCCACAATTTGGTTAAAATAGGTTAGTTATATTTTATAAATCACTTGACATGTTTCGCTTTTTCCAAAATATTGATGATTTTCTTCATTGACTTCTCAAATAATATGCATTTTCCAAAAAAAAATCTGTTAGGTTAGGTTTGGCTAGAAGGCGTCTTTTCCTCTTTGGAAGTATATTAAAGTGCGGGTTTTTCGGTGCAATGGGATTGGGTTCGGTTGATTGGGATTCGGCGCAATTCTACTGAAGCTACGTTACGCATGCATTTTGCTTTAAGTTAAATACGAGATCTCATACTAACTTAAAAACATCTCAGTTTTTCCAGCATTCCCCCTTCAAGTTTATATTTTTCAAATACCTCGTACAAGTTCATTGAGAACAAATCGGCTTTAATTACCATTTTAGAGATGGTGTACCTGATTCAACACTGTACGCCTTGAACACGTTTTCTGACAATAAAGCTTTACTCTTAAGTGTTACATTCCCTTCGTGTGATAAATTTATTGATTCGTCCACGTAGGGATAGATATTTGAAATATTCATTTAAATGGTGATGCTTATTTCAATAACATACATATCAAGTCGAAAACAATCACAAATATAACTATAGAAAAATTATAAGGTAATTTCAATTTCTCATGAAAGACATATCACTCGTCCTTTTAAAAGGTCATATAAAAATTAATCAAAAATGTCTTGATTAGAATCAAGTCCAAAAAAAGTATCGATAAGACTGAGCTTATCACTTGACTGAAGGATCAGATATTAATTTTTCTTTTTAATTGAAACTTAAAGGCATGCTTAAGAAAAAACAACGTTCCATTACCGTTTTCCGTTGAAATAACTTATTTTACAAGTAATCAATTTCAAAAATTTACTTATCTCGGGTTTTCGGGCACAATTCCATTCCCCCAAACCCACAAGTACCTACAAGCACCCACAAGTACCTACAAGCACCCACAAGTACCTACAAGCACCCACAAATACCTACAAACACCCACAAGTACCTACAAGCACCCACAAGTACCTACAAGCACGCACAAGTACCTACAAACACGCACAAGTACCTGCAAACACGCACAAGTACCTACAAGCACCCACAAGTACCTACAAGCACCCACAAGTACCTACAAACACCCACAAGTACCTACAAGTATCTACAAACACCCACAAGTACCTACAAGTACCTACAAACAGCCACAAGTACCTACAAACACCCACAAGTACCTACAAACACCCACAAGTACCTACAAACACCCACAAGTACCTACAAACACCCACAAGTACCTACAAGTACCTACAAACACCCACAAGTACCTACAAACACCCACAAGTACCTACAAACACCCACAAGTACCTACAAACACGCACAAGTACCTACAACCACGCACAAGTACCTACAAACACGCACAAGTACCTACAAACACGCACAAGTACCTACAAACACCCACAAGTACCTACAAGCACCCACAAGTACCTACAAGCACCCACAAGTACCTACAAGCACCCACAAGTACCTACAAGCACCCACAAGTACCTACAAGTACCTACAAGCACCCACAAGTACCTACAAGCACCCACAAGTACCTACAAGCACCCACAAGTACCTACAAGCACCCACAAGTACCTACAAGCACCCACAAGTACCTACAAGCACCCACAAGTACCTACAAGCACCCACAAGTACCTACAAGCACCCACAAGTTCCTACAAGCACCCACAAGTACCTACAAGCACCCACAAGTTCCTACAAGCACCCACAAGTTCCTACAAGCACCCACAAGTACCTACAAGCACCCACAAGTACCTACAAGCACCCACAAGTACCTACAAGCACCCAAAAGTACCTACAAGCACCCACAAGTACCTACTAGCACCCACAAGTACCTACAAGCACCCACAAGTACCTACAAGCACCCACAAGTACCTACAAGCACCCACAAGTACCTACAAACACGCACAAGTACCTACAAACACGCACAAGTACCTACAAACACGCACAAGTACCTGCAAACACCCACAAGTACCTACAACCACCCACAAGTACCTACAACCACCCACAAGTACCTACAAGCACCCACAAGTACCTACAAGCACGCACAAGTACCTGCAAACACGCACAAGTACCTACAAACACCCACAAGTACCTACAACCACCCACAAGTACCTACAACCACCCACAAGTACCTACAAGCACCCACAAGTACCTACAAGCACCCACAAGTACCTACAAACATCCACAAGTACCTACATGCACCCACAAGTACCCACAAGCACCCTCAAGTACCTACAAGCACCCTCAAGTACCCAAAAGAACCTACAAACACCCACAAGAACCTACAAACACCCAAAAGTACCTACAAACACCCAAAAGTACCTACAAACACCCACAAGTACCTACAAGTACCTACAAGTACCTACAAACACCCACAAGTACCTACAAACACCCACAAGTACCTACAAACACCCACAAGTACCTACAAACACCCACAAGTACCTACAAACACCCACAAGTACCTACAAACACCCACAAGTACCTACAAGTACCTACAAACACCCACAAGTACCTACAAACACCCACAAGTACCTACAAACACCCACAAGTACCTACAAACACGCACAAGTACCTACAAACACGCACAAGTACCTACAAACACGCACAAGTACCTACAAACACGCACAAGTACCTACAAACACCCACAAGTACCTACAAGCACCCACAAGTACCTACAAGCACCCACAAGTACCTACAAGCACCCACAAGTACCTACAAGCACCCACAAGTACCTACAAGTACCTACAAGCACCCACAAGTACCTACAAGCACCCATAAGTACCTACAAGCACCCACAAGTACCTACAAGCACCCACAAGTACCTACAAGCACCCACAAGTACCTACAAGCACCCACAAGTACCTACAAGCACCCACAAGTTCCTACAAGCACCCACAAGTACCTACAAGCACCCACAAGTTCCTACAAGCACCCACAAGTTCCTACAAGCACCCACAAGTACCTACAAGCACCCACAAGTACCTACAAGCACCCACAAGTACCTACAAGCACCCACAAGTACCTACAAGCACCCACAAGTACCTACTAGCACCCACAAGTACCTACTAGCACCCACAAGTACCTACAAGCACCCACAAGTACCTACAAGCACCCACAAGTACCTACAAGCACCCACAAGTACCTACAAGCACCCACAAGTTCCTACAAGCACCCACAAGTACCTACAAGCACCCACAAGTTCCTACAAGCACCCACAAGTTCCTACAAGCACCCACAAGTACCTACAAGCACCCACAAGTACCTACAAGCACCCACAAGTACCTACAAGCACCCACAAGTACCTACAAGCACCCACAAGTACCTACTAGCACCCACAAGTACCTACTAGCACCCACAAGTACCTACAAGCACCCACAAGTACCTACAAGCACCCACAAGTACCTACAAGCACCCACAAGTACCTACAAACACGCACAAGTACCTACAAACACGCACAAGTACCTACAAACACGCACAAGTACCTGCAAACACCCACAAGTACCTACAACCACCCACAAGTACCTACAACCACCCACAAGTACCTACAAGCACGCACAAGTACCTGCAAACACGCACAAGTACCTACAAACACCCACAAGTACCTACAACCACCCACAAGTACCTACAACCACCCACAAGTACCTACAAGCACCCACAAGTACCTACAAGCACCCACAAGTACCTACAAGCACCCACAAGTACCTACAAACATCCACAAGTACCTACATGCACCCACAAGTACCCACAAGCACCCTCAAGTACCTACAAGCACCCTCAAGTACCCAAAAGAACCTACAAACACCCACAAGAACCTACAAACACCCAAAAGTACCTACAAACACCCAAAAGTACCTACAAACACCCACAAGTACCTACAAACACCCACAAGTACCTACAAACACCCACAAGTACCTACAAACACCCACAAGTACCTACAAACACCCACAAGTACCTACAAGTACCTACAAACACCCACAAGTACCTACAAGTACCTACAAACACCCACAAGTACCTACAAACACCCACAAGTACCTACAAACACCCACAAGTACCTACAAACACCCACAAGTACCTACAAACACCCACAAGTACCTACAAACACCCACAAGTACCTACAAACACCCACAAGTACCTACAAACACCCACAAGTACCTACAAACACGCACAAGTACCTACAAACACGCACAAGTACCTACAAACACGCACAAGTACCTACAAACACGCACAAGTACCTACAAACACCCACAAGTACCTACAAGCACCCACAAGTACCTACAAGCACCCACAAGTACCTACAAGCACCCACAAGTACCTACAAGCACCCACAAGTACCTACAAGTACCTACAAGCACCCACAAGTACCTACAAGCACCCATAAGTACCTACAAGCACCCACAAGTACCTACAAGCACCCACAAGTACCTACAAGCACCCACAAGTACCTACAAGCACCCACAAGTACCTACAAGCACCCACAAGTTCCTACAAGCACCCACAAGTACCTACAAGCACCCACAAGTTCCTACAAGCACCCACAAGTTCCTACAAGCACCCACAAGTACCTACAAGCACCCACAAGTACCTACAAGCACCCACAAGTACCTACAAGCACCCACAAGTACCTACAAACACCCACAAGTACCTACAAGCACCCACAAGTACCTACAAGCACCCACAAGTACCTACAAGCACCCACAAGTACCTACAAGCACCCACAAGTACCTACAAGCACCCACAAGTACCTACAAGTACCTACAAGCACCCACAAGTACCTACAAGCACCCACAAGTACCTACAAGCACCCACAAGTACCTACAAGCACCCACAAGTACCTACAAGCACCCACAAGTACCTACAAGCACCCACAAGTACCTACAAGCACCCACAAGTTCCTACAAGCACCCACAAGTACCTACAAGCACCCACAAGTTCCTACAAGCACCCACAAGTTCCTACAAGCACCCACAAGTACCTACAAGCACCCACAAGTACCTACAAGCACCCACAAGTACCTACAAGCACCCACAAGTACCTACAAGCACCCACAAGTACCTACAAGCACCCACAAGTACCTACAAGCACCCACAAGTACCTACAAACACGCACAAGTACCTACAAACACGCACAAGTACCTACAAACACGCACAAGTACCTGCAAACACCCACAAGTACCTACAACCACCCACAAGTACCTACAGCCACCCACAAGTACCTACAAGCACCCACAAGTACCTACAAGCACGCACAAGTACCTGCAAACACGCACAAGTACCTACAAACACCCACAAGTACCTACAACCACCCACAAGTACCTACAACCACCCACAAGTACCTACAAGCACCCACAAGTACCTACAAGCACCCACAAGTACCTACAAACATCCACAAGTACCTACATGCACCCACAAGTACCCACAAGCACCCTCAAGTACCTACAAGCACCCTCAAGTACCCAAAAGAACCTACAAACACCCACAAGAACCTACAAACACCCAAAAGTACCTACAAACACCCAAAAGTACCTACAAACACCCACAAGTACCTACAAACACCCACAAGTACCTACAAACACCCACAAGTACCTACAAACACCCACAAGTACCTACAAACACCCACAAGTACCTACAAACACCCACAAGTACCTACAAGTACCTACAAACACCCACAAGTACCTACAAGTACCTACAAACACCCACAAGTACCTACAAACACCCACAAGTACCTACAAACACCCACAAGTACCTACAAGCACCCACAAGTACCTACAAGTACCTACAAACACCCACAAGTACCTACAAACACCCACAAGTACCTACAAACACCCACAAGTACCTACAAACACCCACAAGTACCTACAAACACGCACAAGTACCTACAAACACGCACAAGTACCTACAAACACGCACAAGTACCTACAAACACGCACAAGTACCTACAAACACCCACAAGTACCTACAAGCACCCACAAGTATCTACAAGCACCCACAAGTACCTACAAGCACCCACAAGTACCTACAAGCACCCACAAGTACCTACAAGCACCCACAAGTACCTACAAGTACCTACAAGCACCCACAAGTACCTACAAGCACCCACAAGTACCTACAAGCACCCACAAGTACCTACAAGCACCCACAAGTACCTACAAGCACCCACAAGTACCTAAAAGCACCCACAAGTACCTACAAGCACCCACAAGTACCTACAAGCACCCACAAGTACCTACAAGCACCCACAAGTACCTACAAGCACCCACAAGTACCTACAAACACCCACAAGTACCTACAAGCACCCACAAGTACCTACAAGCACCCACAAGTACCTACAAGCACCCACAAGTACCTACAAGCACCCACAAGTACCTACAAGCACCCACAAGTACCTACAAGTACCTACAAGCACCCACAAGTACCTACAAGCACCCACAAGTACCTACAAGCACCCACAAGTACCTACAAGCACCCACAAGTACCTACAAGCACCCACAAGTACCTACAAGCACCCACAAGTACCTACAAGCACCCACAAGTTCCTACAAGCACCCACAAGTACCTACAAGCACCCACAAGTTCCTACAAGCACCCACAAGTTCCTACAAGCACCCACAAGTACCTACAAGCACCCACAAGTACCTACAAGCACCCACAAGTACCTACAAGCACCCACAAGTACCTACAAGCACCCACAAGTACCTACAAGCACCCACAAGTACCTACAAGCACCCACAAGTACCTACAAGCACCCACAAGTACCTACAAGCACCCACAAGTACCTACAAGCACCCACAAGTTCCTACAAGCACCCACAAGTACCTACAAGCACCCACAAGTTCCTACAAGCACCCACAAGTTCCTACAAGCACCCACAAGTACCTACAAGCACCCACAAGTACCTACAAGCACCCACAAGTACCTACAAGCACCCACAAGTACCTACAAGCACCCACAAGTACCTACAAGCACCCACAAGTACCTACAAGCACCCACAAGTACCTACAAGCACCCACAAGTACCTACAAGCACCCACAAGTACCTACAAACACGCACAAGTACCTACAAACACGCACAAGTACCTGCAAACACCCACAAGTACCTACAACCACCCACAAGTACCTACAGCCACCCACAAGTACCTACAGCCACCCACAAGTACCTACAAGCACCCACAAGTACCTACAAGCACGCACAAGTACCTGCAAACACGCACAAGTACCTACAAACACCCACAAGTACCTACAACCACCCACAAGTACCTACAACCACCCACAAGTACCTACAAGCACCCACAAGTACCTACAAGCACCCACAAGTACCTACAAACATCCACAAGTACCTACATGCACCCACAAGTACCCACAAGCACCCTCAAGTACCTACAAGCACCCTCAAGTACCCAAAAGAACCTACAAACACCCACAAGAACCTACAAACACCCAAAAGTACCTACAAACACCCAAAAGTACCTACAAACACCCACCAGTACCTACAAACACCCACAAGTACCTACAAACACCCACAAGTACCTACAAACACCCACAAGTACCTACAAACACCCACAAGTACCTACAAGTACCTACAAACACCCACAAGTACCTACAAGTACCTACAAACACCCACAAGTACCTACAAACACCCACAAGTACCTACAAACACCCACAAGTACCTACAAGCACCCACAAGTACCTACAAGTACCTACAAACACCCACAAGTACCTACAAACACCCACAAGTACCTACAAACACCCACAAGTACCTACAAACACGCACAAGTACCTACAAACACGCACAAGTACCTACAAACACGCACAAGTACCTACAAACACCCACAAGTACTTACAAGCACCCACAAGTATCCACAAGCACCCACAAGTACCTACAAGCACCCACAAGTACCTACAAGCACCCACAAGTACCTACAAGCACCCACAAGTACCTACAAGTACCTACAAGCACCCACAAGTACCTACAAGCACCCACAAGTACCTACAAGCACCCACAAGTACCTACAAGCACCCACAAGTACCTACAAGCACCCACAAGTACCTACAAGCACCCACAAGTACCTACAAGCACCCACAAGTACCTACAAGCACCCACAAGTACCTACAAGCACCCACAAGTTCCTACAAGCACCCACAAGTACCTACAAGCACCCACAAGTTCCTACAAGCACCCACAAGTACCTACAAGCACCCACAAGTACCTACAAGCACCCACAAGTACCTACAAGCACCCACAAGTACCTACAAGCACCCACAAGTACCTACAAACACCCACAAGTACCTACAAGCACCCACAAGTACCTACAAACACCCACAAGTCGGTAATCTGGCTAATGACCAGTCGTCGGTAATCTGGCTAATGACCAGTCGTCGGTAATCTGGCTAATGACCAGTCGTCGGTAATCTGGCTAATGACCAGTCGTCGGTAATCTGGCTAATGACCAGTCGTCGGTAATCTGGCTAATGACCAGTCGTCGGTAATCTGGCTAATGACCAGTCGTCAGTAATCTGGCTTAATTACCAGCCGTCTGTAATCCAGCTTAATTGACAGCCGTCGGTAATCTACCTTAATTACCAGTCGTCGGTAATCTACCTTAATTATCAGTCGTCAGTAATCTACCTTAATTACCAGTCGTCGGTAATCTACCTTAATTACCAGTCGTCGCAGCGGCCGCATCAACGTCACGACGGCAATATTAAAACCGTCTTATCACACTATCGATAGGCCATTCCAACCAAAAGGCAATAAGAAGAAACAATCGGATTATTATGAGGCAACTATACGTTAAAAAAGGCCAATATTGGTCACGCTGATATTTCCCAATAAAACAGTGTATAAATGCTAAAATATCGCAGATTGGGGCAATTTTTAAAATTTAAATTAAACATACTTAAAACTAATTTTTCTTAATAACAAGAAAAATGGTCCTAGATTATAGTGTAAAGTTTCATTTAAGATCGTTCCCAAAACTAACCAACGTATAGTTTTTCTAAATCACGAATAACCGATTTGTTTTTTCCAAAAATTTCCCATGTTATTTCTATGGGAAAAATTCCTGTTTTTCATCAAAAGGTGTGATTAATTTTATGGAAATGAAAACCACCCTTAGCAACTTTATTTTTTGTAAATTAGACTAATTAATGGATCTCTTTGAAATTTTAACCACATATTGAGGGCCCGAATTGTAGTTTTGTGGAATTTATTCAGAACAATTAATGCAATACAAAAAAAACTACTTCCAAACAAAAAACCTTCCTTATACATTAAGAGCAGTATGAAGTCTTATCTAAGAGAGCTACCGCTCTCTCAGAATAATCCCGAAGATTAAAAGGCTTCTAAAATAGCTACAACACAACTGAAATCAATCTAAGAGGGAAAATTCTGGAACATGTCCTCCTAAGTACAAATTCAACTAAAGTGTTTGTCTCATATACCACGCTTTAATTCAATATTTTACGTAACTACCACGCTTCATTTCAATATTTAGCCTTACTACCACGCTTCAATTCAATTCAAAACCTTAGTACCAGGCTCTAATTAATTACATCACCTTACTACCACGCTTCAATTAAATACATCACCTTAGTTCCAGGCTTTAATTAAATACATCACCTTACTACCACGCTTCAATTAAATACATCACCTTACTACCACGCTTCAATTAAATACATCACCTTACTACCACGCTTCAACTAAATACATCACCTTATTATAGCTTCAATTAAATACATCACCTTACTATAGCTTCAATTCAATACATCACCTTATTATAGCTTCAATTCAATACATCACCTTATTACAGCTTCAATTCAATACATCACCTTATTATAGCTTCAATTCAATACATCACCTTATTATAGCTTCAATTCAATACATCACCTTATTACAGCTTCAATTCAATACATCACCTTATTATAGCTTCAATTCAATACATCACCTTATTATAGCTTCAATTCAATACATCACCTTATTATAGCTTCAATTCAATAATTAGCCTTACTACCACGCTTCAATTCAATATTTAGCCTTACTACTAGGCTTCAATTCAATACATAACTTTACTACCACGCTTCAATTCAATACATAACTTTACTACCACGCTTCAATTCAATACATGACTTTACTACCACGCTTCAATTCAAAATTTAACTTCACTACCATACTTCAATTCAATATTTAGCCTTACAACCACGCTTCAATTCAATATTTAGCCTTACAACCACGCTTCAATTCAATATTTAGCCTTACAACCACGCTTCAATTCAATATTTAGCCTTACAACCACGCTTCAATTCAATATTTAGCCTTACAACCACGCTTCAATTCAATACATAACCTTACTACCAGGCTTCTGGGCTTCACTGGAGTGGATAAGGGTACTTTCAAGCTCCTAAAGCCCACGGAAACCACTCCAACCGCTGCAGCTGAGTCTGTGGCAGTAGACGGGACCAACGAGCTGGGGGATCTTACTGCAGAGCTCGCTGGTGTCGCCATGGACTAAGCAATACTGAAGGACGGATGGCAGAGGGAGAAAGTTGAAAAATACTTGTTAATTCGTCTTCTAGCGGCAGATAGTAGCAAACCGGATAGTGGGGAGCATATAGGGGAATCAACGTTCTAAAGAGGGAAGCAGCTAACGTCTTACTTTGTCTAGATGGCGCTAGCTTTTTCCGTGATTTTTTATAATCCCCCGTTCATTTTGGGGCTCAAAAGGGGGAAGTAAGCTTATCGTTGGTTGTTTACTCGCTTAGTATGGGGCTCTATGGGCTGCCATCGGTCCTTCAGTATTGCTTAGTCCATGGTGTCGCTTTAGACACAGAGGGAGAGGGAGGGGCTCATTCAGAAAATTTATCTTCAATGGATGAGTCTACCTTACTGGAAGAATCGGATGCGACCCTTCGGGGTCCAGACGAAGAGTGTTCTAGTGATCCAGACGTGGGGGGAGGATCTTGGGAATGGGAGCTTGCCAGTCAGGGGGGGGGGTGCTACTGGCCCTCTCGGGACTGATGAGGTGTAGCCAGGTCTCTTTTGAACCCCTCCCTTAAGGAACATGGGGACGCTACGTGCGATTCAAATCAATCTGCACCATAGTAAGGCGGCCTCCGCGGTACTCTGTAGGAGGTTCGTAATAAATTGTCTTGATGTGGCCCTCATACAAGAACCGTGGATTTGCTATGGCAAAATCCTCGGTCTCGACACAGCGGGGCGGCTATTCTATGACCGTACTGCTGTTAGACCTAGGGCGTGTATTCTGGTCCGGATGTACCGCTATACACGTCTCAGGATACGGCGGCCGTGAAATTGGTACTGAGCTCTGGGCGGGCCGAGATGACGTTCACGGCTGCCTCTGCTTACTTAGCCCACGGTGCGGACTCTCTCCCGACATTAGAGGTGACCAATTTGGTCGATCAATGTGAGAAGAGAGGGAATAAACTTTTCATTGTCTGCGACGCCAATGCTCATCACGTCACGTGGGCAGTTCTCTGACTGCAACAGGAGAGGTGATAATCTACTGGAATATCCAGTTGGTTCTAAACTCTATATTCTTAATCAAAACAATAAACCTACTTTTGTTACTTCTAACAGAAGGGAGGTGATTCACCTTACGTTAGCCACGGAAAACCTTGCGTATTCGGTGTCTAATTGGCATGTATCTAATGAGCCGTCTCTGTCGGATCATAGGTATATTTGCTTTACTGCCGCGACTACTTTTGTGCCGGTGGGGACGGAGATACGCAATCCAAAACGGACCAATTGGGCCGGCTATAGGTAAGACTTACTTCTGCGCTACGGGGATGGTCATACCCCTAAGCTAACATCACCTAAGGATCTTGAGAGGGCGGCTGGTGTCCTACAGTGCTCTATCATTGAGTCCTATCACCGAAACTGTCCACTTAAAACCGTAAACCGCTCGAGGCTTGTTCCTTGGTGGAATGCGAATCTTAGCCGGTTTCATAATAAAGCCAAACATACGGGAGACTGGGCTAGCTATATGCAGTCTCTTAATACCTACAACAGGGCCATTAGAGTTGCCAAGAAAGACTCTTGAACGACCTTCTGCGAGCAAGTCTCTAGTGTTCCGGCTACTGCAAAGGCCATGAAGATTCTCGCGCATGATAATACACACCAAATTGATACTATTAAGTTGCAAGAGGGTGTGTACACTAAGTCGGGAACTGAGACTCTGAAGCATATGCTGGGGGTCCATTTTCCTGACTCTACTTTAATCAAACCAACAAGACCTGACTCTTTCTTCCCTGATCCACACAGGGCGAAGAGGGAGGACTGGCTTGTAGCCAGGCAGGTTGTTACGATTCCTAGGCTTCGTTGGGCTGTCAATTGCTTTGAGCCCTACAAGTCTCCGGGACCCGATGGCGTCTTCTCCCTGCTTTTGCAGGCCGGCTTAGACTACATCATCTCTCCGTTATGCAAGATCTATAGACTCTCGGTTACATACTGGAAGCGCTCGAGGGGTCATCTTTATTCCTTAGCCTGGGAAAGGTTGCTATCTCGAGGCGAAGGCAATTAGACCCATATGCCTGACCTCCTTCCTCCAAATTTTAGAGAAGCTGGTGGACAGGTGCAAAAGAGGCAACGTACTCTCGGTAACTCCTCTCTCCTCTTCACAATTTGTCTATCAAAAAGGCAAATCCACTGACACGGCCCTTCACGGCCTCACGAATTGCCTGGATAGGGTATTCGAGTTTCAGGAAATTTCACTGGCTGTCTTCGTCGATATTAAGGGGGCCTTTGATAAGGTTCAGCTCGGTTACTACTGAAGCTGTTAAGAGACTTGGCATTGGACCCCGACTGCTTCCCTGAATCCCTGGAGATACTCCTTGACACGCTTCCTCTTCATCTCTTCGTTGAGGAGGAGGCTGCCATGGGGGCCTACAGGCTCTACAATAATGGCTGCTGGGTACCCAGACTTTGGGATCACAGCCATATTAAGCTCTTCCGGGAGTATGCTGCACTTGAGCCATCGCTGACGATGTGCTCTGACAAAACCGTTACCAGTTTTGATTTTACAAAGCCATTCAGCTTTCAGCATCCACTTTCCCAGTCGGGCCGAGTGGACTAACCTGATGCCTCTAGGTACCGGGAGTGAAACTATTTGGTTCACCGATGGTTCTAAGACTGATTCCGGCGCTGGTGTCGGCTACTACTGCCAAGCCACAAGGGTGGGTTTCTCAGAGAGTCTGGGCAGCTACGCAAGTATGTTCCAGGCGGAAATTGCCCGCGATATTTTATTGCGCGCAATACTGCATCAAGAAATGGTATACCGGACGGACTGTGAGAATTTACTCTGACAGTCAGGGCGCTTTGAAAACGCTGAATCAGTGTCAGACAACTTCTCAGCTGGTGCGCAGCTGCCTTGATCTGCTTGTGCGACTGGCGTCCCGCAACAGGATCCAGTTTTACTGGGTGCCGGGGCATAGCGGACATCATGGCAATGAGCAGGCCGATAGGTTTGCCACAAGGAGGGCGGGGGCCAAGTTCTTGGGACCAGCGCTGGTCGTCCCCATCCCCTACGGGTAAGCTAGAAGAAGCCTGCATGACAGGTTGACTGACATTCAAAATCAGCTCGGGCATAATATGGAGGGCCAGAGACAGAAGAAACAGTTTGTCAATGGCCCCTGCAGGTCTCGGGCTAGGGACCTTATTGCGCTCAGTGGATGGGATATTAAGCTGGCCACCGATCTTTTGACCAGGCACTGTCGGCTAAATAGACTCCTCCATCTGATGGGCCTTGCTGACCACCCTCTCTGCCGGTCGTGCCGGGAGACAGAAGAAACTCCCTCTCACATACAGTGCGAGTGCGATTACTTCGCCTCACTCAGATTAGAACACTTTGATTCCCATACTGTGGAGCCCTCGCGGGTCTCTTCCATAACGGTGGAACGAATTATACGTTACGCCGCGGCCACGGGTCTCTTCTAGGCCTGAATATGAAAGTGCACAATATGCCTCTGGCATCAGTGCTAGGACAAGAGTCCTCCTCTCCCCCAAAACTTCTACAACCAGGCTTCAATTCAATACATAACTTTACTACCACGCTTCAATTCAATACTTAACCTTACTACCACACTTCAATTCAAAATTTAACTCCACTTTCATACTTCAATTCAATACTTAACCTTGCTATTGCGCTTCATTTCAATGCTTACTTAACCTTACTACCACAATTCTGCCTCTTTATAGAACTAACGAACTAAAGAGTATCTCCTTGACACAATCTTTCTCCATACACATCCATTTTTATAACAAGAACGGCAATGTGGTGGACTCTCGTGACTCGGTGCAAAATGCAATGGGACAATAGTTGAATATAACACTAATATTTAGTTTTGAAACGGAAAGTCTTAAAATAGTTCTCGTGCTCATTGACATACTTGTTATTATTGCATAAAGTAACTGCCGGGAATTCCACCTTTCCAGATCTATCTATGGCCACGCTCTGCAAAGTCGGATGTCGAAAGTAATCTGACATGAACTCGAAAATGTGATAAGCGCAACAGAACAAGAGCGCGATACCACACAGCCCTTTAAAAATACTGGCAACATTAAACTTTTTAGAAGAAACTTTTGCCGTAACTTGGCTAAAATCTCTTATCCCATTTTTCCGCCTATTCGGCAAAACCATAATGCTTTTGGCTTCCTCACTCGTTGACGGTTCTCATTAGATTGAAAAATGTCAAATGTATTTTAGGTCAAAATTTATTTCCGTATTCGAATGCTGTTTATCGGAACTCTTTGTTTATCCGAGTGTAGAGCGTGCAAAATTTCAAATGAGTTTTCATCCACCACCTTTATTTTAGGTCTCTATAATTAACTACTATCATAAGAAAATAATATATATTTCCCTGTATAAGTTTTGGTATTAAAAATAAAACAGAGACGAAACCGTCGCATAAGGGGTCCGCGAAATGCACGACGGGCCGGGGAAATATGGCTGCGCCGGTAGAGACACTAGAAACTTCGTTCCTCGTACCATGAACCATTAATAGAAGGTCCGTGCTCGTACTAGAGTAGGCAGAAGTCTATAACCCATGAACTCCTGGTGTGAGGGTTAGTCTTGGTCATTAAAAACTAAAAGCTAGTTTTCGCGCCATCTATTGATTTATTATGACAATTTTGACATGCACTTAATCACTTACAATTATCGTAATAATAACTTCATGACCTTTAACGATATAATTTTAATGTAAAATTAGAATATTTTTATCCTTAATAGGTGGAATTAGAAACGTTTTACAAATTTCAATGGAAGGAAATGCGGTTTACATGGCTTAAATGGAGAGTTTCATACTTATAGGGAGCCATGTATTATTTTCTTAAGCTAATATATGTCAAAATGTTCAATATCCCAATTTGTTTTTCTGTACTTTCTCGTTACAATATACCAAATGAGTTTTCAACCACCGCCTTGGATTTCCTCATAATTATTAAAACAAGTTGGGAAACCAAAATTTTACTTCTCAGAGACTAGATGAGAACTAATCTACAATCTACCCACTTTATTACTTGAATATGCAACTATGATATTTATCCATAAGCAACTACTGCTATTTATTGATAAACAACATCTGCTATTTGTAATGGACTAGTGCATGGTTGGGATATTGGAAGCGAATTAGTACAGATTGGTGTTCTAGGCAAGATGAACGATATCATAAGAAAATATATATTTTTTTCTTATAACGATATCTAATAGATGGGAGAATCGAGCTATAACATAGCCGATGAAGCGTTTGTTAATGATTAACCTAATGAATTACAAATTCCAGTCCGGAAATTGCGAAATTGTTAGCTGCGATTTGACAACTGCGAATGTCCAGTGTAATACTTCTCCGTAACATTATCGCCACTCGGAGAGGTAATACACATTGTCTAGAGTCATTTAGGTGCGTATCATGCATACCAAAACGTTTTATATAATAGTTTGTTTATCTCAACTCTCTAATTAAAATAGGCCTAAGTAATGAGTTATCGATTACCACCTTTGTTTTCCATGCAATTATTAAATCCAGAACAATGCAAAGCCAAACTCAAATGTTCCGAAGCTCTTAATATTGGATAGAATATAGAGACATGAAATTACGGTATTTATTAAAACAAGATGACCCAGTCATATTACACCTTTTACCGCCCTCTAGTGACAAGAATTAGTATTACTATATTCATTATAAGATGACCCCAGCCAGGGAGCACAAATACAAAGGAGAGTCAAAGATAGAAGGGGGAAGGTACTTTATAACGGAAGGTCACCATGGCTCTTACGCGCACCTACCTCGCGCACAGCCGAGAAGTAAGACGCCACGTGATCCTTTGAGAGGGAAATTCAAAAAGGGTAAACCCGAAAATACGGTTACAGAGAGAGAGGGAATTTGATTTTAGCCGGTAAAATTTCTGGGGATAAGTCTTTATCGGAAGAGTAATGAAAGTTTCGCCTCATCCTCTCTTAACACAGAAAACTCTAGAGCAATCCTAAAAAATGTCTAGAATTGTTTCTATAAAGTAAATGCCTTCAAAAACATCTCTCAGACTGTTATTTGGTGAAACAAATACTTTGGGAAACTTAATTTAGAGGGTTTTTTTTTAATTATAAGCACATAAAACGTGCTGTAAACGTTTACACTTTCAGCCCAAAAAGGTCAGGGAAAATCTCAGAAAAAGGTCAGGGAAAACCTGGAAAATTCAGGGAATTTGGTTCTGAAAATTCCGTAGCAACCCTGTATTATAACCAGATTTATTATTTTTCTGTCAATATTGTGAGGTTAAAACTAAAACACTGGAAAGGGTCAATAGATTAAAAACATGAAACAAATTTGATAATAACCGTCGCCGAGGCTCTGTATGCACGCACGCGGCACGCGCGATTCACGAAGCGGCACGAGTATCGGAGTATCGCCGTAAAACTTAAGCCTCGGCCGTAATAACGTAAACAAACTTCTCTGATTTTTTTCTCTCTCGCTTGCGCCGAATCCGCCGATTGCGCATGTGCGCCACGCTCTTAGAGAGCCACTGGCACTGGTAACGTTTTTGAAAGGGAGGCTGACGGAGAATTTGGTCTCTCCGTCTCACTGCCCCAGCTAATTTAGAATTTCGGGGTTTTTTTTTCATTATTTATAAAATAGCATTCCTATTAGGTAGGGATGCAACGATGCATCGGCCAAGAATCGGCTTCGGCCAGAATCGGCCACTTGGCCGAATAATCGAATCGGCCGATTTTTCTAAGGTAATCGGCCGATTTTTTTCGGCCGACTCTTTTTGGTTAGATCTAATCTTTTGAGCTAGTATAAAGGAACTAACAAGTTTGCCATTTAACGAATAACGTAATTTAGCCAAATTCTCCGTCAGCCCCCCTTTCAAAAACGTTACCAGTACCAGTCGCTCTCTAAGAGCGTGGCGCACTCTCTAGTCTAGTGTGGGCCTCTAACCGTATTTTCGGGTTTACCCTTTTTGAATTTCCTTCTCAACGGATCACGTGAAGTCTTACTCCTCGGCTGTGCGCCGAGGTAGGTGCGCGGGAGAGCCATGGTGCCCGGCCGTTATAGTTTGCCTTCTATCTTTGACTCTCCTTTCGATTTGTGCTCACTGCTACTTCCCACCAAAGAGAATATACCAAGAGGAGTGGTAACTTTGTAAATAGGGACCGGGACTGATTTTGAGAAACAAGTTCCGGTTGTTCACGTGACCGTGTCGTCTACTTAAAAATTACCTTTTGTACGTCAACGGTCAAACCAGAGATCAACCCTTTGCTACCATCAAAAATAAGCAGCTGACATAATTTAACCAATAAAAGGCTTAGCCACTAAACAAAAACCGGATCTAGTTACTCCAAAACCGTGGCCGGGCTTTTCAAAAGCCCTGTGGAAGGCTAGACTTTTTGCTCCTCTTGGTATATTCTCTTTGTTCCCACCCGTTTCACAAACAATGTCGCTCTATCACAGTCTGGATTTTATTATTGTCAGCTATCCCTCTAATGTGTTTGGTGTCATTGTCTCTAGCGTGTATTCCTGCAGTCCCTTGTTTACTTAAAGTAATAATACTTGAAGTCTTGAATGCTACTTCTTGTTTTTAAAAGGATGAGAAAGGAAAGGGGTTTTTTTAGGAAATGAAACTTAAAACTCACTTTTAAAATTATTTTTTCCTATCCGGAATGCAAAGAAAGAACTAATCAAAAACAAGTTGTAGCAGAAAGAATGGACAAAATGTGTGTTGAACTAAATGAATTGGTATCTCGGAAACCAAACCAGATAAATTATTGTCCTTAGACATTTTTGACAAGTAGTACTCCTATACTAATGCCTAAAACGTATAACCTTGAGGCTTCGGCCGATTAATCGGCCGAAGCCGATTTTTTAGAGACCGATGCATCGAATCGGCCGATTCCGAAAAATTACGAATCGTTGCATCCCTACTATTAGGAATAAAATCAATCTAGTAATAAAATACAGTAACTTACTTATTAGGTTCATTTGAAACTTAACCTACAGAACTTTATCTTAATTAAATTACAGAATAATATTTATTAAACTAGGGTTGGTACTGGTAAATGTGAACGATTCTATTTTTTCTTTAAAACTTTTAAGCTAATTTTTGGGAGGCTTAAATTCCTTTTAAAAGGACTCAATTTGTAGATTGAATATCGAGGATTACGATAAAATGGTCCAAATATTGTAGGAATACGTGGATGAAAGATACGAACCTATATACACACCAACTCAGACTAATCAACTTAAGTTGATGCCAATTTTAGGTGTTGCTTAATACAATACCATCGGGGAATAAGCTTTAGCAAGAGTTACAAATAATCCCACGATAACAAACCTTTAATCGTTAGCTAGATCACGTTTTTCACTATAAAATTGATATTAATATCTGTGGTTTCGATTCGGAATTCGATTTTAGAGTGGGAAAAAACCAGGAAAAAATTCAAATGTTTCAAGGTTAATTATAATCCTTTTTAAGCTATTTTACTAAAAAAATAAAAAGTAAAAGTGGTGTAAGGAATCTACGTTCGGATAATATTAACTTTAAAATACATCATTGACCCAAAAAAGACTCAAATTTCGCGCCATTAGTAAGTTTATCAATTTAGCGGTAAGAGAGCGGTAGCTACCACTACTTATTGGGCGGGAAAGCGAGAAAACGAGACAGCTGTTATCCGAGGTATCGAAATAAATAGGACTTCTCAACAAATTATTGGACATTTTGACTCGGGTATTGTTTTAACTATATTATCCTATTATCACTTATCACATCTGCGTAAACTTTAATCTAGGTGCATGAATTTAGGCCCTACGTAATGGTAGCTCCTAAAGGGTTGCCACGGAATTTTCAGAACCAAATTCCCTGACTTTTCCAGGTTTTCTCTGACCGTTTTCTCAGATTTTTCCCTGACCTTTTAGGCCGAAAGTGTGAATGTTTACTGCACGTTTTAAGTGGTTATAATTAAATAAACTTTCAACATTAAGTTTTGCCATGTATTTGTTGCACCAAAACAAATAAGAAACATTTTAACTATAAATAACAGTCTAAGAGAGCTTTTACTTTACAAAAACAATTCTTGACATTTTTAAGGATTAATCTAGAGTTTTCTGTGTTGAGGGAGCATGAGGAGAAACTTTCATTACTCTTTCAATAAAGACTTATTCCCAGAAGTTTTACCCACTAAAATCAAATTCCCTGACTTTTCCCTGACCTTTTCGGCCCATTTTTAAATTCCCTGACTTTTCCAGATTTTCCAGGATTTCCAGGTACTGTGGCAACCCTGTCCTTTCCTAGGGCCTTTTTTATTCCTCCCATTTGATTATCATTGTTGTTCACATTAGGATCCAGTGTTCAGTCACTACCTCCTTCAGTATTTAGGGTCAGGGTGTTTACATTTACCAGCGATTGTTCACAATTGGGACAAGCTGACAGTAAAAAAACCCCGCGTTGCCTAGCATATAATGCTACAATATTAAAAGTAATTAGGCTTAGGAAATACTTGTAATATACACCTTTAAAACCTAAAATATGTATAATCTCAGGCCAAATTTCCAAAATAAATTTTTCCGCCTTTTAATCTACTTCTGCCATATAATACATCTTGTCTTTTAACCCCCCAACCTGAGTTTCAAGCTGACAGTAAAAAAACCCCGCGTTGCCTAGCACTGCTAGCACTGTTACTTCACCAATGCAGTTTTTTTAGGGGGAGAGAAATCGACTATAAAAAGAGAGAGAGGGTTGTCGAAAAATATCATTCCTTAACTAGCTGCGAAAACAAACATGGGGAATCAACTACGCTGTAACCGCCGGCCCTTCGCCGTAGCCGATGGTCCTGCCGTAGCCGATGTCCGCCCACTTACCAAGGGACGCAGGAAGGTCCGGGGGAGCGGTACATTTCAAATCAGAGACCTGCCCCCCGGACGCGGAGCCGAACGAGCCGTCCGCCAGTGGCCCGAACGAGCCATCCGCCAGCCGCCCAACCCGGAGCGCCAGCCGCCCAACCGACCCATCCGCCAGTGGCCCGAACGAGCCGTCCGCCAGCGGCCCGACCGCAGGAAAATCGACCCACCACCCCGTCGGCAAAAGCTGAAAAAATGCTTCAAATGTGGGGTGGTGGGTCACTCGTACAACGAGTGCGAGGCGACGCGTCCAAAAAAAGGAAGGGAAGCCAAATCTTTAATTTTTTAAAAAAATAAAAAAATTAAGCAAATCTTTGCAATTTTGTTCTTTAACCTATCATATATCACAGTTATTTTCCAAATTAACCGAGAGGTCAGGTGTGAGCTTTAAAGTTTAAATTCTAATTTCTATTTCTAGTTCCTGCTGCTAAGCAAGCCACGGATTAATTTTTAAGTTTTGAGTGAGTGAAAAAGAAACTACATGCCTTTAGCCTTGCTATTATTCCTCAAAGTTGTCGCGATTGATACTTTCATGATCTGCACCGTTTATCTATTTATTTCAATTGAAGCTATGCATTGTTGGGTTACTTCACGTCATAAGTTAATAAGATATGTTCCATAAGTTTGTAAATGGTTACTGAGAGCTTGCAGGGAGCCCACCGGTCCTATAATATCCTATATTTTTGAACCAGTCCTATATTATCCTATATTTTTGAACCAGTCCTATATTATCCTATATTTTTGAACCAGTCCTATATTATCCTATATTTTTGAACCAGTCCTATATTATCCTATATTTTTGACTTAGACGAAGTTTTCGCATAGTTTAGCGTCAAATTTATCAAAATTTTGCTTTTTTTTATCGAGATCACATTTGAATAGACACCGAAATTGCGAAGCTCGCTCAGGATTTTTTATATATTATATTATACTATATTTTAATTTAGTTCTTCAGAGTTTTCCTATAAGGAATTTAAATTTAAGAGTGGGCCCACTGAAAAGTGACGTAGGTCAAACGTCATAGTTTATCGTAGAACTACGCCTGGTCGAGCGCTTAGTACAGATTAAATACGTATAATAATGATTTAATTTACGGCAACAGAAAGCAATAACTGATTATTGTGACCCGCGTCACAAATAATAATAATAATAAAGGAAAAAAATATAAAAGATAGAATATAATTAAAAATAAGACAACAAACGAAAATTAACTAAACAAAAAGACTGAAACAAAACACAATAAATTAGCACTTGCACAAAGCAAGTACCCTCAAAAAGGTTACCACGAATCACGAAATTTGTCCAGTCTAGATTTAAAAGCAGCCACGGACGACTCCTGTTTAACCGCGCTAGATAGGTAGATGGAACATATCTTATAAACTTATGGTCACGCCCTTTTCCCAGTTTCGGTGGAATTTGAGGGGCTGGGATAGGTCAAGGTGTAGTTATAATAATAATATTAAGTTTTACTAGCCCCTCCGCTTCCATTTTAAATAATTTCATTAGAATTAAATTATTATAAAATGCACAGAAGCATAAAAATACAAAGTTTTCATTTGGGTTTAGGAGGAGGAAACCTTTCAATAGAGCTACCAAGTCGGCGTGAAGATCGCAGCAGCTTTGGCCTATAAAACTCGTAATATAGCATAGAGGTAAGCCTGGCGCTGCCATCCCCAAAAATGTGCAAAATCAGGGGAACTCTCTCGTGCCCCGGCGCGCGGAATGAACGTCGCCAACGGGACAAGATGACCAATCACAGGGCTAGTTGAATTACCTTACTCTTTCCTCGGAGGCGAGTACGGAAACCTACAGTGGGCACAAGAGAAAACTAAGCTAATATTTCAATACCTTGAAAGAATCGATTAGGCCTAACATTTAAATAGCAATATTTAGGGTGGCCTACTGGCCTATAGTTAATGTAAGCTTAATATTATGTGTGTTATTTCAATACATTTTTGGTAACAACCTCTAAACACAATGGAAGGTGGCCATTAAAAGGGCCGTTTTTGGGCAGTTTTATCTGTCGTGCCCAGGAGCAAAAATTAGCTTGCCTTTTCAATATAAAAAGGGCAAAAATGATATAAGGTGGCCCTCAAAAGGGCCGTTTTTGAAAGTTAGTTTTCCGAACTTTTCTTTTCGGTTTGTGCCGCCGCCACTGGCCTAAGTGGCCTCCTCCTTCCATTTGTTTTTACCCACTCTTTGGCGGGGGCTGGGTTGATTAAAAAGCTTTTCGAAATCCAGGGACCAAAAGCTTTCAGGGGTGCGGGGTCTTTTTTTGACGGATCTATGTCGTGAACATAGGTTCTACCGCCGCTTCCGCTCATTCTCGGGTAAAGATGAGTAGTACTAAAAAAATATTTTTAAACACCGCGACAGAATACGATTACTAATAATAAATCCATATACCCCATCGCAGTCTTCGCAAGAATGGCCAGGTAATTGCATCCTAGCCGCCTTTCCCCGCACTGGAAAATTAAAATTTTTCTCATCCACTTTCCCTTTTTCTGGACTGCAAAAATAAAATAGTAAAACTATTTAAAATTCGCCATAGTTAAATATAATTACTCATCAAAACTGTCCAATCGCGGCATTTTCGCGGCTTTCCGCTCATCCAAAGGAACAGAGCCCCAACGGCTAGCGGACGCCGGTTTCGACCCTTCTCCTGTTATTGCGCGCGAAAAGTTGGTTTCCGATTCTGCCAAGATATTTTTTAATGAAAAATACAAATTGAAAAACCTAATAAGAACATTTAATTTAAAATATTTACGTCTTTGTCTAAGAGCTTCCTGCAGGTTCTTTATTTGGGCCTGCAAGGACTCATTTTCCACAGTCAATGTGTTCACTTTACTAGACAGCTGAACGTTTTCTTCGGCCAACCTCTCGTTTGCCGTGTACAAAACTGTACAGATAAGGTGAAATCGCGAACTAAGTAAAGTATGTGACGGAATGTAAATGAACACGTCGAGTATAAAATCAACTAATTAAACTTTATTTGCTGCAAGATGTTACTGCATTGTTACCCGTGATAGAACTGATTTAATGTATGCCGTTATATACAAAAGTTAAAAAACATTAAGTGAGATAATTAATAGACCAAAAAACTAGTTTGAGTATAAACATCCCGGTGTCCTTAAAATGATACATTTTAAATGGTAAATTGATTAAGCATGATTAAATAATCTAATGGTAATAAACAGAGTTTCGTCACCGAACGTTTAAGTAATCTATCCGCAGTTTTTAAAGTTACAACTCGCACGCAGCCGTCATTCCCAGGATGAACTTCTTGGACTCGCCCGAGTTTCCATTTAGTTGGTGGAAGGTCTTCATCGTTTATAATGACAAGGTCGCCGGACTTGACATTCCTCTTGAGTGAGACCCATTTTGGACGTTGTTGTAGTCGACTCAAATATTCGTTCCGCCATCTCCTCCAGAAGTGTTGCAATAGTTGTTGCCCCATCTGCCATCTTGATAAGCGGTTAGTTTTCACATCGGTGAGGTCAGGCTCGGGAATCGCGGTTAAGGCGTCACCAATTAGAAAGTGGCCAGGCGTTAGAGCTACCAATGAGTCAGGTTCCGTAGAGATGGCAGATAAAGGTCTCGAGTTGAGGCAAGCCTCGATCTGGCATAGTAGAGTGCTCATTTCTTCATATGATAAGGTTGTTGGTCCCACCACTCGTTTGAGATGGAATTTCACTGACTTGACGCCAGCTTCCCACAAGCCTCCGAAATGTGGTGCAGATGGAGGATTGAAATGCCAGCGGATTCCTTCGTCTGATGTCCATCGCTTAATCTTCTCATGGCTGGTTGAAGTAGACAGAGCCTTTAGGAATTCTCGCATCTCTCGGTTGGCGCCAATAAAGTTAGTGCCGCAGTCACTGTAAATGTCAGAGCTCTTCCCGCGTCGAGCAGTGAATCGTTTCAAAGCAGCTAAGAAGGCGTCAGCAGTCATGTCGCTTACGATCTCTAGGAGAATTGCTCGTGTTGTGAAGCATACGAACAATGCCATATATGCTTTAAATGTTCTTTGTCCACGACCCTTCATGAACCGAAGACTGAAGGGACCAGCATAATCCACTCCGCATTTCAAGAAGGCTCTGGCTGGGTTTACCCGGGCTGCTGGCAAATCTCCCATCTGTTGTTGTAAGGCGGTTGCCTTTTGGCGAGTGCAGGAAACGCAGCGTCTGATATGGAATCTTACGGCATCTCTAATTCCAAAAATCCAGTATCGTCGTTGAAGAACAGTTATGAGGAGCTGGGCCCCTGCGTGGAGATGCCTAGTGTGCTCATGGTTGATTATCAGATCGGTTAACTTGCTTCTTCTGGGTAGGATCATAGGGTGAACTTGATCCGTATTAATCTTGGCGTTACGAATGCGACCTCCAACTCTAAGTATTCCACTTGGATCGATGAACGGATTTAAGGACAGTAATTTGCTTTTCGATGGTATTGGCTGAGTTTTAGCGAGGCAGTGAATTTCTTTATTAAAGACTTGTCGTTGAGCAATCTTTATCCAATGCTTGAGTGCTGACTCGATCTCAGTTGAGGTTAGTGGACCAGTGATTCTGTTTGCCTTGATGGTGCGTGCATTGTTGCCGAATCTTTGTACGTAGGCTGTTACGTGGAGAATTTTACTGAGAGATGAACAGTTGTCAAGCAGGGTGGTGTCAATAGTTCCATGATTTGAGAATATGGCCGTAGGTCGAACTTCCAAGAGACAATCTTCGGTTTCGACGGCGAGAGTACTTTGTCTAACTTCCGGACAGCGAAGAAGCCAACTAGGTCCGTGCCACCACAATGAATGATTAAGTAGTTCGATAGCCGAGATACCACGAGATGCGCAATCTGCGGGGTTGTTTACGCCCTTGACATGATGCCATCTTGCTTCAGGCACAGTATCTTGGACCTCGCATACTCTGTTGGCAATGAATGTCCTCCATCGCTGTGGTGGAGAAGCTAACCAGCCAAGTACGGTCATGGAGTCAGTGTAGCAATGAATTTCTGGGATTGTAATCTTCAAGGCATCTCGGATCAATTTCATCAGTCGGATAAGAAGGACAGCGCCACAAAGTTCCAGTTTCGGCAAGGATACTTGCTTCAGCGGTGCTACCTTTGTCTTGGCTGCGATTAGATGTACTTGAACGACCCCGTCTTTATTCTTCGTACGTAGATAGACTACAGCGGCATACGCTTTTTCAGAGGCATCGCAGAATCCCTGAAGCCCAATCTCTTGAGAATGACGTTGCGACATATGGCGTTGAATAGCGAGGTTTTCAATCTCTGAGAGCTCCGATTGAAAGGTCTTCCACCTGCGAGCAAGGGTTTCAGGCAAGTGGTCATCCCAATCCAGTTTGAGCCTCCATAACTCTTGAAGTAATAATTTGGCTTGGATTATAACTGGTGATAGTAGTCCCAGAGGATCAAAGACCTTGGCTGTCTCGGAAAGAACTGCACGTTTGGTTATGCTGTCCATTTCCAGTGATCTGTTGACAATAAACGAAAAGTAATCTGCTGCCGGTGTCCATCGCAGACCAAGGGTCTTAATCGATTCATCGTTGTCGAAGTTAAGTGGACCTTGAATTTCGCGCAGATCTTCGGAAAGAGCGGCTAAGAGTGCAGGATCGTTGGAGGCCCATTTTCGTAGACTGAAGCCTGCTTCGTTAGTGGCTTGTAAGAGTTCACGTTGTAGTTGAAGTGCCATTTCTGTAGTGTCTGAACCGGTCATCAGGTCGTCGACATAAAAATCGTTACTCAATGCTTGAGCGGCAAGAGGATACTTAGATTGAACATCCAACGATAGTTGCTTTAGGACCCTAGTTGCTAGAAAGGGCGCAGAAGCAGTTCCGTATGTGACAGTGCGGAGTTCGTAATCCCGGATCGGTTGTGATGGATTAGATCGCCAAATTATCCTTTGTAAGTGCGTATCATGCGGGTGTACCAAAACCTGTCGGTACATTTTAGCAATGTCTGCAGTTATTGCCACAGCATAAAGTCTGAAACGAAGCAATAGCATTATTAGGTCTTCTTGGGTTTTAGGACCGACGAGGAGGACATCATTTAGGGAAGTCCCGTTAGCTGATTTCGCCGATGCGTCGAACACCACTCGTAATTTAGTGGTGCTACTGCTTTCTTTGAAGACAGGATGGTGTGGCAGATAGAAGGCGTTATGGCTTGAATTCGCCTCTTCCGGCACAAGAGTCATATGGCCAAGTTTGATGTATTCCTCCATGAAGTTGCGATATTGCTCTAAGATACTGGGAGTAGTCTGTAGTCGCTTCTCGATGGAGATAAATCTTCGTAGGGAGTGTTTCCTGGAATCGCCGAATTCTTTGTGACATTTTAGAGGTAGCCGAACGATGTATCTTCCTTCCTCATTTCGACAGGACGAAATTCTCTTCACATCGGCGTTCATTTGCGGTTAGTGCCCTTTCAGGACAGATTTCTTCCAACTCCCAGAATTTGGCAAGCTGCTCATCTATTGTAGTTGTATGTACTTTGATCCCTTGGGTCGGTTCAAGTAGTTTCTTTGATTCAATTGGGCCGCAGATCACCCAACCGAAGACTGTGTTAAAGGCGCCAGCTGTACCGGACTGGCCTGAGCACACGCCATCCCGCAATAGATGCATGTATACATCCGCTCCTAATAAGACGTCAATCGGCCCAGGTCGATGGAAAGTTGAATCGGCCAATCGTAGATTCTTGATATGTGCCCATGATTCAACGTTGATAGGATGAGTAGGCAAGTCAGCTGTTATCTTCCTTAGAATTAAGGCGTTGACATTAAAAAGCAAGCTTCCTGTTCTTGGTTTCATGATTAATTCAACGCTTCCTCGAGAGGTACCGATTCCAGTGGCTCCAATTCCTCCGACCGCAACAATGAGACGTCTTCGCTTCAACTGCAGTTTTCTGTAGCACTGTTCATCAATAAAACTGGCCTGTGAACCAGAATCCAACAGTGCGCGGACCGTTGCCCATTCTCCATTTGACAGTTGAACTTCGATAATGGCTGTGGCCAATACCACTTGAGGTAATGCACATGGCTCTCTGGATACCAAGGACGTGACGATACCATTAGAATTTGTGGCTGATTCTCCTGATGGTCTCGTATCTTGATGCAACAGCGTGTTATGATTGCCTGGACATTTTCGACAGCTTCCAGATTTACATTTAGTCAGTTGGTGATTAGATCGTAGACAGTTATAGCACAAGGAATGCTGCTTGACTATCTTCCATCTATCATCTGTGCTTGCTTTTAGGAGAGTCGGGCATTTGTAGACAGCGTGTGACTCCTTGCAAATGCTGCATCCTTCCTTTACTGAACCATGATGGGCAAGCGTGTTCTTCTTTGTGTACGGAACGATTTTAGTCTTCTGAGGATTGTTGGAGGCTTGGGATGACAACAATGCACGAGCACGTTGTTCCAAGAACAGTGTTAGCTCTTGAAATGTTGGTCTGCTGGTGCCGGTTAGTGATAATTCCCAATGCTTCCTGGATTCTTGATCGATCTTTTCCTTGACTATATACAGAAGAACCGCATCCCAATACTCAACTGGCTCCTTCAAGACCTTCAATGAACGAATGCATTCGGTTGTCGTATCAATAAGGCAGCGAAGTGCTGACGATGACTCTTCCTTGATGGCCGGTTGACTGAACAATCTTTTGAGGTGGGCGTCGATTATCTCTCTCGTGTTGTTGTACCGATTCAGGAGAATGTTCCATGCTTCAGTGTAGTTTTCATCAGTGACCAGGATTGATTTAACAAGTACTGCAGCATCTCCTCGTAGAGACATCTTTAGGTATTGAAGTTTCTGCGCACCAGACAATGATGAGTTGTGGACGGTGGCAGTAAACAAGTCATGGAACGAGAACCATTCAACGTGGCTTCCGCTAAACGTCGGTAATTCCATCTTAGGCAGTCTTATGTCCGCAGTTGGTTCGGCTCTACCTGGTTGTTGTGTTATAACAGTTTTTTGACTCAGAAGATGGTTGAAGTAGATACTGATTTCTTCTGCTCGTCCAATAAGTAGATTGTATTCTGCTTCATGTTGATTGAAGGCTTCTGCTGGGCTTTCAATTATGATTCCTTCTTGTATGATTTCCAAGTCGTTAAGAACTCTATCCGCTCTTTCTTGGTATGTCATTACGGCGGTGACTGAGAACGACTCCGGTGTATTGTCATTGATGATGGTTTCCAGTCTTGTGAGTTGATCTTTAATAGCACGACGCTTACTGAGTAAGGCTTCCATGATGAAACACACTTGATCAGCTAAGTTCCTCAAGTACTTAACTCTTCCACGCGAAATAACCGTATCCTCTCAATTCAGTCGTAAATTGAAGAGATGTAACGAGGATCCGGCTCGACGGACCAAAATGAAATCGCGAACTAAGTAAAGTATGTGACGGAATGTAAATGAACACGTCGAGTATAAAATCAACTAATTAAACTTTATTTGCTGCAAGATGTTACTGCATTGTTACCCGTGATAGAACTGATTTAATGTATGCCGTTATATACAAAAGTTAAAAAACATTAAGTGAGATAATTAATAGACCAAAAAACTAGTTTGAGTATAAACATAAGGAATATATTTTCTAATTTACCCAAAATCATAAAAAGTATAAAAAAAAAGTTATTTAACCTTCTTGTTTAAATTTATGGACATCTTGCATCCAGCGATAAAAATTCAACAACTGATCCATCTAGTAAGTTAAATACATAAATTGGGGATGTTAGGATTTAATTCACAGAGAATGTAAAAGTGAAGGGTTGAATAAGTATATTAACTTAAAAGGCTGAACTCCCGAAAATCTTATACAGACTATTAGCGGACGTTACAGAATGAGAAGTGCTGACTGTAAACCTAGACCGAACGAGAAATGTAAAATGCGGGGGGGGGGGTGGAGGATTTTGGGAAGGAATTGGCTTCGTTTCACCTCTTCTGAAGGGGACTTCCAAGTGGGGGAAGTGATATTTTTGGTCGGATTCAATTTATACGTTGAAATTATAAACTCCTCTTAAAGTCCCAAATCAAGCTACTCACTTGATGTATTTAAATTTGGAAAATTTGACGGGAAATTGTTACAATTGCTTCTTACTTGTCAAAATGGGTATATTAAGTTAGGCCTTGAATACAAACACATATTGTTTTCTGATGTGTAAATTATTAAAAACATAAATTAACCTTTTAACTATTCGTGGTTTTGAAAATTATGACAAATACAGACTTCTTTATACATAAAGCACCATCTTTTTAAAGAAAAGGTTACAGAAAACCAGCTTTAGAGAGTTATTTTTTGATTTCGCACATTTTCCAATTTTCTATTTTAATAGACAGTTTCGGATTTTACATACAGAGAAACCAACACACATTGGGGTATTCTCCCTCTCACTAAGAGCCCGAGCGAAAGGGAGAATACCGCAATGGCGGCCACACTCCTGTGTGTTGGTTTCTCTGAATGTAATTTCCGAAATGGTTTATAGCGAGATATTCCAAAAAAGAAGGTAAAAGCACCATTTATCTGATAATCTAGATACAAGTCAACCCCCCTCGCTGACGTTGATATTCGCTTCGCTGCAGAATACCTAACCTTTGAAAAAGACGAGGTCCCACTTAACGGAAATTACTGGCGACAAAAGGTTTATTTTGAGCTAGCAATGACCCTTGTTGAATGGGATGGGTGGAGTTCGCTTTTTATCGAGGGGCCGGTGACCCCGCGTACTGTAAAGGATTAAATATAATCCTTAAAATTCCTGCACCTCGCAATGCTAAAACTTCTACATTCAGAGAATCTTATAGTGATTAGCCCCTCGGTGTTTAGTTATCGTAAAATAAAATGGAAGGTATATTTTTGTGGGCCAGCTCAGATCTACTTCGTAAATAGAAAAACCCAAAAGATAGGAAAAGTACCGAAAGGGCCACCTTGTAGAAGAATTAACAAAAGGCTAAGAGGTGAGCGGGCGAGAGAGAGAGAGAGAGTTTTTACCTTTTCTACGTTCAGGGAATCTTATAGTGATTAGCCCCTCGGTGTTTAGTTATCGTAAAATAAAAGTAATAAAAGCCATAATTATTAAAACTAGCTCTAAAAGCGAGAAAAATAAGGGTATTTTCAGGGAGGCTGCCATTTTTGTAGGGGATTTCAAAACTATTCTTCCCTTATACCAGAAAAACCCCGCAAATAATTAAAAATACTATCAAACTGATAAACTTACAGCCTTAATTGACAAACTTATAATTAATTTGCATCCCTTTACACGCGGAGGAATAATTTACGAAATCTCATGCCAATGCATTGAAAGCTGTTGAAATCATGGACCAATTTAATAATTCCTGGTTTCTCTTATAGGATTGAGCACGATGTTTTCAAATGTTTTGTGACCTACCATTATTAAGACCAAGACTAGAAATAACTGTCTAAACCAACTCTTGTCACAAACGCTAACTCATTACTATCTATAGTATTAGAGCGGGTTATACACTACATAATTGCAATATATTCAAGCCCTGACCTAATCATGTTAAGATTCAAAACAAAATACATTGAACTATCACACTAAAAACTAACTGTAAATATAAGTGGAATACCAGTGTTAAAAATACAGCAAGCGTGGATTTTGTTGAAGTTACAGCAGTAAATTGTTGTTTTGTAGGTTTTCGGCTGTTAATCAAGGAAAATATCCTTTGCTGTTAAATTCATAGGACCTTACTGTTTTTTTCCACATTTCATACCGTTAAAAAAGAGCAATGCACATTAAACCTAATAACGTTGCAAAATATAATTTATATGTATTTGGTTTCATCCAAGATCCGTCCTTAAAAACTTAGAAATTCTTTATAATTATCACGATATAGATGGCTCGCCCACTTCTTCAGAAAGAGAAATTAAAAGGAGCTGAAGTTTTTCCCTAGGAGGTTGGGAAACTAAAACCACAAAGGGTCACTCACTGCTATTATGTAATATAGCTTGGTTAAATCATAGAGGTTATACTGTATAACCTCGATGCAACCAGCAGCCACACTTAACCCAAGAGAGAATAATGTCAGTAGAGCAATCTCAGTTATGATGTCAGGGTTTTGGTAAACGTCACGAGATTAATTTTGGCAGTCGGCGGCCATTTTTGGTAACTCTTTAATTCTATGGGAAAATAGCATTAAGGCCTCTGAGAAGGCTCTGTATATAGGAAAGATGACTGTACCCCCCTCTAGATGCTCTCTTGTATGCCTATGCGCCTATTAGGGGGATGAAACTGAGCTTAGAGATAGAAGGGAGTGACGTTGCTATACGTAGCAAAGACACTACTCTACTCTACTCTCTCAGAGGTCGCAACTGAAGAGGGGCAAGCCTATACATTGAATTTCAACCCCATTATCATTGAACGGAAACTTAACAACGCAACAATATGGGGAAAACCCGGAAGCTTAATATTGCTGAAAAATAAATTACCAAGTCGCTCAAGAACCCAGGAAAAAATATTGGAATTTGGCACAATACATTTTAAGGTCAAAGCCATATCAAAATTTAGGGTGGCCCTTAAAAGGGCCGTTTTTTTTCGAAATTGATTAATCCAAATACTGGACACCTAGTTTTGGCGTCGGCGGCGTAAACATTCGGGGATCAAATCGATGGATTCTGCTCATAATATTCTTCTCTTTTCTCTCCTTTCTCTTCCTTTCTTTCTCCCTAATTAGGGCAAATGACTCCTCGTCGACCTGGACTACAGCATTCCGCATTAACGGCTTTGCCTTTAGCTTGTCAACTTCTTCCTTTAAGCCTCATTTTCATTGAAGCGGGTAGCGTTAAAATTTCAAGCGAAAGCGGTAACGCTCGCGAAAAAACCCGCTTTCGCTATAGCGTGAATATTTTCATTGAAGCTGCAACTACTATATTAAGCGAGAAAATTCATTGCTAAAGCGGTAAACTCGTGCTACAATCGTATCAGCTTTGAACAGATATTTCTCGCTGAAGAGAAGCGAGCACGCGTCTAGAGGGTCACGTGGTTTCAAATTTGACCAATCATCGACTAAAAATTCATCTAAAATGAAATATTAAAATTCAGTTTCATTTAAACCGATAAGCCTTGGTCTATGCTGCGTTTGAAATTAATAAATAATTTTACCATGGTTTCGAAATAGCCCTCTTTTTTCCTATTTATTAAAATGGGATGAATCCACCATCTTTTAGTTCTATATCTCCGTCTTCTTTTTTATTTTAAATACACCCAGTTCATTATAAATACTTTCCTCAGAAGAAGATCTCGTCTTGCCTTCGATTGAGCGGCCATTTTTATTTCACCGTGCAACAACGTCACAACCGGGACGTTGCTATAGTAAAGGCAAGTTCACGCTTCTATGAAAAAGAGTACGCTAAAGCGGCAAGCGAACGCTAAACACGACATCTAGCCAGCGGACGTTTTTACTTTTCTCGCGCGCTTTCAAAAACCCGCAGCTAGACTTTTTCTAGCTTTAATGAAAATGAGGCTTTAATCTTTTCACTTCCTCCCGAAGCTCTTCAAAATCTTCCGCCTTCCTTTTAATCGCACTTTGGCTCTGGTGGACTGACATATTTTCGTCGAAAGGTTCAAATAAAATGTTATTTGTTAGAGACCCAACGCTGTATTTATACCATATTTGCCTACAAAGAGGGTCGGAAAGGAAATCGGACCCTTCCACTAAACTACTGGGGGAAGATAGGTATTTACGCTTGTTGAGCGGGGGATCTTTCACTCTCTCCTATATTATACTTCGTTGCATTACTATATTTTAAGAAATGTAAGAACCAACCCAAACTTAAAAGTGAACTTTCCGCCTTTATCACCTCTGAGCTTGCTCCGTGATTGGTTGGCTATAAGAGTGAGCCTAGCCAGTGAAAGAGAAGTATAGGGGGGCAAGAAAGATGTGGGGGGTTATGTGGCCGCAGATCTGTGGAAATTTTGTAAAATCCCTTCAGTTTTCTTGTGCTTTTTTTAAAAGTTTCCCGACTTTTTCTTGAAATAGCCTTTTTAAAGGCTCTTTATCAATATATTTTTTAAAATAATTGTAATTATTTTTTCATCGAGAATTTTTTTCCCTCAAACTCAGTAAGTTTTCATAATTTCTTTTACGCTTGTTTATCACGATTGGGAAAGATTTTTGTCGTTTAATGTGAAGTTTGGTTATGTTGGTTTTTGGTACCCGAAGACACCTTCGATCTCGTGAAAATCCTGAACAGATATCTTAAAGGGTCAGACAACCAGTTTTTAATGGATTTGTGTTTATGAAATAACATCCAAATTTTTAATGAAGGTTACCCAACCCCTTTCGGTTAATTTTCTGAAAAAGACTTTCTAGGGCTAACTCTATAAACAGTTTTTTAAATAGAAATATTAATGATATCATGATTAAATGAATTCGCGTGAGGAAATTAGTTTTCACGCATTAGGTGTAACTAAATGCTATCCGTCACTGCAGTCCTTCTAGTCTGAACACTATGTATAGATTTTTTGTTCCTGTGGGGGAAATGTCGAGCTAGTGTTTTTTTGAAAACCTTATTACAGCTCCGAAGAATATAGAGATACATATGGGGCCTTATATTTTGAGGTAATTTTTTAAGTGCCGACTTAAATTGAACAATAGATTTTATATTGATATAATGTCAGGAGGAAGTGAATTCCAAATGGGAACCGTTCTACGAAAAAAAGAGTGCTTTAGCTGGTCTTTACGGGCACGGCTGTGAAATAATTTTTGACCCTGAGCCCTTGTGGGAGCAATAGAGGGAGCAAGAGAAAAATAAGTTTTCATTAGGGGTGTTTAGGAGGTCAAAATATATAGAGGTCGTAGTCTAGATGGGATACGTGAGAGACAACCCTGGACATTGTCTAGATTATTAATATTAATAGCTGAATGGGGGTTCCATATTTGGCAACCAAATTCAAGAATGGGGCGAATGTAACTGTGGTAAAGTCTAGTAAGAAGGTCAGTTGTGATTCCCAGAAAGTTAGCTTTAACAGTGGCTATTAAGCCATGAGCACGACCACCAGGCCCGTAGCCAGAATATTTCAGTTGAGGGGGCTCAAGAAAATATCAAGGGGGCACCAATACGGAAGACCCATAACTCAAACCTTATAATAATTTATTGACGGAATTTCCGCCATCTACTAGATTGATCATAGTAAAAATGCTTTATTTATGAAAAGTAATCATTTACAACGCCAATCGACGTGGCTTTTCACATTTAAATTTCTCAACAAATTCTTCAAAATCTATTAATCGTGTTATTTGTTTTTCGTACGCTAGTACAGTTAGGTTATGTTTTCGTTCATGGGCCATGGATCTTCTATGGGACGTGTGAACTCGCGTTAAACACGAAAAGGTGGATTCACAAGTGGCTGTGGAAGCTCCAAAAGTGAGAGCAACTGCATAGACCTTGTACACACTCGAAAAAACGTTTTTATTTCGATGAAGGATAAGCAAAACATTGTGAATGCTGTTCTCATTTTTCAAATCTTATTTCTGTTCCACAAATACTGATTTCTTAAGTAGAACAGATTCGATTGCAAAGGCCTTTTCGTCAACTTCTGAATGTTTAAGAATGCACTTAAGGACTTGCGTGTCGAGAAATCTTTCTGAACATGGAAGTAAAGCGTCAAGCGCTGATAGAAACTCAATGTTTCGGCTTGAGAAACGCTCCTTAGCTTCATTAATCGCGTAGTCGTAGATTTCGTTATAAATCCTTTTAACAGTGTCCTTGCTTGAAAAATCGTTAGGTGTAAAGATTTGACTATCAACAACAAAATCATTAAGCTTGCGATTAGCTACACGTTTTCTTTTGGGCACAGTTCGAGTGGTATTTTCAACAATGTTTTGTTCTTTGCAAATTTCTATGGCACGTACGTAAAGCTTTTCGAACTCGGTAGAAAAACTTCTCTTTTCTTCCATCACCAGAATGCAAGAATTTACTTGCTTCGCAGCTACGGCTAGATACATTTCTTTGTCTTGTAGTGCTTTGTTCGCAGGCTCAAAAATTGACAATATTTCTTTCATTATAAGCGCCAGAAGGACAAATTTTTGGTTGCCACACCTGTGCAGCAGCCCTGTAGCTTCGATACTTATCTCAACTGCAACATTTGCCCCTGTAGGTGGAATTGAAAAATGTTGTAAAACTGAGAATATATCAGAGAAATTGCCTAAAATGACGCGAGTTGTATCCAAATGACCCGTCCATCGCTGTTCCAATAATCTTTTTAATCGATTACCTTGATCAATTTGACCAACGCGGAATTTCCGAAAAAAATTGTAAAGGGAACCGCAAAGGTCAAAGTACAGTTTAACATCTTTAAGTTTTTCGCAAGCGTGGGCTATTACAAGATGAAGCTGGTGATTATAACAATGGATGTATGGTATAATTTTATTTAGATTCTCTTGCATGACCCTTTGAACTTCCCCGTCGTTGCCCGACATAACATTAGCACCATCATAACACTGGCATATAAGCTTCTCAGGAAGAAATCCTACTTTCCTCAATATATCTAACAATACATTAGCGATATCAATAGCCTTTAAAGTTTTCAACTCGTATAAACCCAAAAAATGTTCTTCAGCTTTAGCATTTTTAACGAACCTCACCAAGATAGATAAGTTTCCAATTCCGCAAGCGTCCATAATTTCATCCGCTTTTAAACAGAATAGTTCAACATCGCTTTCTTTAAACATGGATGCAATTTTTTCAAGAACCATGGATGTCATAATACTGGTAACTTCATTTTGAATTTCTGGCGACAAATATGATGCATTTCGAGGTCCGTATCAATGATTCTTTTTAATTTGGAGTCTTTTTGTATTGTATATAGAAAAAGTGACGTAAATAGACCCCCTGACTCGTCCTGAATTTCATTATTGTCAATAAGTCGTATTTTATCCACTCCGTAGCAATTTGTTCCTCTTAATGGTAACTCATTGATGGCGAGAAATTGTATTGTTTCGGCTATGGACTTCAAATAATATCGGTTCTTTTTAATCTGGGTAGGACATAGAATTGTTTCGATTTCTTCTCCGCGAGCTGCTCTTAGATTTTTTTCATTCCACATAGCGAGAGAATGTTTGTGCGACTTACTTTCGCTATGTCGATGAAAGCCCTTCTTGTTTTCCAAGGCCACTTTCCAGTTGTTAAATCCTTTGGACACAAATGTAGGTTCTCTTTCACTATCCGCGACATGTGGATACTGTCTACATGGGAAACAAAAGCAGCTATTCGACGACACTGAATATTCTAACCATGGTCGATTTGTGTACCATTTATATTTGAAAGATCGTTCTTTATGCTGGAATTTGGTTTTTGGGTATTCTTTAAGCTTGGGTTGAGCCGGTTTTGACAACTCTAGGTCATGAGCAGGGCCGGCGACCATGTTGACTTGCGATGATGTGTTTAGAGTCGGAATAGTCGGTTCGTCTGCCTCTACTTGGTTTGGCTTCGACTCGCTAATTCCAAAAGCTTGAAGTTGTCCATTGTTATCGTCATGATCGTCATGATCGTCATTCATCTCATTTTTATCAGTTTCGATTCCATCCGTATTTTTATTCGCGTATTTCTTCCGTTGTGTTTTCGTCACAAACTTATCCATGGTAAATAACTATGATAATTTTATCGTAATAAGTTTTGATTTACTAAAATACGACGCTTTCAATTCCTTCCAGGAGAGAACGAACGGAAATGTGAATAGCACAGCCACGAGAAATGCGACGGGCCGACGGCTGGGGTGGACGTTAAAATATTTTCTTCTCTGTTGACTTTGCGCGCGCCACGATAAAACTCTGGGCATGAGTGAATCATATGCTGGCCTAATGTATCCAGCGTTTTCTTCCCGCCAAAAAAGCGTTACCTATATGCCGCTGCGACCTACAGTGAGAGAAAATAACACTTCTCCCGGCGCTTACGTATTTCCGGTAAAAAACCGGAAAAGGAGATCAACCAATGAAACTTTGAACTGAAAGGTAGTTAGTATAAGCAGACGACGTTTTAGAAATGTTGTGATTGTTTGCGGACGGTTCAGAGCCGTATTTTATCTTTGAAATTATTTTAATGGGTTAAGGTTGGCGCAATAGGAAGTTTTATTTTTTTCGCATTAAAATGGCAGAATTTTGGATATTTTTTGACAAAGCCCAAATGATAGAAACTCAGTTAAATTCAGATTTCAGAGCGTTGCCTACGGAATAAAAAATTTTATTCCGTAGGCAACATTCAGAGACAGAAACTATTTATGGTGAGAGAACCAAACTTTATCAAAAAATAAGAGCTAAACAACAATTTAATAGTCATCTCGAAAACCTTACTAAACTTCTAGAGTTCTAGTTTTGTATGAGTCAGTGTGTCAATACATGGAGTTGACGTAATCTTTGGGAGGTCGCGTGCCGAGAAGGGTTGGGGAATAGATTGACAAGATACTGAGAATATTGTGGGGCAGTGGGCCTCTTTTTAAAGGGGACGAAATTCCAAGAGAGACGGAAGAGCGCAAGACCACCATTTTATCGTTTACCTTCCTGGTCTGCTTTTATGCTAGTCTGGGTCTGCAGGACTGACTGACAAAGTGCTCCACTCTTTTAAGCCTCGGTTTTTTTCTTTACCGATTGAAGCATTGAACATTCATTCATTTAATTCAAGTCTTGACTCTTGAAGAAATTGAAGCGACGCAAGTACCAATTGTTGTCTTTTGTTCTTTTGATTAAGTAATTCCATCTATTTTAATCATGTAAATAATATTTTTGTCTATATATCTCACAACCCACGATGTCTTTGGTATGGAATTTTTTTTCAAAATTGGATAAAATGAACGCTAAATGCAACTTATGTGGGAAGGAATTTAAAACTGGTAGAGAAACCATTAATTTGAAACATCATTTAAACAGAAAGCATCCTCGAGTTTTTAAAACAGAATCAAATCGTAGCTGTGCAACTGCTTTGGAGGTATTTTGTGATATGTTTGGTTTTGAAGCCTGTTTTTTTGCCCATTTGTTTTGTTATAAAAGTTTTACCTTACTCTTCTTCTTAGGCCTCGAAATTTGTATAACCATTGTTAAATGGATAGGATCTATTGAATACCAAACAAATATATCCATACAAATACATTAGGCCTCTCTTTATCTTCAAATAATGTTATTCGAAATCAAAACCATTAATGTGTAATTTTATCCGTTTATGATTACCCCGTATACTATTGAATACGTTAAAGAGTTGATAGATTTCGTTCGCGTACGTTCAAAGTACAATTATTAACAGATACGACAAAAAACTTCTGTACGTCGATTTAATATATTTTTTTCTATTTACAAATAATATTGTTTTCGGCTAGTTTATTCTACAATTAAAGAAGGTATACGTACTGTGATAAAAAACAAACACCTTATCTTATCCCTTTTAGCACTAATATATTTTATTCAGAATGACGTTAAGGCTTTGTTATTATCCATTTTTAATCGCTTTTCAATCGGTTATCAGCAATCTGACGCGTTAACACACCATTCAGTTCAACTCAAACCAACAGTACGTGGTCACTAATCCGGCGGGTCACTCGGGTGTTCGTGGTAACAATCATTCGGCATTTTAGTGTATGTAGGTCTTAATTAATGGCTGAAGGTAGTTCTTCTGAACCTAAAGTTACACAAACGCGAAGTAACATTTGGCGGCATTTCAATGTCTCTTATAAAATGTCTGAAGATGGCAAATCAATTAAAGTGGCAAAATGTCTTTACTGCGAAAAGTAAGTATATCTCAAAAATATTAATCATAACTGTTATTGTATCACGGATTTTTAGATAAAATTAAAATAAATGTTTACGGAGAGAGAACGTGATAAAAGTTTTAAATAAAATTATTTTATTTAAAATGTTTATCTCTCTCCGTAAACACTTATTTTACTTATCGTATATCTCATTTGTTTTGTATAAACTATAACTATAATTACTATTTTATACGAAAGTGCGACGTACACGCAAGGACCCAAGTCTAACATAAGCACAGGGAACTTAAAATACCACATTGAGAAGAAACACCCCGAATGTAATACTGATCTGAGATTATCGATGGTAAGTTGCAATTATCTAAACAGTACATACACCCTTATTATTTATGACAATACGTGGCTCTTGTTGTATAAGTTTGCAAGGATATCGGTGGTTACGGTTGAACTATAAGGACTTTAAAGAATCCATGTACTTTTAGTGTTCATTCACATCTGCACCGAGTGGGTTAGGATATGTAAAATATAGTGGAATCTAAAAAAGAGGAGGAGCTTTGCGAGAAAGATTCCTCTCAACGACACAACTTGTATAATGTCTTGCCGCCTAATCTGGGAAGAGTTGTTTTTCTAGAGCGCAGTAAACGCTCTTCACGCGTCTTCCCCGAGATTTTTAAAAGATGAAAATTACTTCTTTGCCGTTCTTTGCGTAGTGCAATAGTCACGTCAATGTAATGTCGTCGGCAACAGTGGAGAAAGAACAAAAAAACGGATTCTTTCTTTTATAGATTCAACTATTGCTTTATATGGGCTAGGCTTAAGCAAATAGCAATGATAAAATAAATATTATACAGGGTGTTTCATAAAGTTCTTTCACAAAGAATAGGCTATAGTACAGACGATGGAAGCTATAAGCCCAAGCATTGTTGCTTGAAGTCGCGTACTTGCGAAGACATCAACTTCAAAAACGTGCCATAATTTCAAGTATAGAGTTTCATAAAGCCAAAGGTTAGGCCCACTCTAAAGTGTTACATTTGGAATTAGCTCTACCAAACGTAGACTAACTGTACTAAATTTCAGGTTCTCGAGTAGTTTAGTACACCTTATCTTAGTTTTGGGTGCAGGTTACTGCATTCCGTTTTCAGAAATGTTTGCAGGGACGTGTAGAGGCGTGAGAATGTAGCTTATAATACCTTTCCCGGCAGCCAAGTTCACTTTACTGGGACCTAAAGTTGGTACTTGGATTGATGATACGTCTTTGAAGTCTATGTCTCCGCGAGTACTTGAGATTTGACAACAATGATTGAGCTTATAAGATTCTGTCCAGTTTGACCTATTTTTCGCTGGGGCAACTAAGTCGAGTCGAAATGCGTCCAATAGCTGACTATCACTCTGTTTACGAGTTACATTTTGCTTTCTAACAATAAATGTTATGTTTCTAGCCTAATTCTGATGTATTGGGTAATGCCAAAATGAAGTTGTAAGTTGTACAGATGGATTGTTCTTAAAGACCGACCATTCAGTGTTGCTGAAGATCCAACATTCCAGGAACTTTTACGTTCCATCGATCCGAGCAACAGTATAGTAGCGGATATTTTATCTATAAGTGCCAAAACCGTCAAATCCGATTTGTTTGAGATATACTCGAAGGAAATAGTGAAAGTCTGCGCATTTTGTAAGGTACGAATTAGAATTAGGATTGTTTTCAGATAACTAGTTTGAAGGGTAAGACCATTGTACATTAAGAAAACATTATTGGTTTTAATACGTCTTGCATACAGGATAGTAGAAGTCAAATATCGTTTACCTTGGACGCGTGGACCGCGCCAAATCGAATTCCCTTTCTGGGCGTAACTGCTCACTGGATTTCTGAACAATGGAAATTAAAAAGCATTCTACTTGGTTTCGTGTACTTTTCATCAAGACATACGGGAGTTCATATATGTGACACGTTTTTAGACTTAATTAATGAACGACAAATATCCAAGGTATGTCATCCCTTACCTGAAATATGAAGTCTATTTGAGGTTTATTTAGTAGGTTTTGGGCTTGTGTGTTAATATAAGCAAACATGTATGTGTAACAATATGCCGGAAGCATAGAGGATGCAAACCTATACATGAACAAAAATCATACTTTCAAGGAGGGCCTAAGTTCAGGTTTTAAAGCCGTAGACATCGTATGGCTTGAAATATGACAATTTATTCACCAGCCGTCATTTTATATTCGCCTTCAGTTTGGTTTTTTGAGTTACGCGCCCTAAAGAGTGGTATCTCTTTCAAGGGTGGTTTTGTTTGTACCCAATCGCTTTTCTGGGCACCTTCAATGTCGCGGTTTATCACGATTTCCATACCTCTTGATCGTTTGTGTCTAGCCAAAGTCATCGTGTTAAATGTATATAGGTCCCATTCAGTAGTAAATACCAACTACGCTCTTCAAAAAGATTACAGTAAGAGTATTATATTTGCAGGTGTTAGCAATTACAATGGACACAGGACAGTGCCTCTAACAACGACACTTTTACAAAAGAGCTTGAGAAGAGAAGTCCACAATTAGGGCTTCGATTCCGAGCGGGAAATCGTATTCGCTGCCTTGCTCATGTTTTGCACATTTCTGTGACTGTAATGCTTCAACACCTCAAATCCAAGCCATCTTTTAGTAGTGAAGAAGAGTATGGTCCTGAAGACGTAGATATTTCACACTTGGAGTCAAGTATTGGCAGTACTGTAGCTAAGGTACCCCTCTATGCTTTGTAAAGGCCTTAGTTAAGTGGCAATAAGTCGCAAGATGACTTGGTCCAGCTAGCTAGCTGAACTTATGTAGGATGATTATCTTCTGGGCGTCCATTCTGAACAAATACAGTTGATTTAAGTCGCAAGATGAATTGGTCCAGCTAGATAGCTGAACTTATGTAGGATGATTATCTTCTGGGCGTCCATTCTCAACAAATACAGTTGATTTTGAGTATCCCAGAGCTCCTTCACATTTGAGTTTGACTGTAGAGATTTACACACGACTTTAGTTTTCTGTTTCTTTGAATTCTTTCTTCATGAATATGGTGCGCAAATAGCATTCTCTCTTGGGTGTTATTTACTCCCATCTTTCTAGTATGTACATTTATCTAGGCTAATCGATTGGAAACAAATGTAACCTCTTAAAGCTCAGTTGTTCAAGTTATTCTAGCTTTTCTTCTTTAGTTTACAATGTGGAGGTAGTCCTGAGATTAAAATACTTAACCAAATTCACCCATTGTTTAGATAAGAGCAGCAATTGTGAAAACCCGCCTTTCAAATATTAAAGAGGAGGCTTTGCAACGTTTAGTCGAATCATTTGGATTGGGAGACATCACCTTAATTTTGGATGTAAAAACCCGCTGGAACTCAACGTATATGATGCTTGCAAGAGCCCTACGTTTAAAACCGGCAAGTAGAGAGTATACCTATAGCGGCTAAATTTACTAAAATAGTCTCTTCCCAATATATTTGTTATACACGTTCTATACATTGTGTTTCTTGATTATGTGGAAGAATTGAAGAGGGTTGTTCTTTGGGTCAATGGAACCTTTGGCCTAAAGTAGTCCGTTGCGTTGTTACGAGACCTTGAACGTGGTCCTTAAAACCAGGAAAATAGTGGGAATCGTGAATTTGGTATGCGTATGACTAAATTGTTTTTCAGTTCATGCATAAGCTGAATACCAAGAGATAAGAGAATAAGAGAATGTTTAACAACCAGTAAAAGCGCATGAAACTCTTTTGAAGTGCGCAACTGCTACGAATGTTTTTAAAGTATGACACAGTAAAGGTATTTGGTTTTCGTTTAGTAACGGTTCTATATAATCTACTTGGAAATTAGGGTTTTGCCTGGAGTAGTTGAATTCAACTAACTTTAGCTTATCCTAACTTGGTAGCGGTTGCATATTTTTAGTCAAGTTTATGAGCTTTTCCTGGTTGTTAAAACAATTCTGATTTCCATTATCTCTCGGTTATGAACACATTTGGAAACAATTTGGTTAAAGGCACAATCTTGAACTATTCAGATGTCTTGCGTTTTTAAGGACTACTTTCAAAGGTCCATAACAACACAACGAAACACTTAGGACTCTAGTTCACGGCACCATTTTCTCTCATTTTGACCCAAAGGACAACCGCTTACATCCTTCCAAATCTTTCAGAAACACCCTGTAATCATGTATAAAATTGTTGTTCTACAGGCATTTCAGTCCCTATTGAAATCTGACAACGATTTACAAATGTATAACATGACAGAAACCGAATGGGAAGACATCGCGTCGTTTGTGGATATCTTAAACGTATGTATCGCTAAGAGCATCGTTTGGTACTTCTAATATACTCGTGTTCACGCGCTGGTAACCATTATATCAAGGGTAATGGCTCAGTGATATTCCATATTAATTCTCAGAAACCATTATAATCCGACCATCTGCGCTTGAACACGACTATAGTATACGGAACATACGTCTAATATAATTATTTTCCATCCTAAGCCCTTCGACTTTGCCACTAAAAAAGCATCCTCCGAAAGCAATCCAACAATTTCACTATTAATGCCAGTGTATCTTTGGCTTTTGGAAAAACTGCACTTGTCAATTCAAATGCTTAATGAAGGACTTCTGAAAGAAGCATGTATGTTAGCCAAAAACAAACTAGAAGATTACAAAGATATGTCAAATAATGAAGCACACTGGATTGCCGTAGGTAAGATTCATTTTGGGTGTTATCTCACTTATCTTCCATTCAGGATCATAGTAGTTGTATTCAAGTACTTATATTCGTGTCATCCAAATGTTATTTAAACCACCACAAGGGCCGGGTTAAGGATGGGGTAGAGGGCGCACCTGCCTTCGAGTGCCTGCCAAATTCGGAGCCTTGTATTTAAGATATCCCCTGAGTACGGGCGTCCAAGATATCCCCAATGGGTATATTACCGTTTTACCCCGGGCGCCAAAAATCTTTATCCGGCCCTGACCGCCACATTCCAGTTTGAATCAAATTCCTGTTTTTAACGCATGTGACAACCACGTTCACTTATAAGTTATATCGGATTTCGGATATTTGCGTGGACAATTCATTTGTTGTGACAGTTGTTTAAGCGCAACTCACCATTTACGTCGTGTGTATTTTACATTGCAGTTTTAGATCCAACATTAAAGATGGATTTCTTTAAAGATTACTACAGCAAAACGGAACTGAAAAACATAAAAGCTACTGTTCTGAACATTTTTAACGAATACTACGATAACAGTGACGAGTCGATAATGGATAGCCAGGGAACTTCCGTCGACGCGGACGACCTGTACAGCGTTTATCCAAAACGTTCTCGTAGGAGAGTCAAAGGCACTGAGCTTCTCAAATACTTAAAGGATGAACTGCTTCCTCCTCATAACGACAAACTCGAATGGTGGAAGGTATAGCCCCGGTTAAAAAGGCAAGAATTGTCGTGGAATAAAATCATAATAATCTGTACCATTACAGGCCAATGAAGGTGTTTACCCCACCGTTAGCAAAATGGCAAGGGATTATTTGTCCATTCAAGGGTCGTCAGTTTCGTCTGAGAGGCATTTTTCTGGTCGGGCTAATCTAATTTCAAAGAAGCGATGGGCTATGAAACAGGACACAATTTCATGTTGCATGTGTTTAAAATCATGGTGGAAACACGATTATTAATAATTATGTATTACCAATTTGTAAAATTTGGAATTAAAAATGTATGAATTCACTGGATATTTGCGCAATTACTTTGTTTTCACAATCGAGGGCAAGAATGAAACGAACCAAGGAGGCATAATATGTGCAATTTGACTTCAATGTTGTTTGTGGATAAACCAACCGCGAATAAATCGTCAACAAAAACAAGAATAACCAACGACAATGGATAACCGATGCCGAGCCCTAGTCTATACGAAAAAAAGGGCGCCAAAGTAACCCACGTGGGCAATCTCTTTGCCCACGTGGTACGCATCGCTTGCGGGTGGTCAATTTTTCTTCTCGGCCAGTAAAGTTCGGTGAATTGGGAAAAGTTATTGACGTAAGCGACGAAAGTTTATTTTAAAATAAATTTTGGTGGAGGCAATTTAAATGAGGTGTTTAATGTGAGAACGATCCATTATGGGGTTCGAGACTACTCAAAGCTTCCCCGCGTGATATTGTTCAAGCCCATATAAAGTATGTTTATTATTTTAATCATAGTTGATTAAATCGTGACGGTAGGATTTTACTTTATGTAACTAACCCAACCAACACTGGTTTCTGACTAATTAGACCACGGGGAGTTGGGAAAAAATAGTAAAAAATTTCTAAACCCGCCGCAAGATGGTTAAAAAAATTTTGGAAAGTTTTAAAATTGCATGTAACTACCATTAAGACCGCTGCGCGCCTAAACGCGTTCTACACTGAATCATGAAAAACTACTAAACGGGGGAGGGTAAACATAATAACAAGGACTCGTGACGAAAATATAGCTATAAAATTTAAAACACACGCTGAAATATTTACAATTCTCATACCAGGATAGAAAAATATTTGAAAAAGTTCAAATTTTAAAAATAAGCAACGATACTTGCTAAAATGCGTAAATTAATTCGAAAGGAAATGAAGATAAGCAACAATATTTTGGAAAAGGCGTAATATTATTTGGGAAACTAAATAAATGTATCCATCAATATTTTGGAAAAGGTATAATATTATTTGGATTGGGTCAGAAGCCAGCCATGCTGATTCAAATACCCGTCCCTATAGGATACCCCTCCTGTATTTCGAAATTAAATGAGAAGGGAATTTCTCTTTCTTTCAAAGGCCTGCCAGTAAGTGACATTCTTTCCCTGGCGTGGAAATCTTTTTTTTTTATTGCCACATCGCCCTTGGGTCATCTTTTTTTATATTTTTGAATTTTACTATACAAATTTATTAAAAAAATTTTAGCGCAACTTTTATTTACTTTATAATGGAAATTTAATTAATACTACAAATAAATTGTTATCCGTGGAAGACATCCTTAAGCATTTCATTTTAGTTAGGTTAGTCATCCTTTAGGTATTCACTAGTTAAATTTTAAAATAATACGTAATATAGGAATGATTTAAATTATTCTAAAGACTAAATTAAAAAAACTGTATTTCCCTCGCGCTAAGAAGCACCGCTAGACGCAGTGCGTGTCGGCTAACCTCCCTCCGCGTGTAGTGAATTCTGGCGTTGCCTCTTAGCGCGAGGGGAATACCCAAGATGATGGCCTTTCCGCCTGCGTTGCTTTTCACTGGAAGTAATGGAACGGTCTATGACAATCTTTGACTTGATCTTTGAGAGCCTAAACTGTATTTTCTAACAGGGTTGCCAAGGTTCATGGAAAACCGGGAAAAGTCTGGGAATTTTATTAGTTTCTGCTAAGTCAGGGAATTTGATTTTAGTGGGTAAAATTTCTGGGGATAAGTCTTGATTGGAAGAGTATAGAAAGTTTCTCCTCATCCTCTCTTAACACAGAAAACTCTAGAACAATCCTTAAAAATGTCTAGAATTGTATTTGTAAAGCCAATATTCTCCAAAAAATCTCTTAGACTGTTATTTATATTGGAAATTAATGTAGAGAGTTTATTTAATTATAAGCGCTTAAAAGTTCTACTAGAGATACGGGGATGTCGTTTTTGTATGTCATAGTCATATTTGCCCCCCAACCCACGATACTAAAAACTTGGGGTTTCGTCAAACAGGGGCCAAGTAATTAAGCAAAATGTTATTGAACATACCCTCCATAGGATTAACATTACACTATGTTTTGGAGGTTCATTACTCTGGTTCTACTAGAGATACGGGGATGTCCTTTTTTGTATGTCATAGTAATATTTGGCTTTATCCAACGATACTAAAAACTTGGGGTTTCGACTAACAATGGTCGAGTAATTAAGCAAAATGCTCTTGAACATTCCCTCCATAGGACTAACATTATACCATACTTTGGAGGCTCATAATTCTGGTTATATTAGAGATACAGGGATGTCCTTTGATTGCGTAATTGTCATATTTTCCACCCCTCCCGTCCTTCGTTAGAATTTGCTCCATAGGATACTCTATATACGGGAAAAACCTGGAAAACTCAGGGATTTTTTTTCCAAAAGTTGTATGAACCCTGTTAATTCTATACATCAGTTCGCCTTAGAAAATAGTTACAAAACCAATGCTTGCTAAATTGTCTTATATATAGGAAATAAAAAAATAAGGGCATAGCTACTGACACAAGGGAAGTTTGGGGCGAGCGCAAAAGAGGACCCGCGGAAATGAAAGGGCTAGAAACTTTTTGGGCGCGACAATCTGGCGTCCCTAAACTTTTTCGGACCATCCGACGCCAATAAGGTACCAATAACCTCTTACCTTAACCTTGACAACCCATCTTAACAATGTGCTTCCCTTGTCTATATAAAACGAATAGGACACCAAAAATATCGTTGCGTTAGAAATAAATAGTTTTCAAACTAGTAGGATTATTACCATTTACACAAGGAGGCCAGACTCCCTGGTGGAGTAAAAAACAAAGCCTCCTTGTGTGTGTAAATGCTATGAATCCTCCTAGTTTTAAAACGATGTATATGAGACGGAAATTTCAAATTTTCCCTTACTTTTCTTGCACAATGGATGTATTCCCTTTAACATCCTCAACGATATTTTTTTTCTTCCTCCGCTATGATAACTTTGGGGCAATACAACATCGCTAAAAACACTAAATGTACAAAAGAAAGAAATTGAAAAACAGACCAAAAGTTTTACTATAATGAAATAATAAAACATTTTTCGCGGTTTTTTTAGCACAAGTTTTATTAAAAGTACCAGCAAACAATTTTATACAAACGATTACGTAGATTAAAAACAGACTCTTCATTAATTAATTTATCAGCAACCTCGCGCGTGCTATGAGAACGTGCTATCTAAATGGGTGATTAGTCATAGGTGTCATCAAACCTTGAACAAAAAGTGGAGGATGTCTCGTAAATTCCCCTCGTGCTAATAAAAAACAAGGTGGTCATGTCAAAATGTTAACGTCTTCAGTTATAAAGCAAGCGGCAACTAGTCTTATCGACTAGTTTAACCGTTTCGATAAGTTATCACTCTCGTTAATATTACCACCTTGTTTTTTTATTATCACGAGGAGATATCCTCCACTTTTTGTTCAAGGTTTGATGACACATAAATAATAGCCTATTTAGATATCACGCTATCATAGACGGAACGAGATTGGCATCAACCCTTTAGACGATAGTAATCACTCTCGATAACTCGCTTAAAAAGTTAGAGAATTGCCCCCAAATAATACAGGGTATTAATTTATAGATATTAAAGACCACTTAAAAATTATTTTAAAACTTAAAAACATATATATTTTAAAATAAAAAATTTCAAAATGGGGTTTGATTCCGATTTTCACCGGGGAAAAATATATGCAAATTAAGCTAGCTTGACAAAAAACATGGGCTTTGTGATATGTTTTATCTTGGTGTTATAGTTTTAAATGGTTATTATCGGTTTGACCCTGTTTTCACTCTACTCGATCAATTACAGGTCGCCAGTATCACAGACTTCGTTGCTGCATATTTCTGTGAAACGTGTAGAATTTATTCTCTCGCCGGGAGTGTGGCGCACTCCTGTAAGCTAAGCTTTTGGGCGGCAATTTTTGAGGTTGTTAGACGCCCCGTGTCCGCCAGAGGTGACATGGCCCCAACACCCTTTCCGTCACCTCCCAAGTAAACCTCATTTCCTTCCCTGATTAATCACATAATGCAACCTGGTTAATCGCATCCTCGCCGCGAACCTATGGACCCAAATTTGCATTAAAACCTCACAAAAAAATATTCTCCCCGAAAACTAACATTTTATTATTATATGTGAATAATTTTCATAATTTAAAGCTGTTAGATATGAGTACTGCTGAGCCAAAGAAGAGAGAAGGTGAAGTTCAGCTCCGTAGATCAAAGCGCTTGATGGCTGCCAAGGAAACCACTAGCGCTTTCGAAATGCTCCGAGTTCTCCCCATCGAAGTTCGATTCTTAGTATTGAGCTATCTAAATAGTAAGTTTAATTTTAAGTTTTATTTGATGGTTAGCCCCCCCCCTCGGTAAGACGGCCATGGTATTTAAATCGCGTATTGGTCTTTTATTCAGGACCTCTGCACAGTTGTGCTTTGCTCAAAAGAAATGCGCGATCTTGTCTAACAATTTCTTAAGACCACCTCTAATTGGAAACCCTTGTTAAATCACATTCGTCGTGGCGAGGTAACCAGCTCAGAAACTCGCTCGCATAAACTTAAGCGAGAATTTCGTGATATCGGGTTTTTTTTTGAAGCGCTTAATCCCTCAGCACGCAACTGAGGAACGATTGCCTTGCTTCACGATTTTCTTCAGAATGGTAACGTTGGACTACCTTTAAATATAAATATAAATAGGAAATATTAATCAAGAGGTTTTGGAAGATTTTCGGTGGAATCATGGTCCAGGACGATCAAGCGTTCAGTAGCTATTCTCTAATTGCTTATTGGAAATAGAGCGAATGGGTCTTTGTTAATTTCGTCTTGGAAGAAGTTTCCACCATGAACCAAGTGGTCCCAAAAGTTTAGGCAAGTGAAATAGGTGAGTTTTATTGGCAGTTGCTATAATATGTTAATCAAATTAATGTAAAATTTTAGGATAAAACATTTTTGTTAGCAATATTGGAATAGGAATGATAGGGTTAGAGATTATTTTCGGTTCATAGTTTAATTACGCTACTGAACTTTAGTATAAATAGGTAACGTTTTCAGTGTAGAACCATCAATTTTTCTACAAACCATTATAGATTATACCTAGTGCTAAAAATGATTGGAGGCTTCGACGTTATCATCATGATCCTAATAATATGGGTTTTTACCTATATTTTTCATCGTCTATATCGCTTAAACGCCACTGAACTTCCACAATGCCGCCTCGCCATGGATACACCCTGTCCACATAATGACGCCCAAAGAGACCGTCCCGTTGAGCTTATTGCGGAAAATCCAATCCCCCAATCCTACGTGTAAGTTAATCTAAAATTCAATAGTTAATAATTTAGCATAGAATGAGTCAAATTAAAATAAAATAGGTAATACTTTAGTGTAGTATGAATTTATTTAAAATTTAGATAGTTAATAGATTTGCGTGGTAAGGAATTTTAGCCTAAAATTACAACTTGAGTTAGGAATAAGTTTATAAGTATTTAATATTTATTTTAGACCGCAACAGTTCATATCTGCTGATTGGAGTGTAGACGAGGGGTTAATGGAGGATGCCTCTCAGATATCGGATGAGGATGACGGAATTGATCTCATAGTCTGGCCGTAAGTTCCAAATTTGTATAACGCTATCACCCATATTTATATCAATCATATCATCATCATAATTTGAATTCTAACACAATTTGAACTATGTTAATTTTTCAATTTTTAGTTAATGGGACGACCACCGACTGTGGATGGATGGGTATGCCCAGTTCCCAGAGGCATTTATTCCACCGCATTGTATACATTGTGGTGAAAATACTCTACGGTGTCGTGGGTACCAGAGCACGTGTGATGCTTCTTCGTTAGTCTTCTACTGTATGAATAGCAGATGCCACTATTACCGGCAAGCATATACTATATCAAAAATGATGTAGTATTTATGTGTTCTGGTAAAGAGAGTTCGTATTCGTTGAACTACTAAATTGGTATGTTATTTATTTATTCATGTCTTGAAAAGTTTTTATTATCTTAAGAATAAATAAGTGAGGTGGTGGTCATAGTAAGTACGTTTTTGGAATTGATATAAGGGAATTTCGTAAAGAAACCTGTTAAGGATTTAATTCATCTATTAAAATTGTTGATTCAACAATATGTTCTAAATCTTTCTTCTTTACAGAAGTTAGGCCGTTGTTTCCGGACGCGGACGTGTTCATTTTCCTCTTCCACCTCCCCGTTTAGAAGGGGGAAAACCTTATCTTCATCTCATGTGCTTGAAGATTTACTAAACTTTTAGGCAATAAATTGAATGAGTATTTACAATTCTAATTCTTTATTTTGAATCATTTTCGAATTTAAATCTTTATAAATATGTACAGAAGAATTTTAAACGTAATATATGCTTTTTTTGTCATATTCTATAACAAACACTCGAGAATTCATGGTGTGACCACTCTGTAATCAGACTAATCCTGATGAACCGAATCCATATTTTCCTCTATCAGTGTCCTCAAGAGTCTTAAAAGTGGATGAATTCATTAAAATCCTTAAACAGTTTTATGAAATGTTTTTATTCTTCTAGATTGGGTTACGCAATTTTCTCACAAATCAATTGGGCGATTCAATTACCTATATTGTTTTCGAGTTCTCTTTTACCGAAATTAAAAATAATAACACCAACATTTCCACGATAGTCTTGATCTATTACACCACCTACGATATTTGGAATATGGAAAGGATAAAATATATCAGTTGAGTTTGAATCAAATTGATCGTACCACCGATATGTATAAAACACCGTATTGCAAGTCCTGATTTTCTAAACTTGAAATATTTCTATCAATATATTTTAGTTGAAATCGTCGTCAAATACTAGATTAAATTTAAAGGTGTAGTAGGATAACATTTTCATAAAAAATTAGTCCAATTTCAAACGTATTTTTTCTTCTTTCCAATCTCGTTATCATATCTTTAAACATGATAATAGTCTGTCAATGCGGTTTTTAAATGAAGCCCACCAGTTTTGATAGAGAACCCTCACCCATACTATTTCAATGGGATTTTAACATAGGGTTGCTAAAATTTCACTAAATTTAGACAAGAACATCACATACCTATAAAAAATTTCCCTATTTGTATGAACACTGCACAAAGACTACGGCGTATACATCACGTGTGAGCTGAGATTACTTCAGTATTACACGAATTACGAATATTACAATATAATTACGTAATTCTGTCTAACAAGTGTACGCGGATTATGCGAAGTATGATCAGATCAGCCAATCAACTTCAAAAAACCAAACCAACCTTTTTGCTTTCCTCCGACTTAAGGTACGTCCGCACTAGGCGTAAATTTTCGCTCGCCACGCACGCCGAGAAAAACCACTGTCCGCACTTGGCAAATTTTCGCGCCAACCGCGCTGGGCGAAGGAAGCGTAGAGAGAAAAAATGTTCGCCAAGTTGAACTTTTTACGTCGGTCTCGCCAGCGTTGGTGGCGTACATCCAATCAGCGAGCGTCTCTGGCTCACGTGCGAATGTCGTCTGCTTGAAAAAATATATACGGTGCTTATTTGAATAGTCTATCGTCGTGAATGACTTAAATATGGCCATGTCCTTAATTACCGTCGATATTAATGACAAATAGTCAAATTGGGTTGGTGTATATCGACAGTATTCCACAAAAAGATAATCCCTGTATCTTTGGAAATTAGGTTTTTAAAATTGCCATCTATTCCCTATCCTTAAAAACTTCTCTAATCCGTATTCTTCGTTTATTTACGTTTTGTTTACGTTTCTTAATTAAAAGCAGTGAAACTATTTAATTAACTGCGTGAGCTAATCGTTCTACTTTGCTACAAACAGGCGCTATTTTAATATAGAAGGCAGACAACATTCTCACGTGAGCCAGAGACGCTCGCTGATTGGATGTACGCCACCAACGCCGGCGAGACCGACGTAAAAAGTTCAACTTGGCGAACATTTTTTCTCTCTACGCTTCCTTCGCCCAGCGCGGTTGGCGCGAAAATTTGCCAAGTGCGGACAGTGGTTTTTCTCGGCGTGCGTGGCGAGCGTAGCGTACGTAGCGTGGCGAGCGAAAATTTACGCCTAGTGCGGACGTACCTTAAAGTTTGGATACGCGCTCTTTTTTACCTTCAAATAAAATCGTATTTGCGATGTAGGCAATTTCTGGACCAAATCGAAACGACTGTAACAATGTATTACTTATTGGGGGTTCAATATTCAAGTAGGCAAAGACCTACTTGCGAAAGATAATAAACGTGGGTCGTGGGTATGTTCTATGCTTTCCAAAGCATTTAGGGCGCCACGAAAAGCGTAAATTTGTTGATTGGGCTCGCCGACAAAGATTTTAGGGACTTTTTGATTCAAGATGATGCTTAACATAGTTGGATTACAATCTTGGGCTTCGTCAATCAAAATACAATCGTAACCCAGGTAAATTGGTTTCCTTAATTGATGAAGTTTCAAATATCCATCGTGCATCATTTTGGTACCTCAAAGTCATTCTGGTCAACGTTTCCATATACTTGTAGCGTCGTCAACCATAGCCTGAAATGCCCCCTTACTTAATACTCGGTGATCCATTAAAGGTGGTAGGGCCGAAGTACATAGCGATTTGCTCGAGTCGATTTTAAGTCTAAAATGATCTATACTTCTATGACCAGCCCATTTTGTCACAATGGGGACACTGCCTAAAAAAAAGTTGCGATATGTGTTTGTGTTTTACGGATTTATTATTTTTATTTTTTATTATTATTAAATTATTGATGCATGTGTTGATTACAAAAAATATATCATTTATAATTCATCGTTCCTGCTACATGAGTAACTAAGTGTTCGTGCGTAGCAGGGGCCGTACTTGTATGTGTAGAAGCAGGCAAGAAAATTAAGGAAATGAAAAACATTAATTATGCACTTAGGCGTAAATAGTTACAAATTACAAATCAAACATATCATATTAAAGTATCCAGTGGTAATTAACCATGTAATAATGTTTTTTATAGGTCGTTAGATTACTATTTTGCTTTATATTGGTATCGAGGTTATTATATAGTTTAGGCCCAAAGTAGGCACAATGTCTTGTCCGATGGTTTTATTCTTAATCTTGGCTAAGAGATTACCAGCTCGAACAAATCGCGTATCATAGGTTGTTGTTGGTAAGAACATTTTTTTGTTTTTAGCCACATCGTAGTATACGATGAGGCTCTTAGTTTGACCCGAGCCGTAGTAGTAGTAGTAGTAGTAGTAGTAGTAGTAGTAGTAGTACATGTGGCCGGGGTTTTTCGCTTTCGTTATCGTTATTTTTTGGCTTAAAAGGAACTCCACATTACCACAGCCCACCCTTAGGGGTAACTGGGCTCGGTTAGAGATTTAATTTTAATTAAAATTTTTTTCGGATCGCAGCCGGGAATCGAACCCGGGTCGATGGCGTGGTAAGCAAAGATTCTACCATCGAGCCATAGAGACTTGATAGAAACTCCGAGTTTTTTATTATTTATTTTTATCTCTAAAATGTCGGGGTGATGTGGGGTGGGGTACCTCTTAATCTGTGGGGTCGGATACTTATGAATTTGTATGTTTGGGGTTTTTATATTTATTTTATTTTTTTATTTATGTGCTAATTAAATAGATAACGATTTTCCCCGTTTCGTTCTCGTTCGGTAGCTATCGCCATCTATGTTATGATTGACTGGAACGTTTTGGCGGTTAATACAAATGTGGGTTTAGATAGAGCTAACATAGTGTTAAATGAGCGTAATGCGTTTGATCATTTTAGCATTGCTAAAGGTAATTCGAGGGGATAATCACTAAAATGGGTAATCACTATAATGAACTTGTATCTTTGGGGTCGGATACTTCTGAACTTGTATCTTTGGGGTCGGATACTTCTGAACTTGTATCTTTGGGGTCGGATACTTCTGAACTTGTATCTTTGGGGTCGGATACTTCTGAACTTGTATCTTTGGGGTCGGATACTTCTGAACTTGTATCTTTGGGGTCGGATACTTCTGAACTTGTATCTTTGGGGTCGGATACTTCTGAACTTGTATCTTTGGGGTCGGATACTTCTGAACTTGTATCTTTGGGGTCGGATACTTCTGAACTTGTATCTTTGGGGTCGGATACTTCTGAACTTGTATCTTTGGGGTCGGATACTTCTGAACTTGTATCTTTGGGGTCGGATACTTCTGAACTTGTATCTTTGGGGTCGGATACTTCTGAACTTGTATCTTTGGGGTCGGATACTTCTGAACTTGTATCTTTGGGGTCGGATACTTCTGAACTTGTATCTTTGGGGTCGGATACTTCTGAACTTGTATCTTTGGGGTCGGATACTTCTGAACTTGTATCTTTGGGGTCGGATACTTCTGAACTTGTATCTTTGGGGTATGGGTTTAGATATAGCTAACATGCTGTTAAATGAGCGTTATGCGTTTGATCATATTAGCATTGCTAAAGGTAATTCGAGGGGATAATCACTATAACTAAACTTCGCTTTGAAACGTTTCTGGGCATAAATATCTGTTCTTCGATTCGCCGGAGTATTAGAATTACAGCGTAAGTAATTTTATACGGTTATAATTTTATCACTGTTTAGAGTAGGGCATCGAGGGGCTATTAACTCTGATTTTATGCACGGTAAATCATTAAAGCATTGTAAAAGATAGCGCTATTCACTCATTAGGGTAAGTTATAGAGGGGTTATCCACTCATTAGGGTAGGGTATAGAGGGGCTATTCACTCGTACGATGTGGCTACTATTACGAGCCCTTGGGCCGTCTTGTTTAAGTGTATAATAGTATAGTTTTAGCGTAAATTTGTCTAACAGAAAAGACTATAAAATTGTCATATAGTAGATATCTCGAGTAAAGATTATTTTTTCTGAGACATATTCTTATTATTTTCCTTTGTATTATTTCTAAGGGTTCGATTACATTATGATACGTGCCACCCCAACCGATTTGTCCGTATGTTATTATTGATTGAACTAGGGCAAAGTAGACAGTTCTAAGCCATTTCAATGACAAAAAATTTCTTAATTCCCGAAATTTCCTTACGCAAAATTTTAGTCTATTAACAATGTTATTTATGCGGTGTTGCCATTTTAGGTTTTCATCAATGGTGACCCCTAGATATTTTATTGTATTTACTCTTTCTAATCTCTGACATTTATCATCACAGTTAAGACAGTTGATTTTATCGTGAATTAGTAGTTGATAATCTAGGTCATCCAATTTTCGTGAGTAGAAGCAAATATATTTAGTTTTTTTACATTAAGAGTTAGTAAGTTTTTGCTTAAGTATGTGTATATTTTATTTATTTATTGCAAACTGGGCTTTTAAATATACTTCATGCCAGCTTATTCCTTCAATAAGTAATGTCGTGTCGTCAGCGAAAGATATAAGTTTGCCATCGAATATAAGGTCACACAAGTCATTTATATAAATTAAAAAGAGGATTGGGTCTATAACAGTCCCTTGTGGGATTCCATAAGTCATAGTGAGGGAATTCTAGAGGGCCGGTAGGCCCCTCTAGATAAGATCCCACACCCTCCCGTAATGTTAAATAAAAATTCACAGATTTTAGCTGATTTTCCTATAGGAATAACATGGGGTTTTTGGTGCTCCAGCACATCGAATCATTTAAAAACTAAAGCGAAGTTATGTTTCGGAATACTTTTAAATTAACAAGTAACTATTCAAGGTGTGCCTTTTTCAAGTTTCATCAAAATTAATTAAGTCTAAGTATGTTAATTTAATTAAAAATGTAAGTACCCCAAAAGATTATTCTACAGCAGACGACGCTAATTTTTCATTACTGTAGACGACGCTAATTTGCCATTTCACCGCCTTGAAACTTTTACTTGAGATTTTTCAATTAATAAAACTCTATATTTATAACAAGTTGGGAAAACCAAAATATTACCTCTCCGAGTCAAGAGGTCTACTACTACAAACTTGTTTACCTAGATATGGAATTATTTCTCTTTTTTGAAGTAAAAATTTACGATATATTGAAGCAGTATTCGCCATATTGGAAAATGGCCGCCGTGAATGTTAGGGTTTCAAAGAAAATGTTCCGTCCTTCTTGATTACGTAAGGAGTTTTCTTGAGGACTGTTTCTAAGTTTCCTTTTTCACCAATGACTGGACACTTCATTTCGACTAAATTATCGTTGACTATTCCGTCAGGGGAACACCCCAAGAATGGATAAGAAGGGTTGACTTCAAAACCAATCTTCGGTACTTTTAAATTAGACTTTTTTTAAAGCAACAAGTGTTTTTTTTCGTTTGTAATTCCATACTGTGTGAATTCATTTCCCTTAAAGTTTGACTGAAGAGCTTTTTGAATTTTTTCAGTAGGATCTTTTGGAAAATATGTGTAATACTCGTAGCAATTTTGACAAGAAAGAGAGCAACAGGTACTAAACAAAACGAAAACAGTATTACCAATTTTTATACTCATGTTATGACCAAGGCTTAAGAGTTTACATAACTAATCTGGTTAATATTAGGGTGATTAGGTTTTCAACACTTACCATTTTTGAAAATATTCTCTTCTGAAAATTGTGGTTCATTCATTGCAAGAAATTTCGAGTACTAATTTTCATTTGGCACTGAAATATCAGTTTAAACGTCAAATACTCTGCCGCTGATGCAACAGGTTTCCCCTAGATCAAGCTTCGCGTTTTCTCCGCACGGTGGCACTAGTGAAACTTTTGGTTCTAGGCGCGGAATCTGGCAGCCCTGAACTAGGGAAATTTTGGTCCAAAAAGGGAAATTTAAGGGTTAGAAAGGGAAATTTCATTTTTCCCACCTGGCATCACTGCTTTGAACATCCTTTCCTTTCTCTTGCGAGCTCTGCGTTTAACGGCTGTGGAAGATTTCTTCTGCTTTTTGTGAATGCCAATTGAAAACTTATTGTTCGAAATAAGTATTTGTTTTGAATTTTGTTACCATAGTTCTCATTTTTTATTAGGTCTATTAATTTACCATTAATTATAGTTTATTTTCAGAATTAACTTCAAGTAAGTATTTCTTTGAACGGGTAGTTTTGTCATATATTTTTATTTGTTAGGTCTATTTACGGGTAAACTAAGATTGTTTTCAGGATATCTAACAAGTCATGAACTAAGTTAGGACATTTTAAACGGTCTGAAATCAAAATTGACTTTGTGCCGTTTAACTCGGCTGTTATACAAATACGAGAGAGTTCAGAAATGGCATCTAATGTGAAAGAAACATCAGCCGAAAAGATGAGAAGGCTACGTTTGAATCCAGAATACAGAGAAAGAGAAAAAGCACAAAGACTAGAGAGATATGCGGCAAGAAAGAAGCTAGAGAGGCAGTTGGTGTTCGAATCTCCTACTAATCAGGGCCCATCTACCAGTCAAAGTTCTTTCACTCCGATTTAAAACGTCGAGATTTTAAATCATAAATATCAGTATTTTTTCGTCTTTTGTCTCGAAATATTTCTTTCGTGTGTTGTCAGCACGCTTAAAACTAGGTTATAGATTACCGCAAAATCACTCCAGTATAGGAACCAGGGTCGTGCTGAGAACCAAAGCTAGAACATATTTTATATTGAATAAGCTGCCGTCGAACATAGGGAGTTGCCAATCCTGTAAGCCTGAGAAAAATTTCCTCACTAAGTTTTTACTTTCGCGAGTTTTAGAGGTTCGGAAAAGTATTGGTCCGATCCTGCCTGGCAGGCTGGGCGTCCCTTCAACCACAGTTTTATTTATAAATTATTTCCTTACTAAGTTTTTACTTTCGCGCGTTTTAGAGGTTCGGAAAAGTATTGGTCCGACCCTAGCTGGCAGGCTGGGCCTCCCTTCAACCCCATTTTTAGTTCTAAAATTGTTTTATACTAAATTAAAATATATAAAATTGTTTTTAAATTAACTTTTTTGGCACAAATATTATGAGATTTTTGTAAGTTTTTTCGGTTCCAGCTTCTCTGATTAATTAACGCCTAGTACTTCATAAACAAAAAGGAATGAGGTTGTTTTTGGCGGTAATATATATCGGGCCTGCCTTCTATTCAGTACGATTTTCTCTGTTCTTTATCTCCACCATCCGTTTCCGTGTCCCGTCTAGCGTTGTTCTTTAGGGCTTATGCAAATTACTTCATTTCTATTGCGTCAAGTTTCAAGAGAACATGACTCGGGCTAATTCTGAGCGCTTGTTGCATATTACTATTAGCGTGCAATCAATGAATAATTTTAGTACCCAAACGCATCAATTATCCCACAAATATTAGGTTTGCAACAAAAATATCAAGAAAATTGTTCCAGTTCATAGGACAGAAGTTGATTATTTATTTGTTTCATAATCTATAACCCAAAGTCAAGCTAGATTATTTTTATTCATAATTGGAATGATATTTGATATTTAAAAGAAAAAAATAACCGTAAAGTATATATGCCTGGGTCACCTTACAATAAATTTAGCTAGCCAAGGCCAAACGTTAATATGGCCGGGGCCATCTTGTTTTTATATCCTATATCACTTGTCACTACCCTTTAAATTTTATTGTTTTAAGTATTTATACTTTTTACAAGAACTTTAAATTATTTTAAAAAATATAGGAAACATTTGCAAATGTTCAAAAAGGGAAAATAGAAAATTGGTATCACAAAATGATTCTGAGTTTGGCAGCACTTATTGCTCATACGTTTTTTTTTATTCTATCACACAAGTAAATTTTAAATTTTTATTTCTAGGTAATTTTTTAATCCACGGCCCAATTTTGACCTACCAGTTTTTTTTATATCCTATAGCACTTGTCACTACCCTTTAAATTTTATGCTTTAAGTATTTATACTTTTTACAAGAACTTTAAATTATTTTAAAAAATATAGGAAACATTTGAAAATGTTCAAAAAGGGAAAATTAAAAATTTGTATCACAAAGTTTTCTGAGTTTGGCACTTTTTTCCCACACGTGTTTTTTTTATTGTATATCACTTGTCATCACAAGATAATTTTAATTTTTTCGTCTTAGTTGATTTTTTTTAAGGTATTTTAAGTAATTTTTTTGGTTTTGAGATTTCTTAGTTCAAGGCACAAATGTGGTCTACTGGTGAATTTTTTTTTATATTCGGTCTCACTTTTCATCATCACTAGATGATTATAAATTTTTTTCTCTTGTAGTTTAGTTTTTAGGTTTTTTTGGTATGTTATTATAAAACGTCACGGCACAATTGTAGCCCACTCGTGGCTCTTAATCTTTAATTAACACGTCCTCCTCCTGGGATGACATGTCCCCTTCGCTAACAATTTCATCATCACTTTGTTTCTTCTCTTTACCCCTTACTTCTTGGGTAATTATGTTTTCTGAAATGTTCCCTTCCAGGATTAATTGCGCATTTCTAGAGTGAAATTAAAATATTAGTATCTAATAATAATTAATTGGATATTTAATTCTCTCGTCTTGAAGAGTCCCTTCACAATTATTACATTAGTTTGAATATAATTATTTTTTAAAAAACTGACATTACGAGTTATCAACTTATCATCATAAAGAAAATAATAATGCTTACCGATATCATCTTAGTGAGTTCTTTAAACTTGTCAACAGGCTTTCTAGTTTTGTTTTCTTTTGGTTCATTTTCTATATCATCATCGATTTTTTGTACGGGAAGTTTTGAAAATCTTTCAGACAACTTTATTTTAGTTTGTTGCTGAAAGAAATTTTTTGAAACATCAACAACATTACAAGAGGTTCTTCGCATTGCAGGCTAAAATACGAGACTGAAATGAACATATGGAAAACCAAGCCAAAGCAGAGGGATAAGACAAGAAGAAAGATATTTACTTTCCCCCATCACCAATTAGACTGTCCAGGACATGTGCAAAGACCTATAACTAAAGTTGTAATAATTGTAAAATTTTCACTCACTGCAAAAGGATAGTTCAACTTTTTCTTAAACGTTTGTAATTGTTGAAAGATTTTTTTTAAAAGCATTGGTGATTTCTTCCCAACCTTCTTTGTTGACGCAATAATCCGCCGAAAACGGAAGAGGGAGGCTTCTACAGAAGAGAAATTTCATTGGTCATTTAGAAGTTCTAGATCTTCGCTAAATTGCATACTCACTTCTTAAGATGATTTTTAAGGAGAATCTCATTCACTTTCAGAACTGATACTGAACCTAATGCAAACGTTGAAGTATTCATTTAAAGAAAAAAAAGAAAAAATGCAAGGTAAAGATTCTGCATCCCGCACGTAACATACTGTTTCTACTGAAAAGGTCTTCGACATCTTTGTCAATTTTCATGAACTCTTTCCTTTGATTCGTACTTAGGTACTTTGATAACAGTGGATTAAGAAGTATAACGTTCTTCCCTTCCTTCCTAATGGTAAATTCCACTTCCATAAACAGTCTTGTAGTGTTTCGCCTTGAATCTTCGTAGTTGGATTGATTTGAAATCTGCAATATTTATGGTACATTTGCATTATAAGTAACATATTGACAATTATAAGCAAACCGGACAAAAAGTTAATAGCTCGTATTTAATCTTTTAAAAGTAATTACCATTTGAAATAAGTCATTAGTGCCAACCCACATAATGAGATATTCATTTTTAATCTTAGGAGTGAAGCTGACTCTGGACTTTAGTGTCACATCCGACTTTGTAGTAGTTGTTGATTGGTAGTATCTATTTCCTATGGTTAATTATTAAAGATATGTGACTAAACCCCCCCCCCCCGCAAAGAAAAAAATTACTTGTTTAAAGACTTTCATTCCAAAATTCAACAAGTGGTACAAGTACTTAAAGGTGTGTCATCTAAATGAAGAAGGAAATTTTTTTATTGTATAAAGTGAAAAATTTACATATTTGTAGTTAAATTTTTGCCCAGCAAGGTTGGCATCCCCAAAGGATTGTTTTGCTAATGCTAAGGGCCATAATTTTACCACTGTGTGGAATTTGACGGTCTTTAAAAAAACATTAACCATTATATTCGGGATGCCAATTATGTCCCCCTCCATCCCCTCTTTAACTTCATAAGGTTCTGATCTTCTAAAACTTCTCGAGGTCAGTGTTGGACCACCTTGGCTATATCCTACGGTTAAAAAAGATAATTGTTTGTAATCCCTAAATTATGTTATTTCTACTAAGGACCGCGCAAAGGGATTAATATGCGAGTTTCAATTTTATTCCTCGCGGAAACTCTATTATTCCCCATTAATTAACAAATGTATATATATAAAAAGAAAAAAATTACCATATCCTTTTCGAGTTTGTCTATCATTCTCCATTACACGATAATTTTCTACCGCTGCTTAAATGAAAACGTTCATTACATTTATGAACGCCTAGAAGCAAATTGCCTAGTTAAAATTTAGCAGGAAGTAAAACTATGTTTATCTACTGTAGAATTGAAAACGTTTCCGGCACGTAAAGATTTCAGTTGGTCGAGTACTACCTCAGTTCAGGGCGCCTTGCAGATGCGTTTCGGCTTTACAAAATTCCAACGCCCACAGTGGAAGACGTCCTAAGGAAACAGTTTTTTTTTCAGATTAGGCCAGCAATCGACAAGGGAATCCTAGAATATGGGCGACACAAAGCAATTGAAATGATTTCTTTAAAACAACATATTAAAGCATAGCGCGGGTCCAGCGGATCCTCTACAAGTTTACTTTCCTTGCAAACTCCAGTTTTGGCTTGGCAAAGGCAGGAGGCATTTGTGGGCGGGATTTATATGTGGACCTAAAAATCCCGCCCACTAGCCTTTGCCAAGCCAAAACTGAGGTACAGGAGGAAAGTCAACTTGTAGGGGATCCGCTGTACCCGCGCTTTAAGTCAAGCTAAAATTTTCAAAATAATAACAATTAATACCGATTACTTACCAAAAATTCGTCAAAAACATTCCAAATTGCAACAGTTACTGATTTTCTACACGTTGGGGCCCGCTCCAAATATGGTAACTTCAAACAAGTTTTACTTTTAGTTAGACCACGTGACAAGGGAATACTACAAAATGGCGACACAAAGCAATTAAAATAATTTCTTTAAAACAACATAATAAGTCAAGCTAAAATTTCATGAATAATTATAATTAATGCCGATTACTTACCCAAAAATCGCCAAAACATTCCAACACGCTAAAGAAACTGTGGAGACCACAACTTGTCAATTGCCACAATATCAGCCGAGGTTAAATGTTAGGGAATTTCAAGACCGAAAACACATTCACGATTCACGAACGACAACCACAACCACCGATCTAGAACGTTCGCTGTAGTGCGGCACAATGCGGCGCCGCGTCGGCGCGCTTCGCTTTTGCTATTTGTCGGCGCATAGCCCACTCGATCACACGCGTCACGACGCAAGCTGCTCGTGCTATTATTACCATTGTACGGATTGCAAAAAAAAATAAATAAACAATCTAAAGTCTCTTCCATCCTTAGAAGGCCACAGAAAAATATTATAGGCGCAACTGTTCGATTCAAAATACCAATGGGCGTATACTACTTTTTTGACCCTTTCAAAGGGCGAAGAAGATCATAATAAGATATTTTTCAATTATAGAACTCTGTCTCAAAGTTTCAAAGTTCCATTTTTATTTATTTAAACCACCTGTGTTTTTTTAGTCGATACTTCGTTGTTGTACTGTTGCGGCTAAGAGATGTGTTTAATCAGGGTTTGAGCTTTACTTTATTGGTGAATAATCCAGGAATAATTTGAAGTATAGGTGGGTCACCACTCACAGGTATTTCAGGTAACTTTCATTTCTTTTTGATTTATGTTTTCAGTTAAATTTTGCCTCATTTTTTTAGCATCACATGTCATAAACTCATAACTAAACATGACAAGTTCTTTAGTGCTGGTAAAGCCAAGAAGGTTAACCACTTAATTAGTTTTCGGTTTTCAAAGTACTAAATGAAAAATAAAAACTAAAATTGTTCCTATGTACTTTGTAACTTTTAATTATTTATATCAATTTCACAAACAAAAAGATGTGTGCAGGCTTATTATAAGAATGGTGTGTTTGGATTGAAGAAAGGTGTGAAAAACGAAGATTGGTCTGTTGTCATATTTAGGCTTTTTTACATTGAAAAATTTAAAATGACTTTGAACGATTTAAATTTGGCGCTTGAGAGTGGCTGGATTACCCCATTGGTCTAAGTGAAATGAGCGCGCTTGAGAGGTTGTGAAAGAAAAGACAGGTATGCTGAAATAGTACAAATAAAAGGTGTGCTAGGTGTGCTTTTATCGGAAGGGGTTATGAAAGAAAGTATGGGTGTGCTGGAATAGTAGAAGAAAAAAGTTGTGCTAGTATGGGAAGAACTTGTGAAAGAAAAGATAGGTGAGTATTATATAAAAAAGAGTTCTGAATAAGGGAAAATGAGGATTGTTTTTAAATTTTGCCACCTCATAGTATGGCAGAGGCAGGCAAAGGAAGTACGTAGAGTCTGTACACAATTCGACGAGGGGGATTGGATTCTTCCCCGTTTTAGAGTACGCTGGTAGACCGAATTAGTTCTGGGTAAGGGAAAATGCGGATAGTACGATAGAGTCCGACAAAGGGAGAGAGAGAGAGAGAGAGAGAGAGAAAGAGAGAGAGAAAGAGAGAGAGAGAAAGAGAGAGAGAGAAAGAGAGAGAGAGAGAGATTTTTGTTTTTCAAATGGGTAGTTTATTAACAATAAATGATGAGATACTTAGTTACAAATGAGGAAAGTCGTTGGTACAAGTAATCCGGTACAGCAAAGGGGTATTAAACCCCGCAAAATTAAATCAAAAAAAGGGGGGAGTTACGTTAAATTATAAACAAACAATATCAAAGTAAATAAAAAAAGGGGGGAGTTACGTTAAGTTATAAACAAACAAAATTTCAAAAATAATCGAATCTAAAATAATTCAAGATACAAATCAGCCCGGGGTAAACCAACATGGCTCCCTCTCAAAACCCCAACTGGAATTGAGAGCACGCAATGTATTGTGGGAAATGGCGCGGATGCGTTCCGCTTTGTAGCGTCCAGCGACCCTAGATGTAACCTTAGAAATAACTTTTTTAACGAAAAAGTCAAACGAGTTCAACGTCAATGAAATGCTGGGGAGGTCACTGTAAAACTCCGTCAAAACCACCAAAAGAGTGACGAAAATAAAATTGCAGAAGGTGTGAGGCTAGCCGGGATGGGGAATCAAAGACCAAGCCTCAGCACGAGTATGACGGTGACCCACCCACCGATGAAGGCAATCATTAAGTACATTAAACACTGATATTGTAAACGGGCAACTAAAATACGTATGGAGAAACGTTCCATCACAGGGACAGAACGGGCACGATTGGGAATCAAGGATGAGAACTATATGATTCAAACGGCTGGGATGGGGAAGCGAACCATGGAGGGCTCTCCAACGTATACATAAGTCCGCACGCGAACTTAAGCGGGATAGTAGACCGCCATTCCACCAAAGGGAAGAGGGTGTTAAGTTTGCCTCTGGGGGAGCGGTGGGGACGAGTGGACGGAAACGGACCGCGAGGAAGCACGGGTAGAGATGACAAGTACGGGGGAGGGTAGAAAAAATAACTTTCTGTAACCTGTCCCCTGTACCATACTCAGTGGAGATATATAAAGTGTCGCCTGCCGAGAACTGAAACCCCGGGGCCAAACCGCGTTGCGTAAAGACGCCTGGGAACGAATGAATGAGGGAGTGGACCACATCGCGTACGCTAGTAATTACTAACCGAGATGGAGGCCGGTTTCGGAATAAAACCCCCTGAGGGAGCCACTTGCCGTTTGAATCAAGGAGGTCACCAATACATCTAACCGTAACATTAGATAAGGCGCGAATCGAATCGGGAGCCAATGGTCGGCCAGTAACTGATTTAATAAATGGGGATCCTGCAAGAGGTAACGCGAGGAAACTTGTCCGTGAACACAAGCCAGGAGAAACTGACAGGTTCAGGCGATACAAGGAGCGCAACGCTTCAGCGTAAAAAGGGGCGCGGCAGGTGATGGAGGACGAATCGAAAAGAGCGAGGTTAATGGACTGGAGATCGGGAAAGTATTTGTTAAGTAGTGCCAACGTGAGGGGTGGTGGGGCCGCAAGTAAAAGCGACTGTAAAGTATGAACGCGGAAGGCGTCAATTTTGCTAGAAATATGGACTAGCCCTAAGCCCCCGTCACGACGCGACGGGTAGAGGGAACTGGATTTGACCCAGTGGACACCAGCCCAAAGAAAATCAACCAAACGCGACTGCCATTCAGAAACGAACGCAGTCGGAGGGTCGAGTACCTTAAGGCGATGCCACAATACGGAAGCGGCCAATTGATTTGCTAACAAAACGCGACCCGTGAGCGAGCACAGATGGCGATACCTACACCACCGGCCCAAAACACCAGTCAGACGACCGGTGAGCTCCGGCCAGTTGTGGGCTAAAAACTCTGGTGAGCTACCCAAGTAGACCCCGAGGAACTTTCCCCCATCTACTCGAGCTGGGACAGGAAGTGGAACAGGGGGCGGAGCGTTCGACCAATGTCCATACCACAAGACAAACGACTTATCGTAATTAACCATGGCTCCCGAGACCCGAGAGTACTCCGAGAGACAGCCATGGAGAATATCGAAATCTTTAAGATCCCGGAGGAGGGTCGTAAGGTCATCCGCAAAAGTGGCAGCAACAATCTGAGCATGAGGAGGGTGGTGAACTCTGGGGATGGATTTCCGTAGGGTGACGAGAAGGGGTTCCAAACTAAGAACAAAGAGAAGACCCGAGAGGGGGCAACCCTGTCTTATGCCGCGGGAGAAGGGAATGTCACGAGTTAGAGTATTATTTACCTTTACACGAAAACGGGAGTCAGTGTAAATAACACGCAGGAGGTTAATAAAGCCAACTGGTTAACCATAACGGGGCAAAAGGTGGGATAAAAAGTCATGATCGACCCTATCAAAAGCCTTACGGAAATCAATACTAACCAGAGCGAGCTGTTCGTGGTTAACATTTGCTAACGAAATAGCATCTCGTAGCGTAGGCAACGTGTCATAAATTGTTCTGCCGGGGATCGAATAAGTTTGGCTATCATGAACCAGAACGTTAAAACCCGTGTTTAGGCGGCAAGCTAAGACCCTCGTAAATATTTTGTAGTCAGAGTTTGTAAGGGAGACAGGGCGCCAGTTCGCCAAGTCCACTGTATTCCCCGATTTTGGGATCAAGGAAATCATAGAAGAGGAAAACCGGCTCCAAAAGCGTGGATGATTACGAATGTCGTTAAAAACGGACAGTAAAATTTCCCCTAACAGGGGCCATAGGGCCAAGTACGGCTCAACAGGGAGCCCATCAAGGCCGCTAGATTTTCCACGGGATAGCAACTTAAGTGCAGCCGTTAATTCGCCGAGCGTAAAATCCTGCGCAAGGGGTTCAGACAGGTCACTATTGAGGGAGGGAAGGTCAGCTACAAGGGCAGAAAGTGCATGCATGTCAGGGGGAGTAGTGGATCGACTGTAAAGGTTCGTGTAAAACTCAATGACCACGTCTCTGATTGACTCAGGGTCATCTAATAGGACCCTGGCAGAGTCATAAAGACCTGGCATTAGGTTCGTGGCGATGGTCCGTTTCTCCATACGGTAAAAGTCGCGGGAAGGGGTGTCAACTGCACTAAAATGAGTTTCCCTAGCACGTCGAAGGGAGTCTGTAGTCTGATTTAACAGTAAGGTATTGAGAAGGACAGAATTTGCCTGCCCTTCAATGGTATCAGGGTCAGTGGAGGCTACAAGGGACTCAAGGTATACAATATCTTTGGTATCATTGACCTTTTTGTTATGCAAAAATAACAAGCAAAAACGCTTTATCTCCGGCTTCAGAACATCAAACCACCACTGGACAACAGGGAGCAGGGGCGGTTTGTTGGCAATGAAGGACCGGACATGAGAAATTAACGCGGTAACAAAACAATTATCATCAAGGGAACAAGCGTTAAGCCGCCAAAAAGGGGGCTTACGGGGAATAGAAAACGAATCAAAAAAATCACAAGAAATCGCATCATGGTCAGAAAAAAAACTGGGGATGTGTCTAAAAGTCTTAAGTCGTAAGGGGCCCCGAAAGTACATACGATCAAGTCTGGCAGAAAGAAGACGACCATGGTTTCGCGCACGCCATGTAAAACTTGGGGTATTGGGATGCATTACAGGGTAATCATCCGAAAGGTTGAATTTGGATACCAGGGAGCGTAAAGCACCACATATAGGGAGCCGATATTCCCTACAATTACGGCGATCGGAGTCGGGGTGCAAACAGCAATTAAAATCCCCAATCAGGATGACCGGGTGAGACGGATTAATGTTTTCCATCTTGCCGCGCACGAAGGCAAGGGTATCTAAGGCACATTGGTCACTCGAAGCTGACAGATAAACGTTAAATAAATGGACCGGGGAGGCAGAGCCAAGGGAACCAGCGCGTAGAATGACGTAAATGCACCGACCCCTAAAAGCGTCTGTCGCGGTAACACAGTTGTGTAATGCGGGGGTAAAACCGATAGAGACTCCGGAACCGCGAAAGGGTTCATCGGCAGAGTGGTGGAAAATGTACGACCACGAATTCCAAATATTAGATTTGGAAAAAGGGGGAGAAATATTAGTTTCTTGTAGGCACACTATTGCTGGTTTAAAGCGGTTCACGAAATCACGGCACCGTACTGACGTAAAATCAGTACCAACACCTCTGGGGTTAAAGCTAAAAATTGAACAATTCATAAAAACAAAACAAATTACGAAGAAGCCTCAGTGGGGGACTCGGGAAGCAGTTTTTTAATTGCCGCTGAAAGCCTGTAGTAGGCGTTTCGCGTGTTTTTCCTGGATGTGTCGGAGGCGATAGCTTGAATCGCAGGGTCGGTCATGGCCACGACAAGAACCTGTCGCGACAAGGATAGTATAGACGACGCATCGTTCGCATAACGTTTGCAAGCCTCGCGGGCAACATCAGCAGGGGCATGTATTGCCTCCGAAATGAACGCGAGGACGGCATCCATTGGGAAAACGGCCGGGAAGGCCCCCTTAGGGTCCGCCCAGGTGTTCGTGGTAGAGTCATACGAGTTACGAACTCGCGACTTATTGCGGGTCTTCTTAGCCTGCGGGGCTTGACGCGTGGGGGCAGGCATGGAGGCAGTATCGAGTCTGCGTTTGGCGCTACGGCTTTTACGCTTTTTAGTAACCACAGTGACAGAAGGGTCTGAGTCAAAGTCAACCTCACCATCAGTAGTAGCCTCAGAGTCTACGTCGAAGGGAGAAGGCTTGGATGCAGTGTCAACCGAAACAGAGAGATCTTCAACAAATGGCCGGGTAGAGGGATCAATGGGAGTACTAACCATAATTGAGATATATAGTCCGCTTATGTTCTGCGAGATCCGTTATTCTCATATAAATCCGTTTTCTGTTGCAAAGATTTATCGCGTATCAAGGTGCCAAGCAAACGTTTCTCACTATCATGAACCGTTTTTTTCATATTTATACAAGGGAATTCTATTTACAAAGATACACTCATAAAAAGGCACAAAGGTAGTTTTAATGGACCATGCATAAAATGAAATGCGTGACCAAACTAGAAATTAATGACTTTTATCTCGTATAGAAGTCATTTACACTCCATACCCATTTATTATATCTCTTTACCTCGTATATTGACGATGAAAAGCTCATTTACTCTTTTAAGCCTGGTTTTCACTGCCGAAAATTTCACGGAACAGTAAAAAATATTCCCCAATATTTTGCGGAAAATTCCTTAAAAATACGGCGGCAAAACGTTTTCACTAAAACTAGTAATATAAAGGAGTGCAAGCTCGTGGAGACCAAGGCTTACCAGTAATGTTTAAAATGCACCAATATCAACCTATCAATTTTCTTAGAATTTATTGTCTTTGTAATAACGTTAATTTTTATCATATAAATAACGATTAAGCGAAACTTCTTTAACAAATCGTTAACTAAACATTTTTATAAATTTAACTCGACAACACAAACTCCTTAAATTAAAAAAATGGCGTCGAAAAAACCTCGCGAGCTGACCAAAACCAAACCTATGACGTCACGCATTCGAAGATTCCTATTGACCACCGCTTATGTTTCCGTAAAAATTTGCGGAAAAATTGAAAACCAATTGCGTGATTGGTGCTCAGAAAACGCGAAATTTTGCGGCAAGTTACCTCGGAAAAAAAGGCGCGGAACGTGGTTTTTTCCTGCAATTTGGGCCAGTGAAGACCAGGCTTTATCATATCACATTTACAATGTATTATTCATATTTGGTAGTGCTATTAATAGTTTGTTGGAACTGTGGGGAGAGGGGGCTCGGGTTATTGATTCGCGTACCACATCTCCATATCAGCTTTTTTTTCATTGATTGTTTACCACGACGCTTTCCAGCTTTCTAGGGGCACCTAGTAAATATATTTTATTTTTTATTTTGTACATGCATCATTCAGATTTACAATAAGAAGATTTTAAATAATATACCTACAAAACGCCCTGTTCTACTTAAGCAATATGCTTGTGGGTTGAGGGCGTAGTTAAACGTCAGTAGCACCGAAGAGTCCATAGAAATGTCATCACTAATTAACATTTTTAAAGTTTGTTTCGTAACGCTCATATTGTCAGAACTCGGGTATTGTTATTCGGCGATACGACCATAATCTACTGGAAACTTTTGTAATCGTTTTAACGTTACGCTGTTAATATTGAATGCCGCTAAACCAGGGAAAAATGAGGTAAGATGGATTGGAAATGATGACTGACACCGTAACTCTCCTAGTGTACCTCGCGCAGTGAGTGCAGATGCCAAAAAGAAAGACGGCTAGATGTTAATGAATGATAACGAAGAATGCAAAATTTAGGAAGATTAATAAAATCTCTCGTAAAAAATATGCCCTAGTAGCACAAAAGCGTCGGGACGACCAATCGCCTGCCAGTCTGCCCGACTTTCCAACGAGTGGTACAAATTTCGTTTTGTGGCTAGCCGATACGACGTCGTAGGCCTAATGTTCTACCAGCCAAAGCGTCGGCCTGCTACTTTTCGTTGAACGAAAACAGACATTTGGACATTTTGAAACTGTCATGCTGACCCATGGGAATTGTATCAGCAAAAGGTTTTATTGGCCAACTTTTAGTTTTTAAAGGCTGCTGACTGTTAGCGGTTTGAAGGTTAACCTTCTGGCCGACGCTTAAATGCCGTTATAAAATAAATTTTGCCGTCCATGATTCACAGGTTTGCTTATTGAATTTTTTTTCCAAAATGCTGCATCCAGGCATAATATAGAGCGTTGATTTAATTCAAATTAGCAACAGAATGGAATTTATCTTACTTTATTCTCTATTTCATTTAAACTAATGACTGAACATCCATGGTAGCCTATTCTTACCTCACAAAGCAAGCATATACAGAATATATTAATTTTAGGTCCACACAGAAAAAACGATGGTTAGATTCTAAACGTTTTCCTAAACGGGAAAATGCAACGCCTTTGTAAGCAGGAGCCCAGCCTATACGCGTTTAGTTCTGAAATTTTTATTTTTCAAACGCTTATAGTTTGAAAATGTTTACGTTTCAAACGCACATAGATTGAAAACGTATGTGTTTCAAACGCGTTTAGATTGAAAAGTTTATGTTTCAAACGCGTTTAGATTGAGAACGTTTATGTTTTACACGCCTTTAGATTGAGAACGTTTATGTTTTACACGCATGTAGTTTTCCGACGTTTCGGTTTTAAATACATATAATTTCAAACGTTTACGTTTTAAACATGCTGCACTTTTATAAGTTTAGCTTTTAAACGCATTGTTTTGTCAAACGTTTAGGTTTTAAAAGTATGTAGTATATAAAGTCCAAATTTTTTAGTTTGCCAACATGACGAAACACCACAGCTTATTTGTGGCTACACGCACTGAAAGTGAATGCGCACCGTGAACAGTATGAAATCTACGAAGCTATAACCTGATTACGATCAGACCTTTCACTGATCTGATTTCCACCATGATGCTTTATTCTAAAATCAAAACCTGATTGTTGAAAAGAGTACTTAATTTTCGGCTCACTCTGAACCGTTAATGGCTCTTCATTACAGAAACGAAAAACCAAACCCATTGTTTTTACTTTTTGGTTCATTAGACCTTTTAACATATCAAACTAAATTTGACCGACAGAATTTAAGACTTGACGTTCTTATAATCTGATAGGAAGGTTTATTCTATATAGAACTGTTGTATAGCTGAAGTATTGTATAAACAACTATTTCAAATAATAACATAAAAATTATTCTTGGAATATCAAAATGAAACGAATCTTTATAGCTACAAAACTACTAAAGGCATCGAAATTACGAAAAATATATCTATATTTTTTTATCTTTAAATTATGAAAAAAGAAATTATTAAGGTTTTGTAGGATTTCTTTACACGAGGCGAACTGCTAACGCGATGCGCTAGTGTAAAAACGGACGGACACACAAAGGCAATCACTGCTTTTTAACTCTTTCATATTAATTTTGATTTTTGAAAAAAGATTATCTTAAATACTAAAATAAATATAATTAATATTAAACATTTTCTTCGTTAGTTATTCGCCTTTTTGAGAGTTACATCGTTTTAAAAAAGAACAATTAATCATTCTTGAGAGATTTGATAAATATTGACGTTTCAAATGAAGGATACGCCTGTTGCTTTGCCTTACTCAAATAGGTAGTAGTTAAAGGTTCCGAATCGCAGCTATAGGTAAGAACAGCGCAATTGTGTGAAACTTTGGTGGAAGCCCTACCATAGGGAGGTTAGACGTTTCTCGTAACCCTGGTCGATCGCCGCGTACATCTTTACGGTAACGATGATGATGGAGATAGAAGCCAGTATGTATAGACTGGTGTCCATGTGGGATGGATAAAAGACCAGAAAATAGTGGTGTCAGAGAGACAATGGAGTAAAAGCCAGTGAAAGAAGGATACAATTTTTCAAATTTTCGAGAAATTGAGAACACATTTGCTCCGAATAGCAAACTGCGAACGCGGTACCCTGGGGTGAAAGGACAGACACACATACAGAGACGTCGAAATTAGAACCTCTTCGTGACATACGTCATTCAGAGAGGTAAAAAGCAGTCTCCCTCCTGTATGTTTTCGGCCTTTTATCAATATACAAATATAAGTACCCTGGTAATGGTAAAACAGTCAACGTGGTCGTCCCTTAGCAAAATCGTTGAACTGACCGGTCCAAGGTGCCTAGAAAGGCTTAATAAAAGTGTAAACATATTATATACACTCATTTGCAACCACCACCATCTTCTGGTCTTCGTTTTTGTCCATCCCACATGGACACCAGTCTGCACACCTGGCTCCTACTCCATCATCATCCTTAAGGTTAAGACATACGCGGCGATCGGCCAGGGTTACGAGAAACGTCCGGCCTCCCTAAGGTGGAGCTTCCACCAAAGGTTCACGCAATTGCGCTGTTCTTATCCATAGCTGCGATTCGAAACCCTTATATACTACCTATTTTAGTAAGGCGAAGCAACCGGCGTATGCTTTATTTCAAACGCCAATATTAGTCAAGTCTCTCAAGAATGTTTAATTGTTTTTTTTTAAAACGATGTAACGTTCAATAAGGCGAATAACTAACGAAGAAAATATTAAATATTAATTATATTTATTTTAATATTTAAGATAATCTTGTTTCTCAATTCAAAATTAATACGGAAAGAGTTAAAAAGCAGCCTATGTTTTTGTCTGTGTGTGTCCGTCCGTTGTTCCAGTAGTGCGCTGCGTTAGAAGTTCGTTTTGTTTTGATGTGTAAAGGAATCCTACAGAACTATAATATTCCCTTTATCCTTAATATAAAGTGAATATGATGAAATATTTTTCGTAATTGTGATGCATTTAGTGCTTTTGTAGCTTTAAAGCTCTGTTTCACTTTGATATTCCAAAGAATTTTTTAATATTATTATTTGAAATGGCTGTTTATATTTTACTTAAGCTATACTACATCTGTATATAGAATAATACTTGGTTTAGTAATTTCATGAAGAAAGCTAAGATCTAGACTCCGGCGGGTATATCTAGTATTACTTGCCATAAGCTTAGTGAAATATAGAGTAAATAATTGAGCCCTGAGGTGAAGTAAACTTTGGGTTTTGATTTTCGTGTCTGAAATGAAGAGACATAAACGGTTCAGAGTGAGCCGAATGTTAAATACACTCTTATATTATCAGGTTAAGATTTTATAATAGAAGAAAAGATCATGGTGTCAATTAGATTAGTAGGGCTAAGCCACAGAGTTTTTATTTTATTTATGGTGCGCATTGACTATCAGTGCGTCTAGCTGCAATGTAGCTTTGGTATTATTTAACGTTAACACTCATGTTGGCAAACTAAGAATATTGTTGAGGTGAGACGAGACGATAGTGTTTACACTGCTAACCAGTTGTGAGTGTAGCTATGAGAATATAGGGTAAACAGCTGAAGCGTAGACTTCATTTCCTGTTCTTTTTGCCATTGACTGATTTCCATGTGTCCAAGATTTATCCTTATTGAATGTAAAATGCCGTCTGCTTTGCTGTATATTCGCTATGCTTGGAATACTGCTTCAATATTTCGTAAATTTTTACTTCAAAAAAGAGAAATAATTCCATATCTAGGTAAATAAGTTTGTAGTAGTAGACCTCTTGACTCGGACAGGTAATATTTTGGTTTTCTCAACTTGTTAGGTAATAAATTAGTTCTTGAATTGTGAAACTCAATCGTCGAACTTTTTATGAATAATGATATGATATTTAACTATATCGTAACTTACACTTGGAATGGTCGGAAAATACAATATCTATTTAAGGAAATTTTATGTTAAATATTCGTTGAAACCACGTGAAAGTATCTGATTATTACAAGATAATTATAAAGATTCTCCAGCTATTGCATTGTGATCATTTAATCTTAGGCTTAGGAATACAAAAAGTAGAACCCAAAGGTTTTAAAAAAATCACGTGATCTCAATTTGATTGAAATGGTGAAATTGACCGCGAGATTTGAATTGGAACTTTTAATAAAATGTAGCGCGTGGTTTAAAAATAATTATTTTGAAACCTATACAAAAAGGTCAACTTATCTTTACACTATGTGAAAAAGTGTGTATATTTACGCGATTAAGAAAAATTTACATCAGTTAACGCAGTTAAAGTGTATAAATTTGTTTTGTACAACCCTATTCAATGAGGGTTTTATCTTTCTCCCTTTGTATCTAAACCTTTACAAAAATTTCATAACATGTATAGCTTAAGCCTACAACAAGGGAAAGTTTCTCAACGCCATTGGGTTTTTAGAACGATCGTCGCGTGTTCAGAAACTTCCTTTTTCTTATATTGTTGTCAGTGGGTTTTTTTCGGTCTATTTTATGTCGGGGTTCGGTTGCTTAAAATTGGCGCAAATTTCAAAATTATAGGATTTTTTACGACTTTCGCCAAAAATATAGGACTTTAGAGGACAATTTTAAAATATAGGATTCTACAGGATTAGGACGAAATTTGAAAGTCCCCGACTTTTCATGCAGCTTATCCCTGACGAAATTTTCTCAATATCCCTGGGACCATTTTAAGGTCCGACTTCATGATAACACCTAGCCCATAATTAACATTGCTCCAAGCAATCATGGTTTGATACATCAAACGATATCCCAGACTTATCCTAGACATTTTAGGCAATTAATTACAATCCTAGACTTTTTCTAGACATTTTAGGCAATTAATTACAATCCCAGACTTTTCCTAGACATTTTAGGCACTTAATTACAATCCCTGACTTTTCCTACATTTTCAAAATCCCTGACTTTTCCTTCATTTTTAAAATTTCTGACTTTTCCTACATTTTTAAAATCCCTCACTTTTCCTACATTTTCAAAATCCCTGACTTTTCCTACACTTTCAAAAGCCCTAACTTTTCCTACATTTTCAAAAACCCTGACTTTTCCTATATTTTCAAAATCCCTGATATGTCCAAGTTTACGATCATGCTAGAATTACGTCTAAAAATATACCTTTAATCTATAATTAGTAACATTTAGATCAGTTATCACAGTTGAATGACAATAAAGAAATTCCGTTTTTCTTAGAGGAGTGAAATTACAGTAATTTTTAACAAGTCACGTAAATAAAATTTCCGTATTAGCTAGGTGTGGTTGAGGTGGGAATGCGTGTTAGTTTCGTTTGTGCGAATGTAGTACAGTATTCATGTTTTCTAACTCGCTAACTTAATATTCGAGATGGCCCAACGTTTGGTGTACATTTAGTTCTTACCACATCTAGATAAAAAGGTCTTTTCGCCTATCCAGCCTCCAAAGACAATCCACAAACATACACACTCACAGATCATAATCGTAGAGCCAGTATGTCTTTCACAACGTGGATAAAACCTATAACAAATACACATTGAAGGGTCAGGAGATATTTTCAACGACAACTATAAATAAATAGCAGCAACCCAGCCTTTACACATAGTGCCCTTTCCCTATGAAAATGAATCTCTCATTCTTGGTACCTTGCCCGTATTCTCCATCCTCCTTCGCTGACTCCAAAAACCGGAGTAAGGAGAAAAAATTTTAATCCGTTTCGATACGGCTGTCTGTCAAATGAACCCTGAACTTTATCCTCGCCGCAATCTAACCGGATGAATACTTTGACGATGCCGATCTTATTTCTTTCCCAAAACTTTGAAGAGCCTAAAGAGGATCTTTTCTTAACTATAGGCCCAGACAAACTTGTTTTACGTCCTTCCGAAGTCGGAAAATTTCCTCTCGCAATTCTTTCACATTACGAGAAAAGTTTCATCCTAAAATTAACGTAAATGTTTTTGGGGCTATTCACTTTTTATTGAATCTTTCGGTTAGATTGTATTGATGACAACAAAAAAAATTATTTCAATTAAAATAATTTAGTAAGAGTAATAAAAACGTGTACTTACAATCCGCGACCTTGGCCCAAATACTTAAGCAGTCGACAGGGTCACGGGGTTGCACTTCGTTTATTTTACGGTATTATAAGCGCCCCCTAGCGTAAAACCACGGCGAACTAAATTGGTTAAGAAAATATTGTCGCTTCGCGACAAGCATGGGCCTAGTTCATTTCTGAGGCTCCGGTCAAAGTCATTGTGCAAATAAGAAAGGGCGTGATTTGAAATAAGAAATCCAGAAACGAGCTCCACCTCACGGGGAAACTACGCAATTATATACAAGTTGAAATCCCCATCTGACGAGGGAGGGAGCATACTCGGGCCTTTATTCTTACATAGGAGGTAGTGACCAATGAAAATATTGGACTATCGTTCAACTTTTCCAGCGCCTGACTCGGTGAGTGGCGAACTGCCGATTTGGATTTCGACGAAAGGGAAAAATGTGGGAGCTAGCGCGCAGTGCTCGCGTTGCGTCAACAATCGGCAATTGCCATTTGCGTGAATTTATAGAAGAGGAAAACAGGCGATGATCTATGGAGGAAGATTTCAATTTGGGGAACACTATTTTGCCACGAGGTGGGTTAAGATTAATATTGATGGTGAAATCAAAGTACGAGATGGTCGCCCGTCCATTCCTGGACCACTTAACTTAATTAAAATTAGTGTTACTTCTACATCAATGCAAAGCCAAAAACCCTCGATTGCTTACCCCAGGAAGGTGAACGCTAGTTTCGCCAAGGGTGATGCGAAATCTGAGAGAAATCGGCCAGCGCGCTAACTGTGGAACGGCCGAGGTTGGGTGGGACGCCAAGAAAAGGGGGAGGTATAGCCGGACTCAATTGTAATTAGTCAAGAAGGGCTACGGAGGAACCAATTACAATTGAGTCCTATTATTCCACACCCCTACTTCTGTCGCGCTAGTACAGAGAGGCAACAATGTCGCGCTAGTACAGAGAGGCAACAATGTCGCGCTAGTACAGAGAGGCAACAATGCCTCGCTAGTACAGAGAGGCAACAATGCCTCGCTAGTACAGAGAGGCAACAATGTCTCGCTAGTACAGAGAGGCAACAATGTCTCGCTAGTGTCGAGAGGCAAATATGTCGCGCTACTGTAGAGAGGGAAAAATGTCGCGCTACTGTAGAGAGGCAAAAATGTCGCGCTACTGTAGAGAGGCAAAAATGTCGCGCTACTGTAGAGGCAAAAATGTCGCGCTACTGTAGAGAGGCAAAAATGTCACGCTACTGTAGAGGCTAAAATGTCGCGCTACTGTAGAGAGGCTAAAATGTCGCGCTACTGTAGAGAGGCAAAAATGTCGCACTGCTGTAGAGAGGCAAAAATGTCGCGCTACTGTAGAGAGGCAAAAATTTCGCGCTACTGTAGAGAGGCAAAAATGTCGCGCTACTGTAGAGAGGCAACAATGTCGCGCTACTGTAGAGAGGCAAAAATGTCGCGCTAGTCTAGAGAGGCAAAAATGTCGCGCTACTGTAGAGAGGCAAAAATGTCGCGCTACTGTAGAGAGGCAAAAATTTCGCGCTACTGTAGAGAGGCAAAAATGTGGCGCTACTGTAGAGAGGAAAAAATGTCGCGCTACTGTAGAGAGGCAAAAATGTCGCGCTACTGTAGAGAGGCAAAAATGTCACGCTACTGTAGAGAGGCAAAAATGTCGCGCTAGTCTAGAGAGGCAAAAATGTCGCGCTAGTCTAGAGGCAAAAATGTCGCGCTAGTCTAGAGAGGCAACAATGTCGCGCTACTGTAGAGAGGCAGAAATGTCGCGCTACTGTAGAGAGGCAAAAATGTCGCGCTAGTCTATAGAGGCAAAAATGTCGCGCTAGTCTAGAGAGGCAAAAATGTCGCGCTACTGTAGAGAGGCAAAAATGTCGTGCTACTGTAGAGAGGCAAAAATGTCGCGCTACTGTAGAGAGGCAAAAATGTCGCGCTACTGTAGAGAGGCAAAAATGTCGCGCTACTGTAGAGAGGCAAAAATGTCGCGCTACTGTAGAGAGGCAAAAATGTCGCGCTAGAGAGGCAAAAATGTCGCGCTAGAGAGGCAAAAATGTCGCGCTACTGTAGAGAGGCAAAAATGTCGCGCTACTGTAGAGAGGCAAAAATGTCGCGCTACTGTAGAGAGGCAAAAATGTCGCGCTACTGCAGAGAGGCAAAAATGTCACGCTAGTCTAGAGAGGCAAAAATGTCGCGCTAGTCTAGAGAGGCAACAATGTCGCGCTACTGTAGAGAGGCAAAAATGTCGCGCTACTGTAGAGAAACAAAAATGTCGCGCTACTGTAGAGAGGCAACAATGCCGCGCTATTCTAGAGAGGCAAAAGTGTCGCGCTACTGTAGAGAGGCAAAAATGTCGCGCTACTGTAGAGAGGCAAAAATGTCGCGCTACTGTAGAGAGGCAAAAATGTCGCGCTACTGTAGAGAGGCAAAAATGTCGCGCTACTGTAAAGAGGCAAAAATGTCGCGCTACTGTAGAGAGGCAAAAATGTCGCGCTACTGTAGAGAGGCAAAAATGTCGCGCTAGTCTAGAGAGGCAAAAATGTCGCGCTAGTCTAGAGAGGCAAAAATGTCGCGCTAGTCTAGAGAGGCAAAAATGTCGCGCTAGTCTAGAGAGGCAAAAATGTCGCGCTACTGTAGAGAGGCAAAAATGTCGCGCTACTGTAGAGAGGCAAAAATGTCGCGCTACTGTAGAGAGGCAAAAATGTCGCGCTACTGTAGAGAGGCAAAATTGTCGCGCTACTGTAGAGAGGCAAAAATGTCGCGCTACTGTAGAGAGGCAAAAATGTCGCGCTACTGTAGAGAGGCAAAAATGTCGCGCTACTGTAGAGAGGCAAAAATGTCGCGCTAGTCTAAAGAGGCAAAAATGTCGCGCTAGTCTAGAGAGGCAAAAATGTCGCGCTAGTCTAGAGAGGCAAAAATGTCGCGCTTCTGTAGAGAGGCAAAAATGTCGCTCAAATGTTTAGCGACTAGAAGGACGAATTTATCACATTATCATTGCGTGTTTGTTGTGTTATTTAACGCCATGAAGTCTCAACTAATTAGCAACATCTGAATGATATGTTGTGGTTATGTAGAGCAATAGTGGATGTGTAACTGTACAACCATGGTATCCTTTTTATTATAGCAACCTCAAAGCAACCATCTTTTTGCTAAGGGTAGCTTTAGTAGACCAGAAATAAAAATTAAGGTTCTACAGAAAACATGTCCGAGGACCGTTAGACTAAATATTTAATATTGTGGTCCGATATATATAGAAACATGTGCAGATATTCTCACTAGTTATTCCCCGCGTTACTCAATCGTTAGCTCTACTCAAAAAGTTTCTCAAACGGAGAAATTGGTTTCAATTATACGGTTGCTAGAATTTTGAAGTAATATACTAAATTCTTTCGAAGCACTTGAAATTATCATTAAGTTAGACTTAACTCCAGCAAAACACGAAATTCATATCCCTTGAAAGAATTCCTCCAAAAAAACGACCTTTGAAGAAGCCATGAATTGCGAAAATATTTTTTAGATGAATTTAACGAAAACAGCGAAAATCTTTTCTTCAATTACTAAATGATTCCAAAAGCTACCGGGAATATAGATCTTTATTTATTGAGGGCTCCAAAGAGCGTGAGTGTTCCCATCGTAGTATGTGAGGTAATGTAAAATCGACAATCAAGAAATAAGGTGTGGAAAATTGTCTATTAAGAACATCAACCTCTAGAGTCATTATTGCAATTGATCACCTTTATTGAAGAGTTTCATCTCAAACAGTTTAACGTAAAGTAAGGGGTTGATAATCACTTGCAATTAGAATTTTCCAAGACGGATAGACCTTTTCAAATCGGTTGGAAAAAGTTCCAAAGTGTGTAGTGTCAAGGCGGCTAAGAATGTTGGCAATACAAGTAAATACGAGATATAGGATTAGCAACTTTAATTTTCTTTTCGGTAATTTTAATAAGTCGATCTAGTTTTATTAAAATGTTGATGATTGGTCATATAATTCTACATTTGATTAAAATTGTGAGTGTGAAATTGTATACGAATGTAAAATTTAGGCGTAAACGAAACATTTCCATAGCTTAGAAGGGTTAATGCGAATAAGAACTTAAATTGGCTCTACTGAAACCATCATAAACTGTTTGGCTAACGTGCAACAGAAAGTAGGCTAGGAGACAATTTTAAAAATATTAACTGGCTGGGGTAATCAATACCAAGGCACTGCACGTATTTTCACTTATTCGCGTGCATTTATCAATATTAACCGCTTTTCTCTTTTGCAATGCACTTAGCCAACAACTCTTTTCAATCAAGCATGTAACGTTACCGCCGCTTAAAAGTATAGGTGAGTTTCTTCTGAGGATTTTTAGCTTTAAGTATTGCTAAATACAGTCATACACCTTATCACCAAATTATCAAAACGAGCCCCTAATTAAGTATACCTAAAAAAATCCAATCTTTGACAACCAACTGAGAGGCCATGAACTGCGAGAATTTATTTGGGATGAATTTCACCAAAGTTTATAACAGCGAAAATCTCTTCTACAAATACAAGTAATAAAAAATACTTGGTTCAAATATTTAAAGCTATTTATTAGAAAATTGGTTCTTTATTTTTTTCAGGGCTGCAAAATGCGTAAGTGTACCCGTCGTAGTATGCGAGGTAATGTAAAATTGCTTAAAAACAACAATCGAGATTATAAGGTGTGGAAAATTGTCTATTAGGAACTTCTAACTCTAGAGTCATTATTGCAATTTGTCAAGGTCGTGGAAGAGTTTTATCTCAAACTGTTTAACGTAAAGTAAGGGGTTGATACTGACTTCGCGAATAATTGAAAAAAGTTATATTGCGTGTAATTTTGAAACCACGTTTTGATTTTCAAAATACCAGATTTAATTATTTAGCTATTCCTTATGCTGAACTGACGACAAACGGAACCACCATTGTACAAATTCAGGTAAAAATGATACGATGAATATCATTAACTACCAAACATAAGTAACATCATTTTAATCGGATATTTCAGAATATAACGGGTGTACTATTTCCCGTGGAGCTTTCGGACATTGCAAAAGACGATTTTTGGTACTATTCACCGGCGTTCTTGACATCAGAGCTTGTCTTAATGACTGGGCCACCGGCTGAAGTTGAAAAATATTCTATGTCCTTCTTAACCATCGACGACACGGTACAATATGAACTTTCTAAAAATATTCAACCAAAAGTGTGGCTTCTAAAGATAATGAATCGTTCAGGTTTCTTATCTGCTTGTTTCGTGCGTCATCGTTCTACCGCTGCTGGCGAAGCTTTCCGAATTTGTTACAAACAGAGGTCATGGAAGACGTCGAGAAGAAAAATCCATTCGTCAGAGTGTTCAAAGCCATTTCAATTTCACGTGGGATTTCGTTTGCATATTTTTCTTCGAACGTAAGTACTTAACTATAGTGATGATTGACTTTCTCCTGTGACTATTTTCCAAATTGCACAATTTCCAAAAGATAATTTCAAAATATGTTCCAGCCTTTATTAGGGTTCCGAAATGCATTTCATGGAGGATCACAATCGGTTCGTGGCTCATTGCTATTTTAATCATTTCAATATTCATGGGATCCGCCTTGAAAACAGAACTGTACTCAACCGAACATGTGTTGATCGACAGTCTAGAAAGTTTCAGCAAATACAGCAAAGCTAAAATTCAATTTAGCTCCACAGACAACGCGGCCGGCTATTTTAAGGAATGGGTAGGTTATGTTTTTAATGCTTAAAATTGCCTTATTTTTAATCTCGGTGTTGTATTAGGAGAAGACCACCGTAGAAAAGGAACCCCAATTGTCTCTGGCTTCGAGAGTCAAATATGTGGAAATAGAAGACTCCTTGGACATTAATACGTATAGGGATGTATTTTTAGGAAGAACTGGACTCTTAGCACCACAGCTTTACTTGGACAATCTAATGTCAATTCTTCTTCAAGACGACGCTGATTTCAGAAAATTCGTTTTCTACTTCAACGCAAAGCGAATCAAAAATCTGCTGTTGGTCTTTCCTGTCGGTAGCGAAGCGAAAAGGTGTCCTGAATATATTGAGCAAATGACTCTTGGGTAAAAACTAAATAGCCTTGTTTTGATGAGAAATTAGTACTCGTACAATTCATTTCACTTTTTTTAGAACAATGGTGGTCACCGAGACTAAATTCATAGATTACTTGTTTTCCAAAAACAATTTCTATCTTTCAAGAGTTTCTTGGCAAAAGCCGACCAAAAGCCTTTCAGCACTGACAATCGATGAAACAGACGGAATATTCGTGTTGTTTGTCTACGGGTTGGGAATTGCCACAGCCACCTTCATTGCTGAAGTTATAATCAACTTAGCGTCAAGCTTCAACTTAACATGTTTTAAATGAAGTCCTTTTTAAAAACTTTCGGTTTTGTTTAATATTTTGTCATTGCCGCAAACAACTTCGTAATGAAAAACATTTAGCAACATGTTTAATTGTAATACCCAGTTGGTTATTTATTTAGTGGATCTGTGATGCAAAATGGCAGTGCACGCGTTTCTATGGATATTTCAGTCGTCACTGGTAGTAGTGACAGCTTTGACAGTAAAAAGTTCGTGGCACGAGGACGATTTTCAACTTCAATATAAAGCTAGGAATAGTGAAACGCATCTTATAATAGTTTGTAGAAGAGTAGAATCATTTTTAAGCTCGTCCTGAAATTTAATAATTTTGCATTGTTTGATAGTCCCGTATGAGTATGTATTGTATGTTACCCTTCAGATTTACGACTTCAGAACCCGTTTTCGTATACATATATACATGTATAGAAAGCCTTCCCTCACGGGGATGCGATTAAACGCGGTGAGGCTGCTTTCGAACTTCCATAGACATCTATAACACCTTTCATTGACCAGTATAATGATGAATTTAGTTTTTTTGGCAAAAACTAAACTGTAAAATTTGTTATTGCAAGGCTTTATTTATGATTGTGTTGATTTTCTACGAGTTATGGATCGAGAAAAAAAAACATATGCTAAACTAGAAATGGCACCTTATAGTGTTGTGGCCACTGTATCACGCGTGCATTGAATTTAGCGAGTATTTCTCAATTTCATGTGGCACTCTTCTTAACGTTTACTACATGTGAGCACTGTATAGAATTAGATCGTTGCTGGGTGCTGCACAACCTGTATACCACATTGAAAACCATACGGAGTATTGCAAAATCATTTTAGTCCTTATATTATTAAACAAGTTGGAAAAATCCAAATATTACCTCTCCGAGTCAAGAAGAGGACTACTACTACAAACTTATTAATCTAGATATAGAATTATTTCTCTTTTTTGAAGATAAAATTTACGAATTATTAAAGCAGTAATCCAAGAATAGCGAATATACAGTAAAGCAGAAACATTTACATCCAATAAAGATATGTCTTGGACACATGGAAATCAGTAAATAGGGGAAAAAACAGGAAATTAAGTGTATAAATTTTGGAGATATATAACCTTTATGTGTTTGAAAAGACCCAATTGTCTACGCCTCAACTGTTAACCCTACATTCCCATAGCTACATGCAAAACTGGTTTGCAGTATAAACACTATGGTCTCGTTTCACTTCAACGATATTCTTAGTTTGCTCACATGAGTGTTAACGTTAAATATCACCAAAGCTGACTTGTGGTTAGACGCACCTTTACAAGAATAAAACTTCGAAGCTATAACCCGATTATGATTAGCCTTTTCTTTGATCCAATTGCTACCATGATGCTTTCTTTATTACAAAATCTAAACCTGATTATTTAAACGTGTATTTAACTTTCGGCTCACTCTGAACGGTTAATGTCCTTCATTACAGACACGAAAATCAAAACCCAAAGTTTACTTCACCTCAGGTCTCTATTATTTACTCTTTGGTTCACTATTCCTATAGCGGATAATAATTGATTTACCCGACATAGTCCAGGTCTTAGCTTTCTTCATGAAATCACTAAATCAAGGATTATTCTATATACAGATGTAGTATAGCTTAAGTAATATATAAACAGCCATTTCAAATAATAATAATAATATTGAAAAATATCCTTGGACTATCAAAATGAAACAGAGCTATAATAAAACTCTCAGAAAAAGATTTGTTGCTTGCACTCATTAAAATTTAACACCAATAAATTAACCCTAATGGTGAAATATATTCAAGAAACATAAAAACAAAACTCCATGATTGAAGATTATTTTATAATTATTAACAATTCCCGTGTAAGTGTGAACATAGCTTTAGAAGACGTGAAATAAAAGTTAAGGTTCCACAGAAAAATGACATAGAAACCATTAGTCCAAATATTTACGAGTTTGGCCCAATCATAACAGAAACACGTGCTGATTTTCTCACTAGCTTTTCCCTGTGTTGTATAAAGATCCCCCACTGAAATTACAAATGATAACAGTTGGACCTACTTTACAAAATCGTAAGCTAAGCTCATATTTAAAAGAAAATTAATAAACGGAACAATTTGTTTCAAGTAGGTTGCTGGTATTTTCAAGTAACAGGCGAAATTCTTTCGATAGACTTAACTTCTTGAAATTATCATTAAGTTAGTCTTAACTCCAACAAAACTTAAAATGTACCTTTTTTATTTACTTATCTTTATTATCTTTATTTTATTTTATTTTTTCTACATATACCTGGTTTTAATTAATCTCGTGTTGTTATTTTTGCCCAATGTTATTGTACTATTTGCTCCTGACTACTTGCGTGTTAATGTTTTCTTATTTTGTGATTACACTTATTTTTCTTTCTCTTGACATTTTGTAACCACGTACGATGCCCATTTACACGTCACTTTGTTGACTTTGTGGGCAATCATTCAAATAAATAAATAAACACGAAATTCATATTCCTTGAAAGAATTCCTCCAAAAAATCGACCTTTGACAAACATTAGGAAGCCATGAATTGCGAGAATTTATTGAAGATCCTCAATTTATAGTTTCCACCGATTCCCGAATAAATGTGAACATAGTTTTAGTAAACGAGAAATATAAATTAATTTTCCACAGAAAACATATCCAAGGACCGTTAGACTAAATTTTTACGAGTGCGATCCGATCTATATAGAACCATGTGCAGATATTCTCACTAGTTATTCCCCGCGTTACGCAATCGTTAGCTCTACTCAAAATATTTCTCAAACGGAAAAATTGGTTTCAAGTATACGGTTGCCGGAATTTTGAAGTAATATTCTAAATTCTTTCGAAGCACTTGAAATTATCATTAAGCTAGTCTTAACTCCAGCAAAACACGAAATTTATATCCCTCAGCAACTCAATTTTCTTTTCGCTAAGTTTAATAAGTCGATATAGCTTTATAGTTCCACATTTGATTAACTTTACAAGCGTGAAATTGTTTACGAAGTAAAATTTAGACGTAAACGAAACATTTTCATAGGTTAGAACCTTTAATGCGAATTAGAAAGTAAAATGGCTTTACTGAAACTTTCATGCACGCCTATTGGCTAAACTTCAATCCTTCGGGGTCTCCAACAACATCTTCCACTGGATTAAGAGTTACCTCCTTGACAGATCTCAAGCTGTGCGCGTCGGTACCTCCCTGAGTGACGTCCTCCCTGTCTTGAATAATGAAATCCTACAATGCAACTGTATATTCAAGTACTGGTTTCGCTCCTGTTGATGTCAATGAGAAGAAATTCCACCACAGAATTTGTATTAGTCTTAGACGTCGATATGATGCCCAACTATAACCTCCACGAAATGTTCCTGGAGTAGGCTTGAGAAAATAGGCTCTTTCTCGAATCTCGAAAAGATGATAAAACTGTTTACGTTGTACCCGCATTGGAAATGATGGACGCCCACCTCTTTTACATCGAGCTTTGTTGGAAATGTCAGAAACATATTGACTACGAAGCCTGGTATAGAGAACCAATGACTAATAAGTTAGCTGTCATTTTTGAAGTCTTGTGGAGAGATCCTTGGGAACCTTTCTTCTTCAGCAGAAATTCAGCGCCTTATCATGATGAAAGGTTAAGACAATATGACTTTAATTTAAAAGTCAAGTAAGACCAAGATACCACCGTGTGTAGAAAGAAGAAACAATGGATAATTAACCCATTGATTGATATCTTTGTAGGTTCGCGAATTACACGTTGTAGGATACAAATTTTCAGTTTTAAATAACACTTTTTGTCATCCATAATGGCCTGAAAACGGCCAACTCATTCCATAAAGAAAAGGATACCGATCAAGAAAAGAACCGTATCTTATTTCGACAGTTCAAAACTGAACTAAAGGAAAAATATCCAGACTCCTCCGAAGCTTCCATTTACATGAAAAAAATAAAACTTACAAAAAAGAAGTAATTTATCAGGTTAGTTTTAAAGAGTAAGTAAAAAGAAAATCAAATCTACCTTCCATTGTGTATAAAAACAATGGTCCCGGAAGCTTTGGAACAGATTTTGGCTGTTATGAAAAAACTGTCTCCATTGAGGAACTCTATTTAGATAATATAGTACTAGTTATTCTTATAATGACGTGATTTAATGTAAAGATTTGTATTTTAAAATAGGGATTTTGCTCATAAACATGCATTGGTTTTGAAAAGTAATCCAAATGTACCTTTTCATACTTTGGACCTATCAAATAACCTAATTGAAGATAAAGGTAATATATTTTCTAATTAATTTGAACTATACTTAATAATTTAAAGTGTTTAGCACAAAATTGATATTTTAAACACAAAACATTAAAGGAAAAAAAATTGGTTTACAAAATTCCGAGCTTCTAATATGAAATTGGTCCCGAAAGCTTTGGAACAGATTTTGGCTGTTATGAAAAAACTGACTCCATTGAGAAACTCTATTTAGATAATATATGAGTTAAATGGTGTATATTCGTACAAGTTATTCTTATAATTAATGTAATTGCGTGATTTAATGTAAAGATTTGTATTTTAAAATAGGGATGTTGCTCATAAACATTCATTGGCTTTGATAAGTAATCCAAATGTACCTTTTCATACTTTGGACCTATCAAATAACCTAATAGAAGATAAAGGTAATATATTTACTAACGAAAAAAGAAATATCAAAGACAAATAAATAACAACAATAGCTCTTCATTGTATTTCTTAATGAAATATCTCTTGTCAATTAATTGTAAAGAAAAACAGAAAATAAATGTTACCAGTAAACATTGTGGTGAACTTTTTATGAGGATATTATTTCTGCATTTTTCATAATAACGCTGAACTGCCTATGTGTACGAGGTTGAATTCAGGGTTCGTACAAACCTGGGAAACTGGGAAAACTAAGACAAATAAATAACTTTCAAGAAATTCAGTGTTTTTTCTTCTTGAAATATATATGGCGGTCTATTTGTTAACATGTTTTACTGTAGTTTAGTGTGTTTTGTTGTAATTTAAGTGAATTTTAGACTGTTTTATTGCAGTTTTAGTTTGCTTTGGTGCGTTTTATTGTAGTTTTATTGTACCTTAGTGTATTCTATTGTAGAATAGTGTAGTTTAAGAGTGTTTTATTGTACTTTTAGTGTATTTTATTGTACTTTTAGTGTATTTTATTGTGGTTTATTGTAGTTTTAGAGTGTTTTATTGTACTTTTAGTGTATTTTATTGAGTTTTACTGTGCTTTGGTGTGTTTTGTTATAGTTTTATTGTAGTTTAATTGTATTTCAGTGTGTTTTACTGTAATTTTATTGTATTTTGTTGTAATTTAGGTTTTTCATCATAACTTTCTATTGTACCTTAGTGTATTTTATTGTGGTATAGTGTAGTTTTAGAGTGTTTTATTGTGTTTTGGTGTGTTTTATTATAGTTTTATTGTAGTTTTATTGTATTTCAGTGTGTTTTACTGTAATTTTATTGTATTTTGTTGTAATTTTATTGTATTTTGTTGTAATTTAAGTTTTTCATCATAACTTTTTATTGCACCTTAGTGTAGTTTATTGTTGTATAGTGTAATTTTAGAGTGTTTTATTGTGTTTTTAGTGTATTTTATTGTGGTATAGTGTAGTTTTAGAGTGTTTTATTGTGTTTTACTGTGTTTTATTGTACTTTTAGTGTATTTTATTGTGGTATAGTGAAGTTTTAGAGGGTTTTATTGTGTTTTACTGTGTTTTATTGTAGTTTTATTGTACCTTAGTGTAGTTTTAGAGTGTTTTATATTACTTTTAGTGTGTTTTGTTGTACTTTTAGTGTATTGTATTATGGTATAGTGTAGTTTTAAAGTGTTTTATTGTACTTATAGTGTATTTTATTGTGTTTTACTGTACAAACAACAGACCTACAATCGTAGATTCATATACATGTACCTTAGTGTAGTTTTAGAGTGTTTTATTGTACTTTTAGTGTGTTTTGTTGTACTTTTAGTGTATTTTATTATGGTATAGTGTAGTTTTAAAGTGTTTTATTGTACTTATAGTGTATTTTATTGTGTTTTACTGTACAAACAACAGACCTACAATCGTAAATTCATATACAAAGATAAATTACATATCACTATGCAGCGAAAGGTAGAAAAAACTAGTTGAAGAGGTTTATATTGAACTAACATTGGGAGAAAAACGTTCAAAAATAATTATTTCATACACCTACTGTTTTGTCGTGACAGATGTTCGTAAAAATGTTATGGTAAGTTGAGTGTCGAAAACATCTTGTGCCGAAAGGTAGTTTAAAATGTTTGAATCTAGACACTGACCGGCGGTAGCGAGTGATTCTTCAAGTTCAGTAGCGATATGACTGGGTAAACAACCCGAGTAAAGATCATGCCGAGAAGCGAGTTCATACTCGTATAGTATATTAAAAGTTTCGCGCGACGCTACTTTAGCCAAGGTATACAGAGAAGGTATATTCGATAAAGACATGACTAATATTTGCGGGGAGAATTTAATAGTTTGTAGATCTGAATACAGTAACTTATTGCTAGTAGTGAACTTGGTTATCCAGCAGATATACGTTTCGTAACGGGGGGAAAGAATCATATTATATTAATAAATCCACGGTACTATAGTCATCAACCGAATATACCCTTAAGTAACATTGGTTCGCTCGTTAACGTATCTGCCTTTAAAACTCGTTGTTCTATGTATCACGAGTTCGAATCCCCTTATCGAGAGTCCTTAAAAAGCGAACCAACGTTACTTTTGTAAAGGATATATTTTGCTCCTTTATAACTAACAGTTGTTTTTATAAAGCAAGGACAGGGTTGGTTGATGTCAAAGATTAACTAACAGTTGTTTTTATAAAGCAAGGACAGGGTTGGTTGATGTCAAAGATAATTCGAAATATACGTATAACGAATAGGTTGGTTCGCGATACCTCTAGGTGAATAATATAGCGCCTATACCGTGTTAAAAATATATTTTGCTCTGTTATAACTAACAGTTGTTGGTTATAGACTTCGTTCCTATTAAGCTAGCTAGGACCCGAGGATTCGTTATACCTCTAGGTGAATAATATAGCGCCTATACCTAGTTGAAAAATATATTTTGCTCCGTTATAACCAACAGTTGTTTTTATAAAGCAAAAACAAGGTTGGTTGACGTTAAATATAATTCGAAATATACGTATGACGTCAAGGTTATAATATATTTTTCTCCGTTATAACTAACAGATGTTTTTGTACAACGTAAACAAGATTGATTTATATCTATGATAGTTCAAAATGTACTTATTTTAACGTGATACGCGTATTATAAGACCGTTCTAGATACGCTATATAACTCCGCAATTCGCGGCGTACCATCACTTGAGCCAATATCTCTCGACCATAAACTATCTAAATTCTCTCGATGACTTCAAAAGTGGTAAGATTTTTTAAATTTTCCGCGTTGTTAAAACTGCATGTCCAATTGTATCATTATTGTCTTTAGACGGCAAATCAAACGTGGGGAACTATCGAGATTAAATTTAATCAGAGTGAAAATATCGGTGTAAAATTAGTTAAATTAAACAATAAATTATATATAAATATCAGAAGATACGCTTTTAAAAAACCCCTTATATATGGAATATGTATTTCGGTAGATTTGATAGAAGAAGTTAAAAAAATTTAAGCAAACCATGCTGTACCCTAAAGCAGACCCTATGCTTCCCGGGAATGCTGGAACTGGAAAATTTTAAAGATACGGGTTATTTATTAACAAAATATAGGGGGGAAATGCGCGAAAAACAATCAAATTTAAAGTTTGATGAAGTACCAGAAGTTGTCAGTCTTATAGATAAAGTTGTAAAGAAAATACCTGTAACTGAGTAAGAAATTTGAAAATGTAAACAATAAAGAATTTTTAAAACTTATTTTTAGAAAATTAATACTTACTCCAATTTCACATAGAAAATGGCACTTGCTTAAAAATTAAACGGTGTTTAAAATGCTGTAAAGGTGGAGGTTGGAAGGTTGTGGAGGTTGGTAGGTTGTGGGGTTGGGACAAAATGGCATTCAAAAGCGTTGACAAATACAGAGAAGTGGTACAAATACAAAGAAGTGGTACAAATACAGATAAGTGGTACAAATACAGATAAGTGGTACAAATGCAGAGAAGTGGTAATGTTAGTTTAATGAAAGATGAGAGATAAGAAAATTATAAGTATATAAAACACACACATACACTTCTGGGAAGACAAACACCAGCCAACAAGTTGTTAAAATTATCGTAAGTAAACGTCTTTGATAGGGTTAAAGGGAGGGTGAAGGAGGAAATGATTGGCTCTTCAAGCTTTTCACCCCGGCTAACCATATCCACGTGTCATCACTTAGAAATGGACTCAGTTAAATTGTTAGTATACTCTTAACAATATAGTTTACCCTTGCATGTCCATTTGTATCCAGACTTATAATTAGAGTATTCGGTTAATTTTTAAACCATCAGGGACGAATCAAAAGCGTTGTCCGAAACTGACAATACGTCGGACACACCTTCCTACCCTATCTGCTGTAGTGAGTATGGTAGAATAAATTCACCCATTACTTTAGAAGCCGTCGTTAGACGAAACAATTTAAGACGAATTGAAAAATTTGGTGCTATCGGATGGGATAAAGATTACGGAAAATCCGAAAGGAGTACAGATCCCGAAACGGGGGATTTACTAATAAACCCCTCACCGAATGAAGTCTATAATGTAGCCGATGGTGAAGGTTATATATGGCAATACGTTAATGGCCCTAATATAAATTTTGGTTTGAAACACTTAGCGATGTTCAGATTACTAACTTTTACAGAGAAATTACCCGCAGGGCCATTAATTGACATGTTTGCTAGACAGTTTCCATGTATCATAAATAAGAAGGTTCATCAATTCAAATTGAAAGAATTTGCGGGGGATAGTATCCACGAATTTCCCGTACAACTCACACCGAACAAAATGTACGGAATGTCAACCCAAAATATTTGTCAGTTAGGAAGTTGCCATCCTCGCAATGAGGAGGGATGTAAATTTCGTACCTTTTATTACGGAGGATACGAATTTCATTGTCCATACCAGTACTTAAGAGTTCTGAACTTAGCTCTTCATATGTGTATGTTTATGGTATATAAAACTAACAAAACAGTAAGGAAAAATTATAGTGATGAAAACGACACAGCTACGCATTATATATTCAAGGCCCTGCAGATTTGCAGGTTAGCCGAGTGTCTGTGTGATATCACTCACAGTTTAATGTTTCATGAAGTTCATTATCACATGAGATCCAATGACGCGAATAAGTATTTCGTAGACTTTCTTTAATTAATAAAACGTTTGTAAGTTCTACATTTTGTAGGCGAGGGACAGTAAATAAACAATATTTGTAGAATCTAGAATAAAAAGAAAATGTTTGAATGACATAAATTTCTAATAATTTTACGTAGGTTTAATATAATTAATATTTTAAGCCCATTTTAAAACCTTATCTTTTCACCATTTAAACAACTGCCTTATCTGGAAGTTCATATCTATATAAATAAATCTTGTTATAGATTTAAATGGTTTTCGAAACCCCACCAATTACGTCAATAATATATATATATATATATATATATATATATATATATATATATATATATATATATATATATATATATATATATATATATATATATATATATATATAATTAGACATATTTAATTTGCTTAAAGCAGATGGACTTGCTTGATCTATTGAATTAAAGTGTTATAAAATTAGGGGATAGAATATATTTTAAGATTAAATTTAACATTGATTTAAAAAGGATATTTTCTCTGTGGAATTTAAAACAAAATAAAATACGCTAAAAGTACAATAAAATACACTAAAAGTACAATAAAATACACTAAAAGTACAATAAAACACTCTAAACCTACATTATACCACAATAAAACACAGTAAAACACAATAAAACACAATGAAAGTACAATAAAACACTCTAAAACTACACTATACCACGTAAAAATAAACTATACCACGTAAAAATAAACTAAGGTACAATAAAACTACAATAAAACACAGTAAAACACAATAAAATACACTACAAGTACAATAAAACTACAATAAAATACAGTAAAACACAATAAAATACACTACAAGTACAATAAAACTACAATAAAATACAGTAAAACACAATAAAATACACTAAAAGTACAATAAAAGTACAATAAAACACTCTAAAACTACACTATACCACAATAAAGTACACTAAGGTACAATAAAAAGTTATGATGAAAAACTTAAATTACAACAAAATACACTAAATTTACAGTAAAACACACTGAAATACAATAAAACTACAATAAAACTATAACAAAACACACCAAAGCACAGTAAAACTCAATAAAATACACTAAAAGTACAATAAAACACTCTAAAACTACACTAAACCACACTAAAAGTACAATAAAATACACTAAAAGTACAATAAAACACTCTTAAACTACACTTTTCTACAATAGAATACACTAAGGTACAATAAAACTACAATAAAACGCACCAAAGCACACTAAAACTGCAATAAAACAGTCTAAAATTCACTTAAATTACAACAAAACACACTAAACTACAGTAAAACATGTTAACAAATAGAGCGCCATATATATTTCAAGAAGAAAAAACACTGAATTTCTTGAAAGTTATTTATTTGTCTTAGTTTTCCCAGTTTCCCAGGTTTGTACGAACCCTGAATTCAACCTCGTACACATAGGCAGTTCAGCGTTATTATGAAAAATGCAGAAATAATATCCTCATAAAAAGTTCACCACAATGTTTACTGGTAACATTTATTTTCTGTTTTTCTTTACAATTAATTGACAAGAGATATTTCATTAAGAAATACAATGAAGAGCTATTGTTGTTATTTATTTGTCTTTGATATTTCTTTTTTCGTTAGTAAATATATTACCTTTATCTTCTATTAGGTTATTTGATAGGTCCAAAGTATGAAAAGGTACATTTGGATTACTTATCAAAGCCAATGAATGTTTATGAGCAACATCCCTATTTTAAAATACAAATCTTTACATTAAATCACGCAATTACATTAATTATAAGAATAACTTGTACGAATATACACCATTTAACTCATATATTATCTAAATAGAGTTTCTCAATGGAGTCAGTTTTTTCATAACAGCCAAAATCTGTTCCAAAGCTTTCGGGACCAATTTCATATTAGAAGCTCGGAATTTTGTAAACCAATTTTTTTTCCTTTAATGTTTTGTGTTTAAAATATCAATTTTGTGCTAAACACTTTAAATTATTAAGTATAGTTCAAATTAATTAGAAAATATATTACCTTTATCTTCAATTAGGTTATTTGATAGGTCCAAAGTATGAAAAGGTACATTTGGATTACTTTTCAAAACCAATGCATGTTTATGAGCAAAATCCCTATTTTAAAATACAAATCTTTACATTAAATCACGTCATTATAAGAATAACTAGTACTATATTATCTAAATAGAGTTCCTCAATGGAGACAGTTTTTTCATAACAGCCAAAATCTGTTCCAAAGCTTTCGGGACCATTGTTTTTATATATAAAAAAGACTTGGTTTGCCCAAGCCTTAAAAACAAAACGATAAGAGTTTTTCCAGTTGACTGAAGCGTGGATATTATTTTTTCTATTGAATTTTAAAAACAAACCGTATTTTACTACTCTTTAGAATTTATTTCAATCACCTGATTTTACTGCTAATGGATTAGTTTCCAATAAATTAATTGAAATAAAAAATTACTTATCTCAGATTTTTCAACAACAATTCCATTTTCCTGAAACATTTTATCATGAAATTTTTCCTTTTCAAGGGAGAACTTACTTTAATTTTCAAATAATACTTTCATTAATAATATATTATAATCGGTTTTTTCGAATACAAAAGGGGGCTGTTATTACCTTTCTTATATTTGATAAAGGGGTTCGTTTGTTCTTCAAGCACAGTCACAATTACTGAACTGTGTATATCAGTACTTGTGGGGAAGATTTTAGTGTTGGTTGAGTTGCTGTTTAGTTGACAACATTATGAAAACTTGATGTGTTTAAAACCTTTTGAAAGGAAAATTCTCGGAAATTCAAAAAGAAAGTGTCAATTTGATTAAATTTACACGATATCCCTCAAAATAATAATTGCACGATAAAATGTTTCAGGAAATTGGAATTGTTGTTGAAAAATCTGAGATAAGTAATTTTTTATTTCAATTAATTTATTGGAAACTAATCCATAAGCAGTAAAATCAGGTGATTGAAATAAATTCTAAAGAGTAGTAAAATACGGTTTGTTTTTAAAATTCAATAGAAAAAATAATATCCACGCTTCAGTCAACTGGAAAAACTCTTATCGTTTTGTTTTTAAGGCTTGGGCAAACCAAGTCTTTTTTATATAATATCTGTTCCTTCAGCCTTAATTTGTATTAATCTGTTTTAAAAATAATTATATGCTTGTCAAACGTCATTAATTCGATGTTTCAGTAAGATGTTCGTGAGCATATTGGATCACACCGAGTGGCTCTCATTATTTTATGGAAAAGTTTAAATAATTTGGTAGGGGAGGGGTAAATTTATACACAATTGGTAGGAGGGAATTTTCAAACAAGTCGATACTACTGCCGCCTGGTTACCAGCGCTGGAAAGCCTCGCATGAAAAATAAAATGTACTGGACATAAGAAAAGAAAACCCACCGTTTTCCTTCTAGGAAAAACTCGACCGTAGCCAAGGTCTATGGAGTTGCCGCTATGGACCGTAGCGCGGTTTTTTTTCTTGTGTTCAGTACATTTTATTTTTGCGATGCTTTCCAGCGCTGGTAGCCAGGTGGCGCTAGTATCTACTTGTCTACTTTTTAGTATAGGGAGTTACACATCCTATAGAGCGACGAATGTTCACGCGCGTTCTTTATCAATGGTCAAGCCATCAAAACTTGATCTTCGGAAAAATTTACTGGTCAACCGTGACCCCTTTAGTTTTAAATAAAAGTTATGGAACATTTAAATTTATTTATTGGACAATGTCTAGTGTCCTGTGCTGATTTTACGGCCCTGAGATAGTTTCACCTATCCTGACCTGGGCCAGAAATAAAAACAGCACACGGAACTTTGTCCAATAAAATTTTTAAATGACCCATAATTTAGAAAACCGCGTCAGGGATTTTCTATATTTACTCAATCCTAACTCTTAATGTTAATCTCTACGGAGCTTAACATTACGACGTGAAAATAATTTTCAGAGTTAGACCCAAGGTTTCGCAACCAAGAGGGAGCACTTTTTTCACAACAAAACTTTAAAGCAATAGTCTAGCAAAGGCACATATCTCAGTGTAAAGTTCAGTTAACCTTTTTGTATAGGTTTTAAAAAAAGTTATTTCTAAACCATGCGCCAGCACGCGCACATTTCATTGAAAGTTTGTTATTTAAGAATTTTTCCTTCTATATACTAAAAATCTTCATCAAAAATAGACAACGAGCTTTCCAAGACTCGAACCTGCAATGTTTTGTCTCGAAAGCAAACGCGTTATCCATTACGCCACAGGCCAGTACTTCGTAACAAAAACAATTATCCAAACATTGTATTCATAGGATTGTTTCTTTTATGATGTATAAAAGATCTGTAAAAATAAACTCCGAGCTCGCCAGGACTCGAACCTGCAATCTTCTGCTCCGTAGGCAGATGCGTTACCCTATGCGCCACAAACCCGTTGGAGGTTGAACAAAATGCTATGCAAACAGTGTAATATATGTAACGGTTTTACCATGATTTATAAATTAATTAAAATAAAATACTTAGACTCAATTGTTCTTAATCAAACTTCAGAAGTTCAACATTCCATAGTTGCTTGATAATTCAAAAGTGTTCCTAACCTTAACTTCGCAGCAGTTTCTGAGTTATTCGATGGAGTGGACCACCAAAAATCCCATGCTTTTTCTATGGGACGCTAAGCCTAAAATCTGTGAATAATTTCTTTAACATTACGGGAGGGTGTGGGTTCTTATCTAGAAGGGCCTACCGGCCCTCTAGAATACACAATGGAAGGTAGATTTGATTTTCTTTTTACTTACTCTTTAAAACTAACCTGATAAATTACTTCTTTTTTGTAAGTTTTATATTTTTCATGTAAATGGAAGCTTCGAGATCAGTAGCACTGAGTTGGCCGTTTTCAGGCCATTATGGATGACAAAAAGTGTTATTTAAAACTGAAAATTTGTATCCTACAACGTGTAATTCGCGAACCTACAAAGATATCAATCAATGGGTTAATTATCCATTGTTTCTTCTTTCTACACACGGTGGTATCTTGGTCTTACTTGACTTTTAAATTAAAGTCATATTGTCTTAACCTTTCATCATGATAAGGCGCTGAATTTCTGCTGAAGAAGAAAGGTTCCCAAGGATCTCTCCACAAGACTTCAAAAATGACAGCTAACTTATTAGTCATTGGTTCTCTATACCAGGCTTCGTAGTCAATATGTTTCTGACATTTCCAACAAAGCTCGATGTAAAAGAGGTGGGCGTCCATCATTTCCAAACGTTGTCCGTTTTATCCTTGGGTATTTGGGCTATTTCTTTCATTTCGAATGCGGGTACAACGTAAACAGTTTTATCATCTTTTCGAGATTCGAGAAAGAGCCTATTTTCTCAAGCCTACTCCAGGAACATTTCGTGGAGGTTATAGTTGGGCATCATATCGACGTCTAAGACTAATACAAATTCTGTGGTGAAATTTCTTCTCGCCACCTTACGTAATAACGTTATAACGTGGAGGTAGGTTAGGTTTAGACACGTTAGGACGAGTCCTTGCGTTTGGTGTTGGCCTGTAAACGGGGTAGCCTCTGCCTCTACCGTTGGCTTTAGTACGATACTAATAGAAAATTAGATGTGAATTGCTTTGAATACGACAGATTTGAAAGGAGAGTATTTACACACGCTTATTTTTCTGTGATTGTATTTTGAAACTAAGTACTGGTATTTGATTCCGTTTGGGCTGTCAAATCTTTGTTCCTTTTGTAAGTATAACTCTACACCCGTATCAGTCCTTTTCCAGAAAGACATTACCGATACAAACCTCTATTTTATCCGATACGCTATGAACTTGACACATCTTCATTTAACAATGATTAAACTTTACCGCCACCCCTTAATATACGTTACGCAATACAACAACTCTTCGAAGGACGTCACAATTGTAGAAGATTTAACCCTTGTCAATGTACGTTTAAAGCTATCCATTCTCGTCTCTTATCAATGACGTCACAGATACAGCAATGACGTCACAGATACAGTTGTAGAGGAGACTGCCAGGTGTTTTCCCGCGAGGGGGCGCAAGAGTTTTCCCGCCAGGGGGCGCGCAAGTGGGGGCGTGGCATCATTACGTCATAGGTCATTGACATAGTGACCTTGACATTCTACACCTACGAAGGTACGAAGTGTGGGGTTATACTACTAGTGTAGGCGACGCGACAGCTTTTTCAATATCCTCCATAATCTGAGGTGTTTAAGTCTTTAACCCAGGGAGATTTAACACGAATGGAAACGTCGTTCCGTCAATCTCACAAGTTTTTGTACCAAAGTCCAAAATGGCCCGATGTTTATACAGAAAATTTTTTCCCAGAATAAAATCGTTCGGTAGTGAGGGAACTATGTGAAATTCCTGCTTTAGTTTCAACTGTCCTAAGTGGAAGTCTATTCGCGCGCGCCCCTTTGTAAAGGTATAACGGCCATCGCCTAACACTATACATTGAGTCTCTTCTTCTTCCGGAAGTACTAAGTCTGGTTTCAAAGTTCTGACTAAATTACGCCACTGATATAAGCTGATAAAACAAGCATCAGCGCCTGAATCTAGCCTAGTCGCGAAAGTCCCATGTGAATACACGGCTTCTATGGCCACGGGAGGGTCAACCTCACAGCGACGCACATCCATAGAGCCAATTTCCATAAGGGGCTTTACTTTCTTCGCGCGGCGGGAAGACGATCCCGTTTTTGTCTTCCCGCTTTCGCGTTTTCCGAAGCCTGTCTTTGCGCGACTTCCTGTTTGCTCCGACAAGTTGTGGCATAATGCCCTAAGAGCTCGCACTTATAGCATTCTACGTGACTTAAATCATTTTGCTCTGGATTAACCTGTGCACGAGTCTTTGGTATTTCTTGCTTTAGGTATCGCAACCTTTGATTTCGCACCCCCCGCAGGCGGTTTAGTCAAAACCGCAGCTGTGGGAGAATTTCTTCCCGCGGCGTAGACTTTGAACTTTTTCTAGGATACAATGAGCTAGAAGGGGTCGCTCGCAAAATTTCTTCCGTTACGCGGCCCTTTTCTATAAAAAACGCATTGTCCATATGTTGTCGTTGAAGACATGGATGCTTATTTCGGGGAGGATATTTCTCTTGCAAATACCGACCAGTTCAGAGTCAGTATACGGAACGCGTAGGTTCTGATTCATCGCGGTAATACTCGCGATGTACGCGTCAAAAGACACATCGGCGGGTTGTTTAAACCCTAGCTATTTCGCACAGAAAAGAAATAGTCTCTAAACGCGCCATTCACTGTACGCCACATTAGTGTCTGATTAGGTCTATTCAAGTCTCTAAACCAGATTAATGCACGGCCCCTTAATATTTGTGGGAGAAGCGCGATAATGTCAGTGTCTGTCATGCTGTGATATTCAGCGAACTCCGTCAAAGTCCGAAGGAATTCCGGCACGCTTTCACCTTCAACACCACTAAATATTAAGTCAGGGGGCGGTTTAGGCCTATTTTTGGTGGCTGGTCTAGTTCCTATGCTTGCTAACGTAGTCGCGCGAGTTTAAATAGTTTGCATCAAAACATTGGACATTGCACCTTGCGGTAGCGGCGGCGGAGGTGGGATTCCTCCAGCCGCTTGTCCTTGTCCATGGGTAGGACTAGTACCAAGGCTTGGAGGAGGAGTGATACTCCTCGGGGTAGTATAGGATCCCGGTAACTGCGCGTTGAGCGCCGCGAACAAAGCTTGCGGATCGGCGGGATTCATAACGCGACAGTTAGTTCAAGCAATGGCACAAGTGATATTCACAAGTACGCGTTTACGCACACTTGGTAATTGTCAGTCTTAACGAGTCCTGGCAAGCTCGCCATTTTATGTAACCGTAAAATTAAAACGTAGGAAAGGGGGCCTAATTTCACGGCTCACAAAGATAATTAAATAAAACTAGCAATTAAGAAGTTCCCAGGATACCCGTTTAAAGGACTTATTGTCCATGAATAACTATATTTACCAAGTTATCTATTGTCGAAAGTAGACAGAGTCGTAGTAGAAATAATACTTGTCTTTATTAAACAAAACACGTCTGAACTTAGAGCGTGTACAAAGGAACTGCAACTGACTTTTTACAGATTGTAGGCGGGGGTTTTTATCCCCGCGAACTAATGTTTTTTAGTAAGTTTGACAGCGGTGGCGCTTAAGGGGCCACTTCGGGACAATTTGGCATTATACAAAATTTAGTATAAAAAAATAAAACCCGAGCAAAGCAGACGACGCGGGTTTCTTCCCTGGGAGGAGAAGCTTGGTGTGGACGGTTACATTGTTAAGCCTAAATTTTACCGCGTCGCGCGCATTTGTAACTAAAATAGAAACGGACGTGACGACTTCTGGAAGTAGGAATAGTTGTGATCCGACTTTCTAGGTGCTTCTCTCGCCACACACCTACATTTCAAGGTAAATCTGCTTTCCACATTTTAGACCTTTCTTTCAAACAAACTGAAATTTATACTTGACATCCTTATTAGACATATAAGTGCATTTTTGGTAGTATCTATGAATTTCAGAAAATTTTATTTCATTTTGTTAAATTTTAGTAGTCAGAGGAAAGTTGCTTTAAAGGAAAAATCATGAAATCAGATTTTCGCGTGGAAATTGTAGAGAAAACCAAATATATAGAAATATTTTAGTATCAATAGAAAGACCTGCCCACTGGTCCTTGAAAATAGCTCATATAATTGGGAATGCTATATTCTGACATCGCCATTTTCCTCTCCGAATGGGACCCCCAAAAAAATGTTTTTTTTCGGTTGGTGTGTTAATAACGCCGAAACCCGAATTCTTAGAAATATTTCGACAAAACTAGTCCAATTCTCGTGAAAAGATGCATAAGAAACTCAATTTTCATTTAAATATATGTAATAGAAGGAAAGTTATTCCACTTGATGTGGAGAGACCCGAATTTGTTAAATGTACACGGCAAAAAACAAGGGTTATACTAAAACTGTCGTATCTCAAAAACTTTTCAGTATTTAGTCCTTAAAACTTGACATCATTAGTTTTAAGGCTTGCTTAAAGTGTACGTAAAATTTTAAAAAAATCGGTTTACCCATGGTGACATCGTTCGGTGATTTCGCGTTGACTGACCCATTATTCACACTTTCTTTATGTTTACGATGCCACGACCATCAACTGTGTTTAATTATTATTTTACTCCACCGAGTCGTCATACTAAGTGGGAATATTAACTTGCGACCCAGTTAAAAATGGAGTCGTGACTCGCGAATCTGAAGGATTTTCCGTTCAAGGATTGGATGATTCAGTCTGGCTTCTTTTAGTTATAACTATAATTTCAAAACTTTTACAAAAATTTTCTTCTCCAAATGTTAAATTCAAATTGCAAAGATTTGCCAACGTTCTTTCGTATTTCCTAGCAAGCCTTCTTAATGGTGATAAACATTTTTAACATTTTAAAGTGTTACAGACAAAAACTCTACAGTGTGTTCCAATAAGGGTGGTAGGACCGAAGTATAATGGGTTTTACGGGTATTTTTAAATCGAAACTATTGTATGACATTTTTTCGTTAATGCCAATTACGAGTTATGGTAAAGGGATTTTATGGATGGACCTTTAAATAAAATAATTTAGTGTTTAATTTTTTTGTGTTAAGTTAAGATGTCATCCTTAAAACACTCTGATCATAAATTTAAAACGGTAGCCCGGACATCTAAATGCAATAGAATATATCCCACTCAAAATCGCTCATTGAACACTTCGATCCCACCACTCATTTTGGAACCCTGTATAATCCGTGGTATTCTCAAGACGATATTTCTCTACATTCTGTAATCCTTCATCAAATATGTGATTACTGATAACAATATATTTTTGAATCCAACTCTTTTACTTACAGGAAGTGATTTACAAACAGTATATTTCGTTACCCGAATATTTTTGGGCACTTGTATTCTCCTATCGAGCATCATAATGAAAGCTTATAATGGCAATTTGAAAAGCGTTCTCGTTACAGACAGATCAAGATATATAGACTCCATTGGAGATCTCTTATCGAAAAAAAACTAACAGCAAAAGGATCAGTGGCTTATTTTAAGGCAAAAGTGAATTTCGGTTCTTATGAACCTAAAAATAATCCTATGCATCTCCTTCGACCTCGCTTTCACATAATCCTGTGCATCTCCTTCGACCTCGCTTTCACATTTCGGCAATCCATTTATATTATGACAATTGAAAATATAACCCCCAAAACTTAAAAATTGTGTCTTTCGCCTAAGATTTTGCAATTTTTTTGCGTAGAGAGTTAACAAACTTGTACAAATCCGGTCTTTAAGTTTTATAAATGTTATTACATTTTACTTTCCAAAAGCAAATGCAGAAATTAAATGACACCATGTTTACTTAATTGATGTAAAATTTGAAACCAATTCCTCAAGGAGAACTATCAAAAGTGTTTGTCTGTGGTAAACACGCTATTTTTCACGACATCGATTTTTTTGCTGTACCTTGTTACCTGGCCACGATATTCCTCTTGTTCGTGTGGGGACTGAGACATACTTTTCTACTTACTACGCTATGTATTTTTATAAACATACGCCACGAAACGTCTTGGAAAGCGCCAATTACATGTAAGTGCATAAATTGTAATTTGCGGGGATTGTAGCTTTATAGCCCTTATGGATTTCTTTTAACCTGGCTTTTATCTCATTTATGCGGTGCCCGCCCTTTTAATGAATCTATAATTTCAAAAACCACCAGCTAGTAAATATTACCAGTTAAGGAAGCACAATAAAACAAAGAAAAATTATAGAGGATATAGAAATACTTTAAACCCACAGAATACACCTTTTTGGCTAGAAATTGGGTGAAAACGGGCATGCGCAAGACGTTTATTTGTTTCGTAAGGCACCGAGCGGCGGGAAACGTTCCAGCTTTGTGCTGTGTATTTGTGAACGCGAGTGAGCCTTACTTCTTTTTTGAAACTAAAATAGTAAATTTGAACATGGTTTGGTGCAGTGTCGTGGGTTGTAAGAGTAAATATAGAACTCCAGATATTAAATTCCATCGAATCCCAAACATAGAAGTAATCTCTGGCGAAGAATAAATAACAGAAAAAACTGGAAACCTACAACATTTTCAATAATTAATAACGTATCTATTTAAGGTGAAAAAAAAACCGTAAGTAACAAATAACACCGTAAAAGTGCCCATGGATTTCCTACTCTACCTTTGGTAATGCGAGGTGTAATGTCTTCGAAAAAGGGGTATGGAAGCCATACATGTATTATTTTCGAAAAATGAGACAGGCCTCGAAACTTCCGTCATGCTAAATTTAGAGTCATTTCTTTATTTTCCCAAAACGGACTCCGGAGTTGTAAATCTCTGAGCACTGCTATTAATTCAAGAAGGAAAGAAGATGGAAAAGGGGCGTTCAAATTCACTTGACGGTATGATAGTATGATGGTATGACGGTATCGGGTTTCAATGTCACTCGACGGTATCGCAGACGGGTTTCAATATCACTCGACAGTATTACAGACGATTTTTTCGTAAAATTCTTATCTCCAAAATTCTCTCTTTTATCTTTCAACCAATTTTTTTACTGATAAGATAGTCGATTGACTTTCCAAAGTTCAGGGATATGTGTTATTGTAATGATTAGTTGATAACTTACAACATTACAGTAATGGTGGCAGACGTGGTATGCTCGGATTCAAACCTTAATATTAATTAATGTCCAATTCAAATTATAACGGTATTGGTTTATAACGGTGTAACGTATCTTATTTCATACATTTGTTGAGCAAAATGGTTAATTTTAATCATATCAATTTAAATATTCAAGAAGAGGTGGTCAATAAAACACCCTATTTACATCCTTATCAGCAACATAAGGAAAATTTGGCGGGAAATTAAAAAAAACGTACGCTTGTTTACATTCAAGTTCACTGACAGGTAAACATAATTACAACAACTCCCAATGTTGCAAACTTTAATGAATGATAAGATATGTTGATACGTGCCTTGGGTTGTACATATTGGCAATGGATTTACACAGCATACTTTCCACATGTCGCAAACTTTTTCTAGTTACGATAAAGGGTTTACTTGTAGTAAACCCTTTATCGTAACTAGAGATATTTCAAAATATTCGCTTTACCAATGTGAAATGCAGTTATCTTTCACTCGTGTTTAAATGGTCCGACACCCCAAAGATAAAATCATTCTACAGGTAACCACGCTCTCTCAAAGTGAACTACTCTATACAGCAGGACAAAAAGATAAAATGTAAGTACTTTTATTATTATTTTTAACTTTAATATTTAGATGTAAAAGTCTGAAATTATTCCAAGTTTTTATATTAAGGACATTAAATTATATGTTGTAGTTCTTGAATTTATTAGGAACGAATAGTTATGTTTTAGGAAAATAAGAGTTTAAATCTGACGAATTTAACTAAGTTTTCTCCATATTTCTATTTAGGGACTCTACAAATTTCTTCGAAATATCTTCAACCAAGTCCATCTCTGTTACACCTGACTGCAAGGTTTGACTGGGTTTAACTGACGACTCAACTGGAATCACGTTGACCGAGGAAGAATATTACGAACTCTATGGAATGCTGGAGAAGATCACCAACTATTTCCAGAATGATGACGCGGAGGAATCAACTATTTTCTTTGAGGGATCATGTAGTAATATTAACGCAACAACTAACTGATTTTATTAAAAAATCATGCAATGGCTGCATTATATCTCATGGTTCGCAATTACAACACGAGTGTGTTACGATGGGCTGGGTAGAACGTGTAGATAAGCATTATTCTAATGCAGTCGATCATTTGAATATGGAGGAAATTACTAATGTTTTTAATAATACAACTTTCTTAAGTTTGTCCTTCTGAAAAAGGATTATTACTTTGATAATATGCAACTCAACTTACTTAGCTTGTAAGTAAATTGAATAAATAAAAATCTCACTTGGAAAATACAAAAACTTGCTATTTCCTTAAACAAATATGTCTCTAGTACAACATTAAGCCTATTTCATTAGTTTAATCTAGATAAAACTAAAGTAATTGATTGATCTTAGCCACATTTGGATACAAGATAAGATACTAGATTGGTTAAGGAAAACCCCAATGATTAGATGCTCAAACCCCAGATTTACAGTTTAGAGAGATTGGCAAATATTAATTGAGAAGTTTGAAAACAAACTATTTCCTTGAACAAATATGACTCTAGTACAGCATTAAGCCTATCAAAATAAAAATATTTGAAAGTAAAAGATGGATCTTAGTTCCTATCTCTTAACCCTTATATCTAGATATGGATACAAGATAAGATGCTAGAGATGCTGACTTTGTAGTTTAGACAGATTGGAAAATCCTAAATGAGAAATTCAAAAACAATATTTAACATTCTCAATATAGAATGTGATGAAGAAATTGGTAAATATAGATAGGGGGCGGTCAATCTAATCTCTTGGCTCCAGTATTTGAAATGGGCTATCATACCCTTTGAACGTTACGATACAATAAATAACGGGTGATTTCATATTCCAATACCATTACTCCGACGGCATCATCCGAGAACTCGTAAGTTTAAATTCAGTTTTATGGCTAGTCTTAGATTTGTCGCTAAGGTTATGTGCGATATTTGCGGTGCCAAGTTTACACAAAAGTGTAGTTTACTTAGGCATAAACGCGAGAAACACGATAACGTTTCTTTCAAATGTTCTGTTTGCGAGCAAACATTTAGAAGGCGCGATATGTTAGTTAATCACCAAGCTAGACATAATAGTACAGACTGTTAAAGAAGTCTTTGCGCGTTGCGTTTTTCGTACATATTTTACTATAATTCAAAAACTATTCAAGCTAGCGCTCTGCAATAAAGTGCGTTATAAAAGTTTTGCATTTCTCTTTCATATTTTACCCGTTCTAAAGTTGTCCTTTGCATACTTATACCGGAAACCCGAAATGTCAAAATTATCAACTTTGAAAATATTGATTTCTTGAGGATGTAAATGCGATTTTCGGATTCCTTGGGGTCGATTCATATTTGAAAAGTGTTCACCAAATTCAATTCGGATGAATAGGTCACGAGTAATCAGCCTTTATTCAAAATCTGGCAAACTTGGTTAGTTTGGCGATAATTCATAATCGAGTATCGAATCTTTGTCGTAATAATGCTTGTTAGATGTTATGGCACCTTATGCATATATATATGATTGGTCTTGTTTCGCAACACTTTGAAACAAATCAGACGTTCATTAAAGGGATGGTGAAGTGGAAAATAAAGTAATTTTTTATTGATTCTTCTATAAGACCGATCTGCATAGTGAAACCTCCAGGAAATAACACCGAACGATTTTTATACGTCCATTAGTTTGAAATTTCATGGATAATTTTAAATAAGGATCTCCGACCTATCGCGTAGCGCCCCGCCTTTTTATCAACAATTTTCTCTTGGAACGCTTCGTGTTGAATCAATTTATGGCGTGATTTGAAAAAAATTGCACGATGTGACAATTGTGGCGCGAAACATGGAACGTGCCACGAGAATTTTGTTAATAAAAAGGCTCGGCGTTACGCGATTGGTCGGAATTCCTTATTTAAAATTATTCTTAAAATCTTAGCCTAATTTGAATATTAAAATCAATGGGAGGTATTTCCTAAATTTTTCATTATACAGACTGGTCTTATAATTAGTAGAATAATAGATAAATAAAATCACTTAATTTTCCACTTCACCCTCCCTTGAAGAGAAAACCCGCGTCTTTTGAAAAGGAGACGCGGTTTGAAAATTTTGTTATTTGGGCCATGATATCATAATATTTAGAACTCATATTAATTACGTCTGGGTCTTCAGCCCGACTCATTGCAGCCTGGTGAAAATCTCATTCATGATAGCGTATGCGCTGCACGAGATGCCTTCAAACAGAAAAATTCGACTGTTCCATACATGGAACAACTTCAGAGGAGATGGGTTCTATGCTAGGAACATCCGCTACGCAATTGAGCTTCGCGAAACGGAGCCTGGGGTTGCCCATAGCCTCCCGCGTTTAGCGCAAATGTGAGGCCATTGAAAGATCTTTATTTTAGAAACAGGAATAGGTAACATAGTAATGTGGGCGCGAGTCAAAGTCCCGGACCCCCTTCCTCGGGACGGTGGGATATGAAAGAAGAGGCTGGTCATAGCGACAAAGGTAAAAAGGAATTACATATTTTTCGCCGTCCCAGTAAGCAACGTCATAAAAACCTAGTTTCAGTGAGCCAATCTGAAATTTTAAACTTTTTATTACGTGTTGGAGGGAGGGGCTCTATACTGGGCTATGAGTCGGGTTGAATTAAACGCTAACCGTTCTCTATTCCTATCTCCAAAATTAAGTCTATCTCTGTTGAGGCTTAATAATAAAGCCGACCGCAACCAAAGCATGGGCAAAGGCGTATTTCACAACTGACGTTCAAATAGAAAAGCCTAAAAATTAAATGAAAAAAAAAATGAATGCCGGTAAGAATGATCACAACCGAAAATAACAGCTAACATCTATAACGAACCCGAACTTGAAGTTGGTCTCTCTGTGCTGCTGGTCTGCTACTCGTTTCGTTTATTTTCTATGGCAAAAATACTAACTTTGGGAGGTATTGGGGATATTAGGCCATTTTGTGTTTTAAGACTTATATTGTGTAGGAAAGAAAACGACCCTGTTTAAAGAAACTTTAGATAATTTTTAATATTTAGTTAAAAGTTGAAATTTATTTATAAAATTTGGACGAAAATTTTTAAATAACAAGACTTCCTTTGAGTTTCAAATCGAAGAATGTTCGTGTGCTTTATTGAACAAATATTTACAAAAAAGACAGTCACTTTCAGTTTCAATTGTTGCTTTTATTGGACATCCCCTAGCCGTTAAAGGAAGGATGAAGAGGAAAATAGAGTGATTTTTTGATCGATTTTTCTTATTATAAGACCATTATATGCACAGTGAAACATCCAGGAAATACAGTCTTCGAATGATTTTAAAATTCAGATTAGGTTCAGATTTTAAAGATAATTTGAAATAAGCACCACTGACAAATAGGTTAACGCCCTGCCTTCTTGTTAACAAAAGTTTCGTTGCACGCTCTCGGCCACGATAGTCACATCGCAAGCCACTTTTATTAAATCTCGCGATAAATTTCATTCGGCATGGAGCGTGCCACGAGAATTTTGTCAATAGGAAGGCAGGGCGTTACGCAATGGGTCGGAGGTCATTATTTCAAATTTTTCGTAAAATCTGAACCTAATTTGAATCATTCGGATTCACTATGCAGAACGGTCTTATAATTAGTAGAAGAATCGATAAAAAATTATTTGATTTTTCATTTCACCCATTCTAAATCGTATTCTAAAAGACAGACATAAACTCGAATGAAATTAGCAGGTAAAGCATTGTAATATTAAAAATAGAGATCCGCCCTGTTCGCTGGTATTTTTTTCTCCCGTATGAGTAACCAGCCCACGTCGTGACGGGTATTAATATTAATAACTAACTTAAAACATTGTTTTAGTGTATGGTTTCAGGCTCAGCAGGACAATTGCCCAGCCCATACGTTGCAAGATTTCTGGAGAACGAGGGAATTGACGCTTTGGATTGGCCCGCACTCTCGCCCGACTTGAACCAGATTTAGCGTTTATGTCTGTCATTTAATAAAAGATTAAAAATGTGTTTAAGGGCTAAGGGAGGTTAAGTAAAATATATAGCTACAATTGAAACTGAAAGTGACAGTCTTGTTTGTAATAGATAGTTCAAGAACGCAGACAGTATTTCCTGGATGTTTCACTATGCAAAATGGTCTTATAATTAGAAGAAGAATAGTAAAAAAATCACTTTATTGTCCTCTTCATCCTCCCTTTGAGGGCTAGGGGATGTCCAATAAAATATCAAGCATAATTAAAGCTGAAAGTGACTGTCTTGTTTGTATTAAATAGTTCAATAAAGCACACGAGCATTCTTCAATTTGAAACTCGAAGGAAGTCTTGTTATTTGAAAATGTTCGTCCAAATTTTATAAATATTTTTCAACTTTTAACTAGTTATCAATAATGATATTAATAGTTATCCAAAATTTCTTTAAAAAGGCTAGTTTTCTTTCCTACACAATAAAAGTTTTAAAACACAAAATGGCCTAATATCCCAATACCTCCCAAAATTAGTATTTTTGCCATAGAAAATAAACGAAAGGAGTAGCAGACCAGCAGCGCAGAGAGACCAACTTCAAGTGTTTACCGTTCGGGTTCGTTTTAGCTGTTAGCTGTTATTTTCAGTTATGATCATTGTTACTGGCATTCGTTTTGTTTTTTTTATTTAATTTTTAGGTTTTGCCATCGGTAGCTTTGAACGTCAGTTGTGAAATACGCCTTTGCCCATTTTTGGTTGCGGTCGGCTTTATTATAAAGCCTCAGCAGAGATAGATTTAATTTTAGAGGTAGGAATAGAGAACGGTTAGCGTTTAATTCAGACCGACTCAGAGCCCAGTATAGAGCCCCTCCCTCCAACAGGTAATAAAAAGTTTAAAATTTCAGATTGGCTCACTTAAACTAGTTTTTTATGACGTTATTCCTTTTAACTTTTGTCGCTTTGACACGCCTCTTTTTTCATACCCCTCCTTTCCGTGGAAGAGGGTCCGGGAATTTGACGCGCTCCTAGATTACTCTATTCTCTATTCCCACTTCTAAAATTAAATCTATCCCTGGCCTCACATTTGCGATAAACGCGGGAGGCTATAGCCAGCCTCAGGCTCCGTTTAAAGAAGCTCAATCGCGTAGCGAACATTCCTAACATAGAAGCCCTCTTCTCTGAAGTTGTTTCATGTATGGAATAGTCGAATTTGTCTATTTGAAGGGATCTCGTGCAGTGCATATCCCATCATGAATGAGATTTTGACTGGGCTGAAGACCCAGACGTAATTAATATGAGTTCTAAATATTATGATATCATGGCCCAAATAACAATATTTTCAAACCGCTTCTCCTCTTCAAAAGACGCGAGTTTTCTCTTCAAGAGAGGGTGAAGTGGAAAATTAAGTGATTTTATTTATCGATTCTTCTACTAATTATAAGACCAGTCTGTATAATGAAAAATTTAGGAAATACCTCTCATTGATTTTAATATTCAAATTAGGCTAAGATTTTAAGAATAATTTTAAATAAGGACCTCCGACCAATCGCGTAACGCCGTGCCTTTTTGTTAACAAAATTCTCGTGGCACACTCCATGTCTCGCGCCACAATTGTCACATCGTGCAATTTTTTTCAAATCTCGCCATAAATTGATTCAACACGGAGCGTTCCAAGAGAAAATTGTTGATAAAAAGGCGGGGCTCTACGCGATTGGTCGGAGATCCATATTTAAAATTATCCATGAAATTTCAAACTAATCGTAGTTTAAAAATCGTTCGGTGTTATTTCCTGGAGGTTTCACTATGCAGATCGGTCTTATAGAAGAATCAATAAAAAATTACTTTATTTTCCACTTCACCATCCCTTTAATGAACGTCTGATTTGTTTCAAAGTATTGCGCCACAAGACCAATCATATATATACGCATAAGGTGCCATAACATCTAACAAGCATTATTACGACAAAGATTCGATACTCGATTATGAATTATCGCCATTTAAATCGAAGTTGCCAGATTTTGAATAAAGGCTGATTACTCGTGACCTATTCATCCGAATTGAATTTGGTGAAAACTTTTCAAATATGAATCAACCCCAAGGAATCCGAAAATTGCATTTATATCCTCGAGAATCCAATATTTTCAAAGTTGATAATTTTGACATTTCCGGTTTCCGGTATAAGTATGCAAAGGACAACTGTGGAACGGGTAAAATATGAAAGAGAAATGAAAAACTTTTATAACGCACTTTATTCCAGAGCGCTAGCTTGATTAGTTTTTGAAATATAGTAAAATTTGTGCGAAAACTTGCAACGCGCAAAGACTTTTTTAACAGTCTGTACGAAAAACTTGTGATGTTTTAATCTTTATTTGAGCGTGGTTCGTGAGAGTGGATTAAGCTTAAAATTTATTTGAATTTTTTACCCTAATTGCAATGTTTAGTGCAGTTTAATATTTTTTCCAAATATTCATTTTTTAACCCAAAACTTTTGAATTTCGCGGCAATTAATGTACTTTAAAGATACTTTAAATTAACTTAAGTAAGAAATAGAAAATATTGGGTAGTTTTAATCATAATTGAAGAGTTTATTTAAGCTTTTATCCAAAAAATGTATATTTTGGTTTAATTACACATTAATTATATTAAATTGAGTTAAAATTAACGTAGGATTGTGTTTTGGCAGTGTACATCTATATCTATATAAATCAAAGTCCTGACTGACTGACTGACAGACTGACTGATAATCAACGCCCAGCCCAAACCGCTTGCCCTAGAAGGCTGAAACTTTGCAGGAACGTTACTCATAAGTAGTAGGCGCGTACTAAGAAAGATTTTTCCAATCCGCCGCCATCTTAAAAAATGGCGCCCAGAAATGTAAAAAATATTCTCTTTGCAATAAAGTACGCGCGTTTCAACCGATTTCGCAAATATTTAATACACTGGTTTACTTTAACCTTAAGACGGGCTAAATAGTCTTTCGGGTTCGATTTGTCGCCATCTTTTAAAATGGCGCCCAGAAATGTAAGAAAATATTCTCCTTGCAATAAAGTCCGCGCGTTTCAAACGATTTCACAAATATTTAGTACAATGGTTTCCTTTAACCTATAGACGGGCTGAATGGTCTTTCGGGTTCGATTTGTTGCCATCTGTTTAAATGGTGGCCTAAAATTTAAAAACCCTTCTATATGGAATAATGTCCGCATGAAAAGTAATGAAAACTGTCCCGACGGGCTGACGGGCAACGCCGAGTTCTTATTACACGCGAGCGACGCCGCGGATTAAAAGCTAGTTTAGGTTATAAAATGAGTTTAAATGTATGCATCACCTTAATTTCAATTTTTAGTGGAGTTTTCGATTCTCATTTTACGCTAAACTTTTGAATTTCGCGCCTATTATGGTACTTTGGAGATAATTTAAATTAGCTTAAGCGTGAAAGAGAACACATGGGGCTTTACTAACGGCTTGGGTAGATACAATCTTAATCAAGAACATCATTTAAGAGTTATCTGAGTTTTCATCCAAAAAATGTATATTTGGGGTTTAATTTCACGTTAATTACGTTGAAATTAACTTGTCGTCAGTGCTCTTTAAGCTTATAAAATGACTTTCAACAATTAATTCACCTTAATTCTAATGTTTAGAGGAGTTTTTGACTATTTCCAACTCATTGCGTTCAATGCTAATTGCTAGGTTTGTGGTAACATAAAGATTATCTATCTATGTTAATGAATGATGTTATTCTATAGTTTAGCTTGAATACCAGTAAGTAAATCAAATACCTATACAATTCATAGCAATTTAAACCAATAAACAAACGGCAATGTGGACTATGGAAATAGCAAACAACGTAACCCTCCGTTTCTAACGTGGTTACGTTGAGAGAATCTGTGATGTAAACCTGAAAATTATTTCACCAATTAAATTATATAACGACACTGTCCTCCTGGATTAACCAGTACCACTGTTACTTATGAATTAAACAATCCACTGTTGGTAACAAATAGTTTATAAAATGATAACGTAACATCACAGTACGACTGATTCACTAGGATCAAAATTGTTTTAACGAATAATCTGGTCTTCTACATTGGTTTAGTTTCAGGAATTATATCACACACCTTCACAAATAATGAAATTAACAAATAATGAAACCGAGTATACCTGTCCTCAAATGAGAATGTTGAAGCGCCAACAAACAGTCATGATGAATACAGTATTAAGTTACGTAGCGTAAAACGGTAACCTAGGCCCTAGGGTTAGGATTTGTAGCATGAATCGAAGCAGACTGCGTATTTTTGTAATTGCAATCCAAAACAGTGCTAGAAATAAGCTTTCTTATAATCTTTAAAAGGAAAGACACTATAAACACTATATTACGTAGACAAACTAAAACTTAAGCCTTGGCCGTAAAGAACGTCGAAAAGCTTACTTCAACAGCTATAAAAACCTCTATTAACTGTAATTATTTACCTGAATTACTTTTCTAGACGAAAATTCGACCTGATAACGACGTATTTCTTATTAAGGGTGCTACAGTTAATTAGAAAATACATATAAAGGTGCTCAAGCTCGGATGAAATACCAGCGTCTGCCGTCTACTGCTAAGAAATTAGGAAACCCAACATTTGAAATTTGTCAACGTAACTTGTTAGCACCCACAAACCTAGGCCCTTCTAGTTGTCAACGAGAACGAAATGAGAAATAGGTTTAAGCGCGCTATAAGGTTAGGCTGACATCTGACCCAAAAGTAATTTTTTGACGTACTATCTTAATTAGTTAAATTACAAAAATTAGAATTCATTAATTAAAAATCGAAACAGGTAAGTTTCCCATTTAATAAATGCTTGTTAATTTAGAAGTATTCCGAAAACTAACTTCGCTATAGTTTTTCCGTATGGCCGGCTTCAATTGCCTTAAAAAACCGAAAATTTTTAGTGCTTTTTCTATGGGACGCTAACCCTAAAAACTGTGAATTTTCCTTTAACATTCCAAAATATTGCGTTAAAATATGACGCCTTTTTCAAAATATTGCTGTAAAATTTGACGCATTGTCCAAAATATTGCTGTAAAATTTAACGCCTTTTCCAAAATATTGCTGTAAAATTTGACGCCTTTTCCAAAATATTGCTGTAAAATTTGACGCCTTTTCCAAAATATTGCCGTAAAACATGACGCCTTTTCCAAAATATTGCTGTAATATATGACGCCTTTTCCAAAATATTGCTGTAAAATATGACGCCTTTTCCAAATATTACCATTAATTTCCAAATAATTCGCGTAATTTTCCATAATTTTGCCTTTACGTTCATTTGCTTTACGTTAATTTGCTTCCCAAATGATTTGAAGCCTCTTGCAAAAACTAGATGATTATTTCATTTACAACCCAAATAGAATGCAACCTTTTCGGAAATATTTCTAAAATCCGCCTTTTCCAAAATTTTGATGCTTACTTCTTTTACAACTCAAATAAAATGAGACCTTTTCCTAATTTTTTTCTCAATTAAAATCCACCGTTTCAAATATTATTAGCATAAATCTCATAATTTTTGTAGATTTACCTTTTCTTAGTAAGATCTAGAATAAGCTATAACACTAGTTTCGTCGCGAGTCCATTTGGTAAGATCGAGCTCGGCTGCAGACGACGGAGTTTGGTTTTTCTGGAATTCTCGGGGCCCGGGGTTATGGTAAATACATGCAATTTTAAAATTTTAAAAAAATTTTTTGCCCAACTTGCGGCGGGTTTAGAATTTTTTTACTATTTTTTCCGAACTCTCCGTGGTCTAATTAGTCAGTAACTGCTGTTAGTTGAGTTAGTTAGATAAAGTGCAATCCTACCCAGCTCTAAATGAATAGACACAAAGGGTATAAACACTTTGTTTCAATCGTATTTAGAAAGTGTATTTTAAATGTTTAATACACTTCTTTTCAAGTAATTTTAATTTAAGTTTGAAATTGTTCAAATTACAAGGGAGGTTAATTAAAGGAACTAAGTCAATTTGAAAGCAAAATATTGAGTGGTAAAAATAATTTTCTTTTCAAGCCATTTTTTATTTTGAAATATCGATAAATTTAGGAATGAAAACACCGTTATAAAGAAATTTGTTATAAATAAGTAAAACAACGTTATTAAAATACAATGCCGAACCAATTCTTCACGAATTTTTTGGAAATATCATTCGTATTTAGCTTCTTTAAAATCTCTAGTCTTAATTTGATCTGTTCTAGCTAGTGTTCGTACGGGGACCCCGACCCCAACCCCGAAAACGGGGGATCCCCGACTTTTTCCCCCGACCCCGACCCCGAAAACGGGGGATCCCCGACTTTTTCCCCCGACCCCGACCCCGAAAACCGGGGATCCCCGACTTTTTCTCCCGACCCCGACCCCGAAAACCGGGGATCCCCGACTTTTTCCCCCGACCCCGACCCCGGTACCTAACATGTAAAATGTAGTCGGGGGTTTTTTTCGGGGTTAGATTTTGGTTAGGTTATTTTTAGCAAATAATTTTTTGTCCTGCGCCAAAAACAGTCATCTCATTCGTCTCAAATAAGTGCTCCGCTTCTCCTTTATGAAAAAAGGGCAAGGGGGTAACTAACTACAAACAAAATACAGTAAAAACAGTCACCAAAATTCCAAATTCACCATCCTCCCTCTCGTGGATCGGCGGCCCTCCCCCGTCTTTTGTAATGGCAGTGGTATTTCGTGGGAATCGTAGCTGCGTAGCTCGGAAAGTCGGAATTTATTGGGCTTTTTTACAGTTTCTTGCCTACTAGCTAAGAGTCGGACGGATAATATGAGTGATGAGTCTCTCTGAGTCTCTGAGACTGAGTTCGAATTTGTATATTAATAAAGCTTCTTTCCAAACACCCAGAAATTTAACTTTATTTATCATTTTTCCAAAAATTTTCAGCATGCGATGTTTTACCCCGACCCCGATTAAATTTTTACCCCGTACGAACACTAGTTCTAGCCTCACAGAATTAATAAAGGTTTCTTTTATTGGGCTGTAAAAATATAAAGCTTCTATAGTACGAAAATTTCAGCGCAATCGCTCTTGTGAAAATTGTTTGCATCTTTCAAAATCACAAAAAAAACCGAATACCTCTAATATGTTAATTTCTTGCCTTGCTATGCTAATTTGCTGGAAACTAAATAATTACAATTAGCAGTTAGAAAAATGTTTTGAAGTAATTAATTAGCCAATTAGTAATTTGACATATAAACTAATTAAATTCACTAAGAAATTAGTCATTTATTTTTCAACTAATTAATTACAATTTCAAATTTTTCATTAATTATTTGTTTAACCAAAGTGAAAAAAGAAACCGTAAAAAAAATAACAACATAAAAGTGCCCATAGACTTCCTACTCCGCCTTTCGTAACGCATTTAAGGTTTTCGATAAAGAGGTATGGAAGCGTAAGAAATGAGACAAGCCTCGAAACTTCCGTCATGCTAAAATTGGTCTCATTTCATCATTTTCTTGCCACTGTACCTAAAACGGACTCCGGTGTTGTAAATCCATTTGCACTGCTATTAATTCAAAATGGAAAAATCATGGAAATATCGAAATACGAGAGTTACGATTTACAAAAGAGTCACAGACTTCACTGTGAAATAGAGAGAGAGAAAAAACAGTGGGTGGGCTAACAATTTTTTCCCCCTCACTACTGGTAGTGGGACACATTCTCTCTCGTTTACATGAAACTCGATTTTTAAACACACATTTTCTAATTTCATGTATATTTTATAGTAATTTTATAGTAATTTTATAGTTAAATTATTGATTATTATAATGAAATTTAGGTAATCGGGCCTATTTCTAGCTTAACGCTTAAGTTTTGAGCTAATTTCAGGTTTACAAGTGGGGACCTAAACCGTCTTCCTACCTTATATCTGGGGACATTTGTGTATAAATTATTAGATTTTGAATTAGTGTCAAAGCCTATATGGTTCCATTAAGTATTTCAAGGTCTTTTTTTACACTCGAAAAAAATACAAGTGGTCCCTTCACTGTCATTTCAACAGACAAGTGGGGTCTTTTAAACACACGTTTTCTAATTTCATGTATATTGCAATTTCATAGTTAAAATATTGATTATTATAATGAAATTTAGGTAAACGGACCTATTTCTAGCTTAACACTTAATGGTAATGGTAATGATAATGGTATTGGTTCTTTTAAAGCTTTCAAAAAATCTACAGTATATCAAAATTAAAATGATTTAAAGTGCAAAATATTTTGAACTTTTGTTAGGTGTAAATCTACTGTACCTTCAAGCGAGAGTGGGGAGGATGCAAAATCTGAGAGAAATATGCGCCATTTTTCCAAGTATTCCTCACCCATTTTCCAGCGTCCAACTGGACCTGAGCTGTTCCCTGTTCCTCAGTTAATGCGCCTATTTCTCTCAGATCTCGCATCTTCCCCGTTCATCATTGACCTCTCGTTGGAAAAACGAACTATATCCCGAGTGGTGGGTTTGAAATTTTTGGGTTGAAAAATGTGTGTGACGTAAGAGATGGGAATCCATAATACGTTAGTACATATACATATCCCAAAAACATCACGGTCTTATAAGAAACACAACTCTGTCAGTTGTGTTTCTTATAAGACCGTGATGTTTTTGGGATTTCGTTAAGTGAAGCTGTTTCTAAAGGAGTTACAAATTTGATGGTAACTCCGTGGAAGCGTCGTTTTGAGGCTTTTTTCGTGCTTCTCGACTTCTTCACCGAAAGAAGAAGAGAAGTGACATTTTCAAGTATTAAAGCCAATAAGGCAAACGCCATTCCCACGAAGTACACAGAAAATAGGCTTTCGATTTCATTGACGGAAATCGTTGAAAACCCTTCCTTTGGCCGTTGCCATTGCACCAGATTGACTGAATATCGTACAAATATCCGAATGAGAGATCATTTTCTATGAACAGCTCTACCCTGAAACGTCATTGATGAGACGTTAAATGTTACAAATACCTCACTTTGTCTCTTCAATCTTACATCAGGTTGGCTTTCTCCATGAATTTTGATTGTGAAAAATTGGACGTAGTGGGGTAGACCAAAAGGCTTTCGTCTATGGACTTCGAGAAGTAGTACTGGTTAACGTACTGTATTTTGTTTTCCATTAGTCCATTTGAAATCAGAAGAAATTGAATATTCATTGACCCAATGACCATGAATTTCGTGCTTCCATCCTCATTTTTGACGATCTTGGCGAACTCGTCTCCCAAAAGCACGTTGCCTGGCAGGAGTATTGAACTGTCTGGAATGCCGCTGATCATCTTACCGGCCTAATTGTCAAAATAATAATAATAATAATAATAATAATAATAATAATAATAATAATAATAAAAACCTTTCCACATTACATAAGGAACTAGGAAATATAACCGTTCCATTAATGTCGCCGGAGAAGCAAATACCACTGTGGCAGGGCGGCTGTTTCTCTGATTCTCTCGCACAAGGAAGCATTATAAGTTGTACTAGGCCCTCCCCCCTTTGAGCGTACGTAGTTTGTTGTCTCTTGGCTGGAGAGAAATAGCCTCCAAAGGCTTGCCTGCGCGTTGGTTTCTTGCCAAGTGTTTAATGGAATAGTCTAGTTTTCACCGCAGTGTCGTCATAGGAGCTCGTGAACAGTATTCGATTGCGCACTTTTACCATTTGGGGTAGTAAATTTGTATATTTTTAGGCGTACTTTTTTGCGCAAAGATGTAAATTCGTCAGTGCCTTCCCAGAACCAGACGTTGTGAAAATCCTGTTGAAGGAGCTGATCAATCGTGTCCACCGTATCGTAGTCCCTTTCAGTGAAGTCAGACTTTAGGTTGCCTGATATTTCGAAGAAAATGAAAGTGGTCGCGATCAGCCAGGACATGGCCCCCAAGCGCCAAGCCATCGCTTTCTCAACATAGTTGTACGCTGTGACCACAAATACAGTTCGCGTTACAAGTATAGATGTACCACTTATGATAATACCACTTCAATTGGAAAGCGCTTACGTTCGTAGAAAAATATTACGAAATTTTTCCAGATCATTTCGACGCAAATAAGGACGAAAGGTCGGCCATTTTTGGGTGTGGCCAAAGCCAAGAGGATCGACACTGCCAATAGACTCACCATCCAATATTTCGAGAACTGCAGTTAATGTTGAAAGAAATTGTTATTATATTTCTTTAGAGTATATGGAGCAAATTCATGTTACTTGTCCGTCCATGCTGAGGAAAGACAAAGATGGTTTCATGGTCATTTTTGGAACCGAAGAGACTATAAAGGTTGATACTGAATCTAAAACGCTCGTCATGCCCGAATTCATCTCGGGAGTAAAGAAATTATTGACTTGCATAGGAAAAAACAGCACGTCCATTTTCTACCGAAAATTTACAAACCCCATATATTTTCCATGTAAAAACTGAAGAAACAGGCTTTTCATTGAGATTGATAGGCTGTTCAATTATGTATCTGTGTATATACTAACGTATTGTGGATTCCCATCTCTTGCGTTCCAAAAGGCTTTCCGCGTAGGCACCCGTTCAGCAGATAGAATAATATTACTTTTACAAAACCTCGTGACTGAGACGGGAATTTGTATTTTTCTAACTGCGCATGGCCGAAATTTCAAACCCACCACTCAGGATTCTCGATAGTGCTATAATTCTTGTTCCGCACCTTACCTAGCTACTTTGAGTTCATTTAGAGCCACCTCTCATTCGTTTCTGTACCGTACTTGGACCAAGTTGGGAATCTACATTACGTTAGTATTTCTACATGCCCTTGGTAGAAGTCTCGCGTGCAGCATTGACCACACTGTGTCGCTGTTGTACACATCTCATTTTTAAAATACCTCTGGTAAATATCCCAGGTTTCTCATCGCATTACCCTCTTCCATATTTATTGACACCATTTCGACGCTTCAAAAAAGGATTATTTTACTATTGCGATAAGAGAAAGCTTGACTGATATTCACCTCACGTTAAACCTTTTACTGAAAAACACCGGTATCGAAGAGTAGAGTTTCTTGCAGACCTCAAAATTCTTGGTTTCCTTTGAGAAAGCAAATATTAAATTTTTAGTTTAGCGTGGTTATAATACCACCTCATCCTAGTGCTTGAAAGCGCGGAGGTTTTGTTTACGTGTGTGTGTGTTTGTGAGTGAACCCCGGGTACACGATACACAAGTGTGGATTGAAACCGATTAAGGCAAAATTCAATACCACCTTGGAGCTTTAAATATGTTAAGTAATGATCCACTTCAGCCTCTTGGAAATATTGGGAAAGAAACAACATTGGCAAACAACATTAAGTTTAAGTTTAATTTGATGGACAGGTGTATCGAGCCTGATTTATTGGAAAGCGTATATAATAGAAATATTTTCTTGAAACTCCGGTTTTGGGGGTTAACTTGGGGAGTAAATAAAATGAGACTTCATTTTCAGGCGAAAAGGTCGTTACTTATAGGGGCTGTGTGACTGGTTTTTTTATTATTATAGTTTTTGAAAACATTTCCTGACCCTTCGTTTCTAAATATATATGTAGTTTTATATGGTTTTTAGCCAAGAGTGTGAAAGACACAATGGCTTTTACGATTATGTTCTGTATGTTTGTAGTTTGTGTGTGTAGGTTGACTGGACGAAAGGGCCTTTTTAGCTAGGTGTGGGAAGAACGTAATGTGCCCTAACGGTTGGACCATCTCTAATATTACCTAAGTGAGTTAGAAAATATGAATACCCTACTACATAAGCGCATACGAAACAATCACACGCTCCCACCCCCATAACCACACCTAGCTAATACGGAAATTTTATTTGCGTGACTTGTAACAAATCGCAAAGGATCAAAGTATTGAATTTTGAAACTGGTCCAAATTCTCGTTTATGGAAACGCGAGAGCTTTTAGTTTTCTAAATATTCTTACCTCAACTATTCCAATTCGTATATCGCTCATGTTGATTAATTTGGAAAATTAGAGTAGGACGTAGAAAAAGGTTTATTGATATACAACGTTCGTAAGTTAATTATAGAGGTTTTAGAAGTAATTAGTGCTAACTCGTATCTCTAATCGCCTATCGAAAAAGAAGTCTTAATTTGAATCGCACAACAAGTAGCGGACACGTCGAATCCAAACTTGCATGTCTTCCATGTTGCACATGACCACGACCTATGCGCTTTTCTAAAATCGAGAGAAAACGTAAGGGAAATTTTATATTAAAGGCGGTTTCCACCCTATAATGCAATGTTTTCCGTTCACTATGTTTGTTTGAAACTCGATTATTCCTATGGCTCTTAAGTTCCCGCTTTCTAGCCTAAAGAAACAATCGTGCGCTTAGACGTTATTATTACTGAAATCGACCCAACTAAATGACATGGAAACCGTTCCTTATGAGTTTTATCAAAGTTTAAATAACTTACAAGTTGGGAAAACCAAAATATTACCTCTCCGAGTCAAGAGGTCTATTACTACAAACTTATTTACATAGGTATGGAATTATTTCTCTTTTTTGAAGTAAAAATTTACGATTTATTGAAGCATTATTCCAAGCATTGCGAATATACAGTAAAGCAGACGACATTTTATATCCAATAAAGATAAATCTTGGACACATGGAAATCAGTCAATGGGGAAAAGAACAGGAAATGAAGTATATAAATTTTGGAGAGATATAACCTTTATGTGTTTGGAAAGGCCCAATTGTCTACGCTTCAGCTGTTTACCCGATATACTCATAGCTACCTTCACAACTGGTTTGCAGTGTAAACACTATCGTCTTGTCTCACCTCAACAATGCTCTTAGTTTGCCAACATGCGTTAAATAACACCAAAGCTGATTTGTGGCTAGACGCACTGAAAGTCTTGCGCACCATAAAAAGAATGAAAACTCCGTATCTAATATTCGTTTACCATTAGCCCTTTCACTGGTCTAATTGCCACCAGGATCTTTTCTTCTATTATAATATCTACACCTGATTATTTAAACACGTATTTAACTTTCGGCTCACTCTGAATCATTAATGTCTTTTCAATACAGACACGAAAATCAACACCCATAGGTGTAGACGTTGCACCTCAATTATTTACTTTCTTCTTGATATAACTAAAGCATGGATTATTCTATATATAGATGTTGTATAGCTTAAGTAATATATAAACAGCCATTTCAAATAATAATATTAAAAAATGTCCTATGAATATCAAAATGAAACAGAGCTTTCAAGCTACAAAACTACTAAAGGCATCGTAATTACGAAAAATACTTCCGCATATTCACTTTATATTATGGAAAAAGGGAATATTAAGGTTCTGTATGATTTCTTAACACATCAACACAAGGCTAACTGCTAACGCGACGCACTAGTGTAACAATAGACGGAAACACAGACAACAAGTTGGGAAAACCAAAATATTACCTCTCCGAGTCAAGACGACTACTTACAAACTTATATACCCAGATATGGAAATGTTTCTTAAGTTAAAATTTATGAAATATTAAAGCAGTATACAAAGCATAGCAAATTTACTGTAAATCAGACGACATTTTACATCCAATAATGATATACTTGTACACATTAAAATCATCCGATGGGGGAAAAACGGGTCATCGGCGTTTTATAAATGACGCTAGCGCAATAAAGCGTGCAAGGTACCAAGGCTTAACAAAAATTGTAGGATAACATATTTATAGAGATAGATAACAACTTTTATAATTAAAATTAGAAACTAACATATCTCTTAAAATTCTCGCGTGATCAACTGGTTTCACGCCAATTAAATAGCTATAGTCCCATAGAGCTATTTGTATTAATTCCTCCATGGTTTTTTCGCCAAGCTGAGAACTACGCGTTTTACGTCACGTTATCAAAAAAGCAGACTATTTTCTTTGAAAACCGCGCTAGCTCAGCGCTAAGCACCGTGACGTCAAAATTCAAAAACAAAATCCCTGGGCCGCGTTCAGCAACGCGAGGCTCTGCTGAACGCGACCCAGATTTCCACCATGATTATAAAACTAAGCCTAATTATTTAAAAGTGTATTTAACTTTCGGCTCACTCTGAACCGTTAATGTCTCTGCATACAGAAACGAAAACCAAACCCAAACTTTTACTTTTTGGTTCACTAGGCCTATTGACAAATAAGAGTTCATTTGACCAACATAGCAGCGTTGTGCTTGTATTCACTATGATTTTAGAAAGGATTATGCTATAAACAGATGTAGTATAGCTTAAGTAATATATAAACATCCATTTTAAATAATAATATTAAAAAAAATCTTTGGAATATCAAAATGAAATAGAGCTTTAAAGCTACAAAAGTACTAAATGCATCATAATTACGAAAAATATTTCCACATATTCAGTTTATATTAAGGATAAAGGGAATATTATGGTTGTGTTGGATTTCTTTACACATCAAAACAAAACGAACTTCTAACGCAGCGCACTACTGTAACAACGGACGGACACATACAGACAAAAACATAGACTGCTTTTAACTCTTTCCGTATTAATTTTGAATTGAGAAACAAGATTATCTTAAATATTAAAATAAATATAATTAATATTTAATATTTTCTTCGTTAGTTATTCGCCTTATTGAACGTTACATCGTTTTAAAAAAGAACAATTAAACATTCTTGAGAGACTTGACTAATATTGGCGTTTGAAATGAAGCATACGCCGGTTGCTTCGCCTTACTAAAATAGGTAGTATATAAGGGTTTCGAATCGCAGCCATGGATAAGAACAGCGCAATTGCGTGAACCTTTGGTGGAAGCCCCACCTTAGGGAGGCCGGACGTTTCTCGTAACCCTGGCCGATCGCCGCGTATGTCTTAACCTTAACGATGATGATGGAGTAGAAGCCAGGTGTGCAGACTGGTGTCCATGTGGGATGGACAAAACAATGACCAGAAGATGGTGGTGTGTAGAAACCAGTGTGTACAGACTGGTGTCCATGTGGGATGGACAAAAACAAAGACCAGAAGATGGTGGTGTTAGAAGCCAGGTGTACAGACTGGTGTCCATGTGGGATGGACAAAGAGCAGATGACGGTGGTGATTAGAAGCCAGTGTGGACAGACTGGTGTCCATGTGGGATGGACAAAGACCACAGGAGGGTGGGGATTAGAAGCCAGTGTGTACAGACTGGTGTCCATGTGGGATGGACAAAGAGCAGCAGATGATTGTGATTAGAAGCCAGTGTGTACAGACTGGTGTACATGTGGGATGGACAAAGAGCAGCAGATGATTGTGATTAGAAGCCAGTGTGTACAGACTGGTGTACATGTGGGATGGACAAAGACCAGAGGCTGGTGATGTTAGACAGGCAATGGAATAATAGCCTGTAAGTGTAATACAATTTTCGAAATTTCCGGAAATTGAGAACACGTTTGCTCCGATTTGCAAACTGCGAACGCGGTCACGTGGGTGTAACAACAGACAGACACACACACACACACACACCCCCACCCACACACACACACACACACAGACACGTCGAAATTAGAACCTCTCCGTGACATACGTCACTCGGAGAGGTAAAAAACATAGACTGCTTTTTAACTCTTTCCGTATTAATTTTGAGTTGAGAAACAAGATTATCTTTAATATTTAAATAAATATAATTATTTTTAATTATTTTAATCTTCAATAATTAACATTAATAATAGTTAAATCGTTTAAAATAAAGTTATACCTATTATCATCTCAAACTTTGCTAATATTGACGTTTAAAGTGAAGGATACCCCTCTTGCCCGCTTTCTTCAAATTTTGGGGTATATATACGATTCGTTTCCATTATAATAGTAAGGAAAAAAAGCAATTGCGAAAACCTTTGGTGGCGATCCCACCTTAGGGAGGCTAGACGTTTCTCGTAACCCTAGCTAATCGCCGCGTATATCCTAAAACCAAACGATGATAATGGAGTAGAAGCCAATGAGACAGATTGGTGTCAATGTGGAATACACGGAAGACCAGTAGATAGTGGTGTTAGAAGCCAGAATGTACAGACTGGTGTCCAAGTGGGATGGACAAAGACCAGAAGATGGTGGTGATTAGAAGCCAGTATGTACAGACTGGTGTCCATGTGGAATGGACGAAGATCAAAAGATGGTGGTGATTAGAAGCCAGTAAGTACAGACTGGTGTCCGTGTGGGATGGACAAAGACCAGAAGATGGTGGTGTGAGAACTCAAGTAGAGGAGCCATTTCCGTGACTGTGAAAGCAGTTCGAAATGGCGAACACGTTTGCCCCGATTTGGAAACTGCGAACGCGGTCACGTGGGTGTAACAACAGACAGACAGACAGACACACAGACACACACGATCGTTACAGAACCTCTCCGTGACATACGTCACTCGGAGAGGTAAAAAGTTGCAACTTACTTGCCGCAAGTTCGAAAGGTATATTTACATTTCTGAGTAAAGCCGTTAATATAAGCGAAGTACACGCGACTATAGGTAGAAGCAGATCGTAGTTTTAGCAGATTATAGCTCTCAAACGTTTTTTCAATATTAACTGAATTTCCTTCGTTTTCCGCTTGAGATAAGCGCTTAAACCTACTCAAATCGACCCGACTTTATTTTCAAGTTATAAGAGTAAGGCTTTGATACGTTTAAGCACTTTAAAAAAGTAAAATTGTTTCCAACTAATCTTTATTTTCATTTTAAGGAAAAACATTTATATTCTACGTCATATATTAAAATATTTAGACTTTAATTAACTGTACTTATTTTTAATAATAGTTTTGATTTTGAATGATATGGTGGTAGAGTTCTTGACGTTGCAATTCGAAATGAAATCACTCTTGTGCATACAATTGAAAAGCTAAAATGTGATTTAGCCTATCCTAAAAGGTGTCATTTAAAAATAGGGTCAGTTATAATTTTAAGAAAGAACCGGTTTAAATTGTTTGTGTGCCTTTAAGTAGCGTTTCATAGCTTTCATCATGCAAAATGTTAACAACAGTTTTAACTTCTGCTATAAAAGAGATTATAGATATTAACTTTATGCGGATGTCGTGTTGAGACTCTTCTATCTGTTTTCGACTTCTTCACCAACATCATAAGCCTAACGGCATATTCCATAATTAAAGCCAATAAGGCGATGATGTTTCCGCCGTAGTACAGAGAAAGAAGGCTTCCGACTTCCTTAACGGATATTGTTGAAAAATCGTCATCTTTCTGTTTCCATTTTAAGAGATCCATCGAGTACCGCGCTTTGAAGTTGTGATGGAATCCCAGATCGTTTTCTGTGATTAATTCAATCCTGAAATGAAGATTAATGTGTTAAAAATTACTCAATTACAGAAGAATTTCTGTGTTTTTAAGTCTTTCAGCTGGTTGACTTTCTCCATAAACTTTGATTTCGAGAAATTGTAGGAAACGGCAAAACCCAAAAGCGTATTGTCTATGGACGGCGAGAAGTAGTATTTGTTCCCGTATTCAATTTTATTTTCCATTTTTTTATTATCAAGCAGAAGAAATTGCATTTTGAGTGTCCCAACGACCATAAACTTTCTGTTGTCGCCGACGTTTTGCGCTACTTTGACGGATTCGTCTCCGATAACTCCGTTCTCAATCGGAAGTATTGAGCTTTCTGGGATGGATACGTTGACCTAGAAATATGGTTAATAGTTCTGCTTAAATCGTTCAGTAATTTCAGAAGCAAAGAAAAAAATGATTTCTGGTTCGTGTTCAACTACCGATTTCTTAGTGTCTTTCTTTACTTACTTTTTTGCGAAAAGATCCTAATTCGTCACTGCCGTCCCAGAACCAGACGTTTTGAAAACCATTCTTGACGAGTTCTTCTACAGTGTCCACAGTATCATAATCCTTTTCAGTGAAATCCGACTTCAGGTTGCCTGATATTTAGAAGTAAATGAAAGTGGTCGCGATCAACCAGAACATGGCCGCCAGACGCTAAGCGATGGCTTTCTCGACACTGTTGTACGCTGTGACCAGAATTGCAAGTCCAATTTAAGTATGGATTTATTACACCATTTAAATTGGAAGAATCTTACGTTCGAAGAAAAAGAGAAGTAAAATCTTCCAGATCATTTCGACAAAATTCATGAGGAATGCTCGCCCATTTTTAAGTGTGGCCAAAGCCAAGATAATGGAAACTGCCAACAGACTCACTGCCCAAGTTGTCGAGAACTGCAGTTAATATTCAAAGAAATTGTTACTGTATTTCCTTGAATTATACGGATTATGTTTACGTTACATGTCCTTCCATGTTGAGGAAAGACAGAGATGCTTTCTTGGTCATTTTCGGGATTGAAGAGACGATATAGGTCGAAGCTGAATCTAAAACGCTCGTGATTCGATATTTCATCTCCGGGGAGTACAAAGTATCGATTTGGTAAGGAAAATAAATCAAGTCTATTCCCTGAGAAAATAATAGAAAACAACTTCTTTCACTAATCAATTTAAAGCTGTACAAGGATATGCCATTCCTAAATTATATCTATTTCATAACATGATATGCTACAGTACTTATGGCTTTAGTGCAGAGGCTTTTTGATAGTGAATCAAAGCCACTTAAATGTGGAGGGAACTTTACCTCTTAGAAAACTGTGAATTTTTAAATATTTCTTCCTAGCAATCCCAATTGCAGGTAATTTATTGATCATATGAAAATCAATTTAAAAGTTTAAAACTTGTAACCACGATTCGTCTTTAAAAAAAACCCCATCTGAAAAAGCTAATCCTGGCAAATTCTAACAATATACGTGCAAATATTAACATCTAATATCCGCGAGATGGAATTTCTCAAAATTACCGTTGGTAAATCACTCCTTTTTCTAACCGTCTGTACAACTTCCATAGGTACGGACACGACATTGACGCTTCGATTAAAGTAAATTATCCATAAAACGTCTTAAGATGAAGTGAAATAATTTATACCTAGTATTGAATCTTTTACTGAAAAACTCCATAATTGAAGCGTAGAGATATTTGAAGATCTCAAAATCCTCAGTTTCCTAAGTAACAAACAGAGTTAAGAACAACGTTATCGCCAAATTGAATCTTTCAAGAAGAATCTTGATTTTTAATTTCTGAGCCGAGTTGAAAGATGCTTTTATCCTTGACTAAAAACTCTTACCTCGACTACTCCGAACCGCATATCCATCTTGTTGAATGATCTTTGAGATGGGTGTATGAGTTTAGGAATATTATTCAGCGGAACGGATGAAACGCGGCACGATGTTCAGGGCATTGGGCACATTTGAAAGGCCAACATTTGTTTTTTAAGGACTAAATGCGTACCATTCGCGCCAACAACAGCGAGATTTCAAGAAAATGGTATTTAACTATATACATTGCGCCCGTTAAATTTCTCATTTCAAGTAAAAAAAATAGATTATTGTGTAAATCTAAGTGTCCCTCTATCAATATAGATTATGAAACGTAAACTTTAAACTACAAAAGAATAATATCAAATTATTTTAGGGGAAATAGTCAAGGTTAATAATGGAAGCAGACTCAATTTAGTTTTTTGCCAAATTAACGATAGTAAAATTGCAATATTAAATTCTCAATGTCACAAACCAAGGCGCTTACCGACTATTTTGTAGCAGGAAATGTATGGGCTATCGAGTCTGATTGTTTCCTATCATCATTGATACTGCTCTACCCCAAAGTAAAAAATATATAGAGCAACCTTCATACGCTGAAACACGACACAATTGCAAACGCTGTGCTTTTTATCGTTTGTAGGGCCTCTCTCTCTCTTTTTTGCTCTATGTTCCAAAAACAGCCATAATTTTCAAGAAACCAAATTCTTAAGTAAAGTTTAAAGAGATAGTTATCACGTTTAAAATGTGCTGGGAATAAGAAAACTTGCAGATTAAAGCCGAGAAAGCGGGAAATACGTTAAAATTATCCACATCGTAAAATATTTTCATGTCATAAGAACTTGCGAATAATTTAACCTGTATATATATATTATTATAATTCAAACCATTCTCATCCACTTTGAATTGAACAATGTCTTCGCAACCATCCTCATGAATTTGCCGTCGAAATATTATTCCCACAATATTATTTTCAGAGCATTTCTCAACATCCAATTCTCAGGCGTCCAAAAATTGATTAACGAACGTCAAATAAGTTCTGTTACACCTGTATTTTAGTCATGCCACCTATTTTGCTCCTTAAACCTTCTCAAAGTATATTTTTGAAACACTGTCCATCATCCAATACCGCGGCTCGTCCAACCTTTAATACCAATTCAACACATGACGCCGTCTGCCGTAAAATATCCGTCAAAAGAATTATCCCCAAATATCCACCCACTGTATAAGCAACTAGTAAATTATTAAAAATCTTTAAACATATCCAAATCTCTAAATATTTAGACGTTTACAAACCGCCACCAACAACCCTCCATTTCCGAAGACTGAGTCTAATTCATAAGTTCCCATTTCTCATATGTCAGTGTGGAACTAAAAATTCTTGGGCTGGAACATCTTGTTTTTCTAAGCGTAATGTTTTACTACTGAGCTAAGTTGATATAGAAGAAATAAATAATCGTTAGGCTTATTTGCTATTGTTTTGAACGTCACGTTTTTTGTCATAACCTTTGATTTTCTGAACCGATTTACAATTTGAAAACAGTTTCGGATTCTACGTGACAAGACGCGTGCAACGATAGCATTGTTGATCCATTTGAAGCATTATTTCTTAACGTTATTATCGGGGGGCTTTACTATTTCCGCTATTGTTAACGCCATATTAGCGCCACAGAGTCAGTTTTAATTTTAAAATAATCTTGAGTAGGCAAGCTATCTAGAAAGTCCTATTTTGTTACTCTAGCTCAAATAGGAACAAAATGGCAGCCAAATGAAAATGTCCAGAAACTTTTGTCCGGGACTGTACGTAAGCTCTACTCATGAACTAGAAAGGTTATGCTTGTCGTGGGAAAACTGTCCAATATCTGCCCGCAGTTATAGAAGCCTTTAAATAGAGATTACCATGCCACTTTCTTATCAGGAAACTTTACCGAACTCCGTGGAAATGTCATTTTTCATAGAGGTCTTACTGGAAGTTTCCTCAACTTTTACGTGCCAAGTAGTTCGGTGGTAGTTCTGTCATGGATATCATTTTACATTGATGTGGAAGCTGTTCCCGCACGAAGTACCCTGAGCGTTACTGCTCTTTTAACCATCAGCACGCAAATGTGACATTCCAGGGATTGTTTGCCACCAGTCCAGTACATAACCAGCATGGATGTTTGGCTGCTTTTCTGTCTGAGCTTGATATTTGCCTCCTTCATGGAGTTCAGTATCGCTTACTCTTTTACAATGCGGTTGAAGAAAAATACACTTTTACGTCATGAACCAAAAGTAAGACTTCCATTGACAAGGTACTAGATTTGAATTTTACTTAAAGGGGGAACCTATCAATAGCCGCATCAGGGTGGTACTGTTCTGGCAAAGAAGTCAGCAAGTTGGAGAGTTGAACCGGATGCTGATAAGGAAAAAAGGACTATGGTAGCAGTACATGTCAGAGCTTTAAAAATAACCCTGAAAAGTTGGATTTAATATCCCGTTGGGTTTTTCCGCTGATTATGATCAGTTTTTCAGTCATTTATTTTGTCATTCTTTTCGACAAATCAGAAATACTGTTATCTTAATTACCATTAAAATATAAAAACAAATGTGTAAAGAAACACTTTACCTAAACGCAATAGAAAATTTGCCTCATTGCCGGTTAAAACCGGCTCAGCTCTCACACTCATAACAATTACCAAATTTAAGAGAATTTTTCGCATCTTGGCTAAATAGATAATACTAAAAATCTGTCTTAGTCGACAAAGACTGGAAAAAGTAAAAGATAGGATTAAATAAATTAAGTTCATATACTGAAATTTTTCACTTTAATGTCACACACCAAAATTTCATTTGTCGAAATCATATTATCAAAACATTCTGTATTATTTTCGAAAAATCACGTATGAAGAAGACAGATTATTCAATTTATATAACGTTTCGGTATTAATAATATTAGCATGAAAAGGATTAGAATAGATAGCTTTGTAAGGAGGATATGGGTTATTTTCAAGGTTTCTGTTTTCGAACTATGAAAGAAAGGGTGTTTCAACGTAACTAAATAAAACCGAAGGACGAAACTTCATCTTTCTTCACGACTGTCCATTTAAATGCCGCTGTAGGGTGCTTTCGCTCTATGTCTGCACTTATACAACCAAGGTTCCATTGGTTCCCACTTTTGCGTCGACTATTGATAATTATTAAGTCAATAGTTTATTTTCGATAAAGGGACTATAAAAATCTTTTACATGATATTGCTTGTTATGAAAACTATTTTATAAGTTGCAGTTGAAGTAGTTTTGGCGTGACGTTTACTTGCTGCTTTACGAAGAACACACTGTAGAGCAAACGGCTGTTACGAAACACTTAAATGGACACCCACAAATTGTGCTGTGTCTCTTTAATTTTAATTGGGCTTACGCTCCACTATTAAAGCGTATAGTATTTGAATTAAACGTTACTATTCTTTAAATATCCATAATCAGCAATATTTTCTTTTCAATCAAGGACTACAATGGACAGCAAGCGTAAATGCAAATGATGTCGCATGTGTTTGTTATTTTAAGGGAGCTACCTTAGATAAGACTTCAAACTGGTTTTAATGCATAGTAATGCTTAGAAACGATCCCATGCCTTCAACCGGGAACCTATACACTTAAAGCTTAGGACAACCTTATTATGCAACTGATGCGAAATTGAGGAGTCCGAACTCTGAGTACGACATGTTTGGCCCTTCTTAGTACGATGCACCATTTTGCTTAGGTCAGTTAGGTCATTTCTTTCTTCTTAACTCGTTACTAATTGACTCAGCACACTCAATCTCTTTTCATAGCCCACTCGATCCACACTAGGCAAAAGAAGCTCGCGACCGATAGCGTGGAAAGAGTGGGCTATGATCTCAGAGTCTCTCTTTGTTCAAGCCTCGCTGCTGAGAGTACCCCTTGTTTAACCTTTCTCCGTTAAAAGAATAAATTACATTTAGAACGCGATTAATTGTGATTAAAGTGAAAACAGTTTCATTTCAGAAGTGTTTCTTAAAACTATTCAAATTGAAATTACATTAGTTCTGATATATTTGACCGGATTGGTTTGCAAACTTTGTAAAATTTAGTCTAAGCATTTGCTTAAAACAAATAAGGCGTTTCTCGATTGTAAAGGTAAGACATCGTTCACTGGGTTTCGTGTTTCAAAGATAATTTATTCATTTTCGATTTACAGTTAAATGCATTTTAGCGTGAATTTATATTTTTGTTTTGATTAATTGTTGGGCTTATTTTACTTTGAATGAAGCCACGTTCACTAGCGTAAATATTTCCCAACAGACTACAGCTGGTACGTTTGCTATCTATTTGCGTAAAACAAAAACAAATATCCATTTTAGTAAACAATCATTGGTATGAAATTTCGGGCTTTTCTATTGCCAGGCCTATCGTAACATTGTTAGTACGACAGCAGTTACCACAAATACAAGTGGATTTTTTGTTCCGAATCTTAAATTTACTTCGAAACGGTATACGCACTAAATACCCTCAAGACCGAAACCCCAGGTCATAATCCCCACTATTGAAAAAAAATAAAATACACCTCCTTAGACAAAATCCCCGGTCGTTTTCCCCCATTCTCAAGGCAAAATCCCCCGGTCATTTTCCCTCATCCTAGAAGAAAGTAAAGCCGCCCCCCAATCTCATTGCAAAATCCTCTGGTCCGTTTCGCCTATCCTAGAAGAGAGAAAATCCCCATTCTCTAGGCAAAATCCCCGGTCATTTCCCTCATCCTAGAAGAAAGTAAAGCCCCCCATTCTCAAGGCAAAATCCCCCGGTCATTTCCCTCATCCTAGAAGAAAGTAAAGCCCCCCATTCTCAAGGCAAAATCCCCCGGTCATTTTTCCTCATCCAAGAAGAAAGTAAAGCCCCCATTCTCATTGCAAAATCCTCTGGTCTGTTTCGCCTATCCTAGAAGAGAGTAAACCCCCATTCTCTAGGCAAAATCCCCCGGTCATTTCCCTCATCCTAGAAGAAAGTAAAGCCCCCCATTCTCAAGGCAAAATCCCCCGGTTATTTCCCTCATTCTAGAAGAAAGTAAAGCACCCCATTCTCAAGGCAAAATCCCCCGGTCATTTTTCCTCATCCAAGAAGAAAGTAAAGCCCCCATTCTCAAGGCAAAATCCCCCGGTCATTTCCCTCATCCTAGAAGAAAGTAAAGCCGCCCCCCAATCTCATTGCAAAATCCTCTGGTCCGTTTCGCCTATCCTAGAAGAGAGAAAATCCCCATTCTCTAGGCAAAATCCCCGGTCATTTCCCTCATCCTAGAAGAAAGTAAAGCCCCCCATTCTCAAGGCAAAATCCCCCGGTCATTTCCCTCATCCTAGAAGAAAGTAAAGCCCCCCATTCTCAAGGCAAAATCCCCCGGTCATTTTTCCTCATCCAAGAAGAAAGTAAAGCCCCCATTCTCATTGCAAAATCCTCTGGTCTGTTTCGCCTATCCTAGAAGAGAGTAAACCCCCATTCTCTAGGCAAAATCCCCCGGTCATTTCCCTCATCCTAGAAGAAAGTAAAGCCCCCCATTCTCAAGGCAAAATCCCCCGGTTATTTCCCTCATTCTAGAAGAAAGTAAAGCACCCCATTCTCAAGGCAAAATCCCCCGGTCATTTTTCCTCATCCAAGAAGAAAGTAAAGCCCCCATTCTCAAGGCAAAATCCCCCGGTCATTTCCCTCATCCTAGAAGAAAGTAAAGCCCCCATTCTCAAGGCAAAATCCCCCGGTCATTTTCCCGCTATCCTAGAAACACCTCACTTCGATAGACTATTGGATTTCTTACTTACGGTTTCAGTGTTACTTTTGCCAATTAATACTAAAAAAAATTCCTTTTTATATAAAAATATTTTATTATCATAAGCAATTATGTGTTGAACTCCTTAAGGTTTTGAAATATGTAGAGCGCCAATAAATTGATAAGAGGCAAACAAGATAGAGACTGCGGCAGTTTTAATAAACGTCCTGCATGGTCTTGCTCCGGGTGCTTGTGAGTGCTTGTAGGTACTTGTGGGGGCTTGTAGGGGCTTGTGGGGTCTTGTAGGTACTTGTGGGTGCTTGTGGGTACTCGTGGGTGCTTGTAGGTACTTGTAGGTACTTGAAGGTACTTGTGGGTGCTTGTGGGTACTCGTGGGTGCTTGTAGGTACTTGTAGGTACTTGAAGGTACTTGTGGGTACTTTTCCGGGTGCTTTTCCGGGTGCTTGCCCCGGGTACTTGTGGGTGCTTGTAGGTACTTGAAGGTACTTGTGGGTACTTTTCCGGGTGCTTGCCCCGGGTACTTGTGGGTGTTTGTAGGTACTTGTACTTGGGTGTTTCTAGGTACTACGCATTTTAGCCCTAATTTTTTATATTGGACTTTGTCGTGATTCACGCCGTTAGAGGGATATTAAGCAAGAAAAACATGGCGTTTGAGCTCTTGTAGGTGCTTTGCCCGGGTGCTTGTAGATGCTTGTGGGTGCTTGTAGATACTTGTAGGTGCTTGTGGGTACTTGTGGGTGCTTGTAGGTACTTGTGGGTGCTTGTAGGTACTTGTGGGTGCTTGTAGGTACTTTTGGGTGCTTGTAGGTACTTGTGGGTGCTTGTAGGTACTTGTAGGTACTTGTGGGTGCTTGTGGGTGCTTGTAGGTACTTGTGGGTGCTTGTAGGTACTTGTGGGTGCTTGTGGGTACTTGTGGGTGCTTGTAGGTACTTGTGGGTGCTTGTAGGTACTTGTGGGTGCTTGTAGGTACTTGTAGGGACTTGTAGGTACTTGTGGGGGCTTGCGGGTACTTGTGGGTACTTGTGCGTGCTTGTAGGTACTTGTGGGTGCTTGTGGGTACTTGTGGGTACTTGTAGGTACTTGTGGGTGCTTGTAGGTACTTGTGGGTGCTTGTAGGTACTTGTGGGTGCTTGTGGGTGCTTGTGGGTTTATGTAGGTACTTGTGGGTGCTTGTAGGTAGCACCTTAATTCTAATGTTTAGAGGAGTTTTTGATTATTTCCAACACATTGCGTTCAATTTTTATCATATCCTGTGCTAGGTTTGTGGTAAAGATTATCTATACAATATGTTAATGAATGATGTTATTCTATAGTTTAGCTTGAATACCAGTAACTAAATCAAATACCTATACAATTCATAGCAATTTAAAGCAATAAACGAACGGCAATGTGGACTGTGGAAATAGCAAACAACGTAACCTTCCGTTTATAACGTGGTTACGTTGAGAGAATCTGTGATGTAAACATGAAAATTATCTGACTAATTAAATTATACAACGACACTGTCCTCTTGGATTAATCAGTACCACTGTTACTTGTGAATTAAACAATCCACTGTTGGTAACAAATAGTTTATAAAATGATAACGTAACATCACAGTATGACTGATTCAATAGGATCAAAATTGTTTTAACGAATAATCTGGTCCTCTACGTTGGTTTAGTTTCAGGAATTATACCACACACCTTCACAATTAGTAGCCTTTTGGTGAGATTAACAAATAATGAAACCGTGTATACCTGCCCTCAAATGATAATGTTGAATTAAAAGCGCTAACGTAAACACCACTCTCTTAACTGACGTAGGGAAAACACATTGAACATTTTGTCATCTTTCCTGTAATATTTTGAAGTTGAATTCTTCACAGGGTGAAAACACTACCGTTGATTTCTAAACCATAATAATTTGGATAGATTACTTAAAACTAGAAGCGCCAACAAACAGTCATGATGAATACAGTATAAAGTTACGTAGCGTAAAACCTAGGCCCTAGAGTTAGGATTTGTAGCATGAATCGAAGCAGACTGCGTATTTTTGTAATTCCAATCCAAAACAGTGCTGGAAATAAGCTTTCTTATAATCTTTAAAAGGAAAGACACTATAAACACTATATTACGTAGACAAACTAGAACTTAAGCCTTGGCCGTAAAGAACGTCGAAAAGCTTACTTCAAAAGATATAAAAACCTCTATTAACTGTAATTATTTACCTGAATTACTTTTCTAGACGAAAATTCGACCTGATAACGACGTATTTCTTATTAAGGGTGCTACAGTTAATTAGAAAATACATATAAAGGTGCTCAAGCTCGGATGAAATACCAGCGTCTACTGCTAAGAAATTAGGAAAATCAGCAAGAAACCCAACATTTGAAATTTGTCAACGTAACTTGTTAGCACCCACAAACCTAGGCCCTTCTAGTTGTCAACGAGAACGAAATGAAGAAATAGGTATAAGCGCGCTCTAAGGTTAGGCTAACATCTGACCCAAAAGTAATTTTTTGACGTACTATCTTAATTAGTTAAATTACAAAAATTAGAATTCATTAATTAAAAATCGAAACAGGTAAGTTTCTCATTTAAGAAATGCTTGTTAATTTAGAAGTATTCCGAAAACTAACTTCGCTATAGTTTTTCCGTATGGCCGGCTTCAATTGCCTTAAAAAACCGAAAATTTTTAATGCTTTTTCTATTGGACGCTAACCCTAAAAACTGTGAATTTTCCTTTAACATTACGGAAGGGTGTCATGTCATATCTACAAGGGCCTACCGGCCCTGTAGAATTAAGGAAACTTGTCAGGCACTTTGGGATGTTCTGCAGCCTTTATATTTATCGGTTATTATTCTACCGAACTCCGTGGAAATGTCATTTTTCATAGAGGTCTTACTGGAAGTTTCCTCAACTTTTACGTGCCAAGTAGTTCGGTGGTAGTTCTGTCATGGATATCATTTTACATTGATGTGGAAGCTGTTCCCGCACGAAGTACCCTGAGCGTTACTGCTCTTTTAACCATCAGCACGCAAATGTGACATTCCAGGGATTGTTTGCCACCAGTCCAGTACATAACCAGCATGGATGTTTGGCTGCTTTTCTGTCTGAGCTTGATATTTGCCTCCTTCATGGAGTTCAGTATCGCTTACTCTTTTACAATGCGGTTGAAGAAAAATACACTTTTACGTCATGAACCAAAAGTAAGACTTCCATTGACAAGGTACTAGATTTGAATTTTACTTAAAGGGGGAACCTATCAATAGCCGCATCAGGGTGGTACTGTTCTGGCAAAGAAGTCAGCAAGTTGGAGAGTTGAACCGGATGCTGATAAGGAAAAAAGGACTATGGTAGCAGTACATGTCAGAGCTTTAAAAATAACCCTGAAAAGTTGGATTTAATATCCCGTTGGGTTTTTCCGCTGATTATGATCAGTTTTTCAGTCATTTATTTTGTCATTCTTTTCGACAAATCAGAAATACTGTTATCTTAATTACCATTAAAATATAAAAACAAATGTGTAAAGAAACACTTTACCTAAACGCAATAGAAAATTTGCCTCATTGCCGGTTAAAACCGGCTCAGCTCTCACACTCATAACAATTACCAAATTTAAGAGAATTTTTCGCATCTTGGCTAAATAGATAATACTAAAAATCTGTCTTAGTCGACAAAGACTGGAAAAAGTAAAAGATAGGATTAAATAAATTAAGTTCATATACTGAAATTTTTCACTTTAATGTCACACACCAAAATTTCATTTGTCGAAATCATATTATCAAAACATTCTGTATTATTTTCGAAAAATCACGTATGAAGAAGACAGATTATTCAATTTATATAACGTTTCGGTATTAATAATATTAGCATGAAAAGGATTAGAATAGATAGCTTTGTAAGGAGGATATGGGTTATTTTCAAGGTTTCTGTTTTCGAACTATGAAAGAAAGGGTGTTTCAACGTAACTAAATAAAACCGAAGGACGAAACTTCATCTTTCTTCACGACTGTCCATTTAAATGCCGCTGTAGGGTGCTTTCGCTCTATGTCTGCACTTATACAACCAAGGTTCCATTGGTTCCCACTTTTGCGTCGACTATTGATAATTATTAAGTCAATAGTTTATTTTCGATAAAGGGACTATAAAAATCTTTTACATGATATTGCTTGTTATGAAAACTATTTTATAAGTTGCAGTTGAAGTAGTTTTGGCGTGACGTTTACTTGCTGCTTTACGAAGAACACACTGTAGAGCAAACGGCTGTTACGAAACACTTAAATGGACACCCACAAATTGTGCTGTGTCTCTTTAATTTTAATTGGGCTTACGCTCCACTATTAAAGCGTATAGTATTTGAATTAAACGTTACTATTCTTTAAATATCCATAATCAGCAATATTTTCTTTTCAATCAAGGACTACAATGGACAGCAAGCGTAAATGCAAATGATGTCGCATGTGTTTGTTATTTTAAGGGAGCTACCTTAGATAAGACTTCAAACTGGTTTTAATGCATAGTAATGCTTAGAAACGATCCCATGCCTTCAACCGGGAACCTATACACTTAAAGCTTAGGACAACCTTATTATGCAACTGATGCGAAATTGAGGAGTCCGAACTCTGAGTACGACATGTTTGGCCCTTCTTAGTACGATGCACCATTTTGCTTAGGTCAGTTAGGTCATTTCTTTCTTCTTAACTCGTTACTAATTGACTCAGCACACTCAATCTCTTTTCATAGCCCACTCGATCCACACTAGGCAAAAGAAGCTCGCGACCGATAGCGTGGAAAGAGTGGGCTATGATCTCAGAGTCTCTCTTTGTTCAAGCCTCGCTGCTGAGAGTACCCCTTGTTTAACCTTTCTCCGTTAAAAGAATAAATTACATTTAGAACGCGATTAATTGTGATTAAAGTGAAAACAGTTTCATTTCAGAAGTGTTTCTTAAAACTATTCAAATTGAAATTACATTAGTTCTGATATATTTGACCGGATTGGTTTGCAAACTTTGTAAAATTTAGTCTAAGCATTTGCTTAAAACAAATAAGGCGTTTCTCGATTGTAAAGGTAAGACATCGTTCACTGGGTTTCGTGTTTCAAAGATAATTTATTCATTTTCGATTTACAGTTAAATGCATTTTAGCGTGAATTTATATTTTTGTTTTGATTAATTGTTGGGCTTATTTTACTTTGAATGAAGCCACGTTCACTAGCGTAAATATTTCCCAACAGACTACAGCTGGTACGTTTGCTATCTATTTGCGTAAAACAAAAACAAATATCCATTTTAGTAAACAATCATTGGTATGAAATTTCGGGCTTTTCTATTGCCAGGCCTATCGTAACATTGTTAGTACGACAGCAGTTACCACAAATACAAGTGGATTTTTTGTTCCGAATCTTAAATTTACTTCGAAACGGTATACGCACTAAATACCCTCAAGACCGAAACCCCAGGTCATAATCCCCACTATTGAAAAAAAAATAAAATACACCTCCTTAGACAAAATCCCCGGTCGTTTTCCCCCATTCTCAAGGCAAAATCCCCCGGTCATTTTCCCTCATCCTAGAAGAAAGTAAAGCCGCCCCCCAATCTCATTGCAAAATCCTCTGGTCCGTTTCGCCTATCCTAGAAGAGAGAAAATCCCCATTCTCTAGGCAAAATCCCCGGTCATTTCCCTCATCCTAGAAGAAAGTAAAGCCCCCCATTCTCAAGGCAAAATCCCCCGGTCATTTCCCTCATCCTAGAAGAAAGTAAAGCCCCCCATTCTCAAGGCAAAATCCCCCGGTCATTTTTCCTCATCCAAGAAGAAAGTAAAGCCCCCATTCTCATTGCAAAATCCTCTGGTCTGTTTCGCCTATCCTAGAAGAGAGTAAACCCCCATTCTCTAGGCAAAATCCCCCGGTCATTTCCCTCATCCTAGAAGAAAGTAAAGCCCCCCATTCTCAAGGCAAAATCCCCCGGTTATTTCCCTCATTCTAGAAGAAAGTAAAGCACCCCATTCTCAAGGCAAAATCCCCCGGTCATTTTTCCTCATCCAAGAAGAAAGTAAAGCCCCCATTCTCAAGGCAAAATCCCCCGGTCATTTCCCTCATCCTAGAAGAAAGTAAAGCCGCCCCCCAATCTCATTGCAAAATCCTCTGGTCCGTTTCGCCTATCCTAGAAGAGAGAAAATCCCCATTCTCTAGGCAAAATCCCCGGTCATTTCCCTCATCCTAGAAGAAAGTAAAGCCCCCCATTCTCAAGGCAAAATCCCCCGGTCATTTCCCTCATCCTAGAAGAAAGTAAAGCCCCCCATTCTCAAGGCAAAATCCCCCGGTCATTTTTCCTCATCCAAGAAGAAAGTAAAGCCCCCATTCTCATTGCAAAATCCTCTGGTCTGTTTCGCCTATCCTAGAAGAGAGTAAACCCCCATTCTCTAGGCAAAATCCCCCGGTCATTTCCCTCATCCTAGAAGAAAGTAAAGCCCCCCATTCTCAAGGCAAAATCCCCCGGTTATTTCCCTCATTCTAGAAGAAAGTAAAGCACCCCATTCTCAAGGCAAAATCCCCCGGTCATTTTTCCTCATCCAAGAAGAAAGTAAAGCCCCCATTCTCAAGGCAAAATCCCCCGGTCATTTCCCTCATCCTAGAAGAAAGTAAAGCCCCCATTCTCAAGGCAAAATCCCCCGGTCATTTTCCCGCTATCCTAGAAACACCTCACTTCGATAGACTATTGGATTTCTTACTTACGGTTTCAGTGTTACTTTTGCCAATTAATACTAAAAAAAATTCCTTTTTATATAAAAATATTTTATTATCATAAGCAATTATGTGTTGAACTCCTTAAGGTTTTGAAATATGTAGAGCGCCAATAAATTGATAAGAGGCAAACAAGATAGAGACTGCGGCAGTTTTAATAAACGTCCTGCATGGTCTTGCTCCGGGTGCTTGTGAGTGCTTGTAGGTACTTGTGGGGGCTTGTAGGGGCTTGTGGGGTCTTGTAGGTACTTGTGGGTGCTTGTGGGTACTCGTGGGTGCTTGTAGGTACTTGTAGGTACTTGAAGGTACTTGTGGGTGCTTGTGGGTACTCGTGGGTGCTTGTAGGTACTTGTAGGTACTTGAAGGTACTTGTGGGTACTTTTCCGGGTGCTTTTCCGGGTGCTTGCCCCGGGTACTTGTGGGTGCTTGTAGGTACTTGAAGGTACTTGTGGGTACTTTTCCGGGTGCTTGCCCCGGGTACTTGTGGGTGTTTGTAGGTACTTGTACTTGGGTGTTTCTAGGTACTACGCATTTTAGCCCTAATTTTTTATATTGGACTTTGTCGTGATTCACGCCGTTAGAGGGATATTAAGCAAGAAAAACATGGCGTTTGAGCTCTTGTAGGTGCTTTGCCCGGGTGCTTGTAGATGCTTGTGGGTGCTTGTAGATACTTGTAGGTGCTTGTGGGTACTTGTGGGTGCTTGTAGGTACTTGTGGGTGCTTGTAGGTACTTGTGGGTGCTTGTAGGTACTTTTGGGTGCTTGTAGGTACTTGTGGGTGCTTGTAGGTACTTGTAGGTACTTGTGGGTGCTTGTAGGTACTTGTGGGTGCTTGTAGGTACTTGTGGGTGCTTGTGGGTACTTGTGGGTGCTTGTAGGTACTTGTGGGTGCTTGTAGGTACTTGTGGGTGCTTGTAGGTACTTGTAGGGACTTGTAGGTACTTGTGGGGGCTTGCGGGTACTTGTGGGTACTTGTGCGTGCTTGTAGGTACTTGTGGGTGCTTGTGGGTACTTGTGGGTACTTGTAGGTACTTGTGGGTGCTTGTAGGTACTTGTGGGTGCTTGTAGGTACTTGTGGGTGCTTGTGGGTGCTTGTGGGTTTATGTAGGTACTTGTGGGTGCTTGTAGGTAGCACCTTAATTCTAATGTTTAGAGGAGTTTTTGATTATTTCCAACACATTGCGTTCAATTTTTATCATATCCTGTGCTAGGTTTGTGGTAAAGATTATCTATACAATATGTTAATGAATGATGTTATTCTATAGTTTAGCTTGAATACCAGTAACTAAATCAAATACCTATACAATTCATAGCAATTTAAAGCAATAAACGAACGGCAATGTGGACTGTGGAAATAGCAAACAACGTAACCTTCCGTTTATAACGTGGTTACGTTGAGAGAATCTGTGATGTAAACATGAAAATTATCTGACTAATTAAATTATACAACGACACTGTCCTCTTGGATTAATCAGTACCACTGTTACTTGTGAATTAAACAATCCACTGTTGGTAACAAATAGTTTATAAAATTATAACGTAACATCACAGTATGACTGATTCAATAGGATCAAAATTGTTTTAACGAATAATCTGGTCCTCTACGTTGGTTTAGTTTCAGGAATTATACCACACACCTTCACAATTAGTAGCCTTTTGGTGAGATTAACAAATAATGAAACCGTGTATACCTGCCCTCAAATGATAATGTTGAATTAAAAGCGCTAACGTAAACACCACTCTCTTAACTGACGTAGGGAAAACACATTGAACATTTTGTCATCTTTCCTGTAATATTTTGAAGTTGAATTCTTCACAGGGTGAAAACACTACCGTTGATTTCTAAACCATAATAATTTGGATAGATTACTTAAAACTAGAAGCGCCAACAAACAGTCATGATGAATACAGTATAAAGTTACGTAGCGTAAAACCTAGGCCCTAGAGTTAGGATTTGTAGCATGAATCGAAGCAGACTGCGTATTTTTGTAATTCCAATCCAAAACAGTGCTGGAAATAAGCTTTCTTATAATCTTTAAAAGGAAAGACACTATAAACACTATATTACATAGACAAACTAGAACTTAAGCCTTGGCCGTAAAGAACGTCGAAAAGCTTACTTCAAAAGATATAAAAACCTCTATTAACTGTAATTATTTACCTGAATTACTTTTCTAGACGAAAATTCGACCTGATAACGACGTATTTCTTATTAAGGGTGCTACAGTTAATTAGAAAATACATATAAAGGTGCTCAAGCTCGGATGAAATACCAGCGTCTACTGCTAAGAAATTAGGAAAATCAGCAAGAAACCCAACATTTGAAATTTGTCAACGTAACTTGTTAGCACCCACAAACCTAGGCCCTTCTAGTTGTCAACGAGAACGAAATGAAGAAATAGGTATAAGCGCGCTCTAAGGTTAGGCTAACATCTGACCCAAAAGTAATTTTTTGACGTACTATCTTAATTAGTTAAATTACAAAAATTAGAATTCATTAATTAAAAATCGAAACAGGTAAGTTTCTCATTTAAGAAATGCTTGTTAATTTAGAAGTATTCCGAAAACTAACTTCGCTATAGTTTTTCCGTATGGCCGGCTTCAATTGCCTTAAAAAACCGAAAATTTTTAATGCTTTTTCTATTGGACGCTAACCCTAAAAACTGTGAATTTTCCTTTAACATTACGGAAGGGTGTCATGTCATATCTACAAGGGCCTACCGGCCCTGTAGAATTAAGGAAACTTGTCAGGCACTTTGGGATGTTCTGCAGCCTTTATATTTATCGGTTATTATTCTTCTAACTAATACCCATTCCGAATATCTCTGATTTTATAAAAATTCCTAGCAACCCACTGAAAATACTTGGAGGTTAGCCGAAGCGGACTTTAGGACTCGATGGAATTATCCTACTTCAATCTCAAGTTTCCTAGCTAGTGGTTTTTCTTAAATATTTAATTACATATAATTAATATTAATTATTTTCTTTGCCAGCTATGTACACTAGCATACGTTACATCATTTAAAGGCAATACAATTATGATATAAGAAATACATAATTAATATAAAGGTTTGAATCCGAGCTTATGCCTTCAGTCGCCATTCAGAAAATATCCATGTATATGTGACCCTGAATTACCTTTACACTATAACTGTATCACACCTTCCTTAACAAGGGGAAGCAAAGTTTAGTATCGGGAAATCTAGAGTGGTTGATCTCTTGCTTACTATGCGAACTCTCACGATCCCGAAAGCAGACACTAAAAGGCGAGATGGAAGGCAAACTGGTACCCTCGTCTTGTAAGCCCACAACAGACACTAAAAGTTGAGATGGAAGGAAAATTTTACTCTCGTGTCTTTCCGTCTCTTTTACATCGAAGTGGTGTATTGCTTACCTTGTCTGAAAATGATTCAAGCTCGGGGTAATTAAGGAAAGGTTTACCAGTTTCAAATGTGCCGCAAATATTTTTGATGGCACGAAAGTATAATTTAGACGTGTATGTGGGATTTATTTCACACCTAATGCGGTAGCACAAAATACCTTTAAAAGTATATTTTCGAACCTTTTTGGGTGTTAAAAGGTACCCCTTTCGGTAATAAGGAGTACCTTTCACAATTTTAAAGTTTTATTCCGACCTTTGTTTTGAGGTTTAAATGATACCCATTACGGGATCATAAAATACCTTGTAGTCCTCAAAAGTACGTTCTTCAAGAGGTATTTCAGAGTACCTTTACACAATGGTATTTTGTAGTACCTTTATAGGTACAGTCTGTTATAAAAGTCTTTGCCCGTTGATTTTTTTTCCGAAAATTTTGAATAATTCAAAAACCGTTGATCTCAGAGAATTGATATTTGGCAATATGATAGATATTTTAGTTCTCCATCAAATGAGACCAAATTTGAGGTCGTAGGTCGAAGCACCTGCTAAAAAAAGCGAATTTTTCGAAAATCTGAAAATGTTCAACTTTTTAAATATTAGTATTTGGAGAAAATAAATGGGATTTTCGTTATCAGGGGGGTCAATTTATATGTAGAAAGTGTCTTCAATTTCCTTATATCTTTAATATTTCGCAAGATATTTCAATTTGTTTAAATTTATAAAATTGAGAACCCTCTAAGTTCCACAAAAAGTGAAAATGAAAACCGTTTACCCAGATATCTAGAACATCCCATATAGGGTATTTCTACCTATCTTTTTGTTGATATGACGAATTAGTAAGTTCCAGCTAACTTTAACTTTTCATTATGTTTAAAGGGATACATAAATGTTCTAGTTTTAAGAATTTAGTCTTTCACTTCAATATTACCTGGCCGTTGTAAATGTCACACGGAATTTTTTTTAAATATAAAGACTAATTTCCCATTGGTTTAGTAGCCGGGCCTGAAATAAGGTAAAATTATTATATAACGTGTGTCCAGTAACCCCTCCTTTGACTGGAAAATATATAGAACCCTGTCCTCCGGAATGTCCAGAAATAGTGTCGAAACCTAATAGTCAAGCTATCTCAACTTCGGAAATATTTATCGGTCAAAATGTCAAGTGACCTTAATTTTAAAAAAAAATATGGGGCATTTTCAAATTTAATTGGACAATGTCCTGTGTCCTGTGCTTATTCCCGGCCCTGTTAAGTAGTGTTTACCTGTTTGGATTAAATCTCGTAATCTAAGCTGCAAAATCCCCCGGTCATTTTCCCTCATCCTAGAAGAACGCAAAGCCCCCCCATTCTCAAGGCAAAATCCCCTGGTCATTTTTCCTCATCCTAGAAGAAAGTAAAGCCCACCCATTCTCAAGGCAAAATCCCCCGGTCATTTTCCCGCTATCTTAGAAACACCTCACTTGGATAGACTATTGGATTTCTTACTTACGGTTTCAGTGTTACTTTTGCCAATTAATACTAAAAAAATTCCTTTTTATATAAAAATATTTTATTATCATAAGTAATTATGTGTTGAACTCCTTAAGGTTTTGAAATATGATGAGCGCCAATAAATTGATAAAAGAGGCAAACAAGATAGAGACTGCGGCAGTTATAATAAACGTCCTGCATGGTTCGTGTGCCGAAATTACCAAGATCTGCTTAACATACTTTATAAAGTTTTAGTTCAATAGCTCAAGTTGCTCAACTCGGCTCGCATTTTGGCCTGATAAAAACACTGAAACTAATGAATATTTTCAAAATTTTTAAAAACTGAGTTGAACTACTGCTGACCAAAGGTTCTCAACCGGGTTCAAATCGGGGGGCTTGGAAGGCCAGTTCAACGTCTGTATTCCCTCACCGTTCAAGAAGGCCGTTACGACCCTGGCAGTGTGCGCTGGACAGTTGTCTTGCATGAAATGGAAACTGAAAACCAAAAATATTTATAAAACATCATGGTCCTTCGGGGAAAACATTAAATTAATAATACTCTCCTGCATGTTCCAATTCGTAAATTGCGGCTGCCGATGGAATCATGGCTTCCGGCAAAACGTTTATGTAAGCGCTACCGGCCAACCTGCCCTGGATATGGTGGAGGATTCCGGCTTGATTGTTTCCCAAGTAACACCACTGAAGCGGCCACTCGTCTTAGTCTCTTCGATGTTCTGCTGTTGCGCTCTTTGGGAGCGCCTCCTGGATACCGACACAATTGGCGCGGAAGAAGAGCTCTGGAAGGTCTAAAATGGATATCTCAAAGTGAGCGTTTAAACGCTTATTGAAGAACAACTACGATATATTACTTTTTCGCGAGAAAAGAGATATTTCTCCAAAGTTTCTCTTGGCCAAATAAACAACTCTCGACAAAACTCCATTCGCTCTCGTCTGTGCCTTGCCGTTAACATTGGTTTACATAAAGAGCGTCGTCGTCTCACACCATGTTTCTTGAGGTTTTGCCACGGGGTGGGAACCGACAGACTGCTACCGGTAATATCTTCCCACATATGTCCAATATTTCGAAATGAAAGCTTCGGCCTGCGAAGAGCCTCTCTTGCCAGTCTTCGTCCCTGGACATCATTTAATACCGGTGGTCTACCTTCTCGTGGCAAATCCTTCACAACGAGAATTAACAGAGTGATTATTGGCTATTTACAACGAAAATACTAATTGAACCACGATGAAATAAATAGAGAAATATATTCTCTTTTCTGACGAAAAAGTATTATATAGTAGTTGTTGTTCAATAAGCGTTTAAACGCTCACTTTGAGATATCCATTTTAGACCTTCCAGAGCTCTTCTTCCGCGCCAACTGTGTGGGTTTCCAGGAGGCGCTCTCAAAGAGCGCAACATCGGAACATCGAAGAGACTAAGACGAGTGGCCGCTTCAGTGGTGTTCCTTGGGAAGCAATCAAGCCGGAATCCTCCACCATATCCAGGGAGGTCGACCGGTAACGCTTACATAAACGTTTTGCCGGAAGCCATGATTCCATCGGCAGCCGCAATTTACGAATTGGAACATGCATCAGAGTATTATTAATTTACTGTCTTCGCCGAAGGACCATGAGGTTTTATAAATATTTTTGGTTTTCAGTTTCCATTTCATGAAAGACAACTGTCCAGCGCACACTGCCAGGGTCGTAACGGTCTTCTTGAACGGTGAAGGAATACAGACGTTGAACCGGCCTTCCAAGTGCCCCGATTTGAACCCGGTTGAGAACCTTTGGTCAGCAGTAGTTCAACTCAGTTTTTAAAAATTTTGAAAAATATTAATTAGTTTCAGTGTTTTTTATCAAGCCAAAATGCGAGCCAAGTTGAGCTATTGAACTAAAAATTTATAAAGTATGTTAAGTAGATCTTGGTAATTTCGGCACACGAACCATGCAGGACGTTTATTATAACTGCCGCAGTCTCTGTCTTGTTTGCCCCTTTTATAAATTTATTGGCGCTCATCATATTTCAAAACCTTAAGGAGTTCAACACATAATTACTTATGATAATAAAATCTTTTTATATAAAAAGGAATTTTTTTTAGTATTATTGGCAAAAGTAACACTGAAACCGTAAGTTAGAAATCCAATAGTCTATCCAAGTGAGTTGTTTCTAGGATAGCAAGAAAATGACCGGGGGATTTTGCCTTGAGAATGGGGGGAGGGCTTTACTTTCTTCTAGGATGAGGGAAAATGACCGGGGGATTTTACCTTGAGAATGGGAGGAGGGCTTTACTTTCTTCTAGGATGATGGGAAATGACCGGAGGATTTTGCCTTGAGAAGGGGGGCTTTACTTTCTTCTAGGATGGGGGAAAATGACCGGGGGATTTTGCCTTGAGAATGGGGGGGGCTTTACTTTCTTCTAGGTTGAGGGAAAATGACCGGGGATTTTGCCTAGACAATAGGGGGTTTACTCTTTTCTAGGATAGGCGAAAAGGACCAGAGGATTTTGCCTTGAGAATGCGGGAAACGACCGGGGATTTTGTCTAAGGAGGGGTGTTTTATTTTTTTTTCAATAGTGGGGATTATGACCTGGGGTTTCGGTCTTGAGGGTATTTAGTCCGTTTACCGTTTCGAAGTAAATTTAAGATTCGGAACTAAAAATCCACTTGTATTTGTGGTAACTTCTGTCGTACTAACAATGTTACGATAGGCCTGGCAATAGAAAAGCCCAAAATTTCATACCAATGATCATTTGAAAATACTGTTTTCACTCATGATCCATACAAGACATTCAGAAATTGAACGTCACAGCAAAGAGAATATACCAAGAGGAGCAGAAACTTTGGAAATAAGGGCCGGCTCTGAATTTGGAGAAACTAGTTCCGGTTGTTCACGTGACCGTGTCGTCTGCTTATAAACATATTCCTTCGAGAATGGATCTGTCGGTAAACCTCGGCGGTGGGTTAGAAAATATGGAAGGTAAGTTTGTTTAAAGGGACTAGATTAATTATTTCTGCCAGAAATATTAAGAGTCATTAAATAATAATAACATTGTCATCATTTAGAGTTCTATGGAATCCTTGTGGTTGAATGTTTGGTGCAACTTGAAGCCCAGAAAGATGAATTTTATACCGAGGATTCTGAAATCATTCACTCTTTTTTTTCTGAAATAAACAAATCGGAAATCATTACACCTACCATCGTAGAACATCTAGAAGAAGAAATTTCTTGCTTTAAATTGCTTGAAAGCAAAACAGAAGGCGCCTTTTTTAACATTGTTTTGAAAATAAGTTTCAAAGAGCGAAATGAGGATCTATTAAGATTAACAATTGGCTCGCTATGCCCAAACTTCAGGCTACTTTCAGTGCCGTTTCAAAAATCTTTTATGCAAATGTTGTACCGAAAGTTTTTTTCCGCGGTTATTGCCTTGGCTGAGATTGGTATAGAAGAGTTGAAACAGAAAATAGAAGAAAATAAGGCCAAAGAAGCATTGAAAGCTGAAGATGAAAATACTGAGACGATAATAAATTGGCGGGAGATTGAAAAAAGAAATGGTATTCCCAGAAATGCAGATGTTTTGAGATATGTAGCTGGATATTTGGGGAGGTCACTGAAGTGGAAGAACTGTCCAGAAGATATTGTTAATTGCAAAATAAAGAAAGATCAGACACAAAGCCAACCGCCGTTGAAATCCGAACGCTGGATCAACATACTGAATCGAGGTGGATTATTTCACGTTGAAGATTGGTTTTTTGCCTTGGTCATTAGAATGAAAAATATTTCAGATAGTCATTATTCACAATCAATAGAAAAAATAAGAAGGCAAAATATTAAAGATAACGCTAGGAAAGAAATTCTCAAAGACAGGCTAATTTTAGAAGAATGGACGAAAATTGTAGTAAAGGATGAAGATCTGAAATGGCTTAGGCACATAACAGAAACATTTTTAAATACACGAGGAAAGGTTCTGGTTAAGGACATGTTGGAACATTATCAAAACGATACCAAAGAAGCTGTTAAAGCTAAAAAAGCATTAAGAAAATCAATCAAAGAAAAAAGTGATGCTGCGATTTCAAAATTGAAGGAGATTTCTCAAAACATAGAAGGCAATAAAGCTTCTTGTAAATCAAAAACACTATTCCGTAAGGCAGATAAAGCTAAGCCACTGGTTAAGCTGTCCCCAGAACAGAAAGAAAATTCGCCACAAATTCTTAAAGCCAAGAAATTAAAATGTGATAAAATTATTCCCTCAACAAAATGTCAAGATCGTCAAGAAGTTCCTAATCCCCCAAGAAAATGTCAAGATCCTCAAGAAGTTCCTAATCCCCCAAGAAAATCTCAAGACGATCCTATTAATTCAAATCATATTTTAAAGGATGATATAGTTTCATCACAAAGCAAAAGTGATATTTTTAACTCTAGTCATAGTAGTCACAAAAAATCGCTTTCCACAAAGAGACGAGTAAACAGTTTTGTGTCATTGACCCAGGTTGAAGGAACATTCAAAACGGCTACTCGCAAAAGCGCTCGAATTAGTGAAAAATTGTCTCAGTATAAAATAACAACGAATTAAATTTTAAATCCAATGTTAAGTCTGTTTTTTACTTATTTTTATTAAAATTTATTCTGGTTATAATGTGTTTACTCGTGTGATAGTAAAAATAAATTTTTTTAATTGACTCCTTTGTCAATTTCTGTATTTCCTCCTAATGCTTCTAAAACAAACCCTTTAAGGGATTCAAGCTTGTCTATATTGGATTGGTACAACCATACAGATGGATTACTATTTCTTCCTCCGGCGGCTCTCATTCTCCCAAAATATTGTTCCAGGGGATCTTGGTTTAAATGTTGTGTAAGAATGTAGGGTGCACCTTTCTTTAATAGGAATTTAACAATTGCTACAGTTGACTTGGCTAGTTTAAAAAACGTGTTTAGATTACTAATTTATAAAGATTTTGTTAACTATATTACCTGTCATTTTCAAGCCCTCAATGGTTTCTTTGCTTAGTAGCATTTTTGCCTTTTGAATAGCAGAAAATTTGCCGGGTCGATTAAAAACATCTTCTTCCCAATCATCAAGATACTGGATGAAATCCTCTTCCAACCACTATTATTTAAAATAATTATCATTAACCGTTGTGCATGCCTACAAAAAAAAAGAACAGGGTTTACCTTTAATCTTTCATCATTTATGGAAGTGAATGGTACCTTATCCTTCTTCCTCTTTTGCAATCCATCTTTGCAATTCTTGACATTGCATATGTCAAAAAATTTGTTGAATATACGAATGAAATTAACGGTTTCTGGATACGTATTATGTCCAAAGCAATGCTCAATAGCAGAAGCGACGGTTTCGCTGAGTACTTGCACAGCGTAGTTAACTTTCATTTTGGCATATGAATTTAAAAAAACGTGAGCGTAGCTCAATTTGGAAACGTGCTTAAACTCTCCTTTGCGCCGCAACTGATAGTAGTACAGTTTTAGTATGACACTCCATGAAATGTTTTCATTATTTTTCCACATATTTCGTATTTTGGAATCTTTAACACTATTGCTAAAACAGTTTCGTGTAGTTTTTATTAGGTGAGGTGCATCTGATATGAAGTAAATATTTCGCTCTTCGTCATTAGCAAACAAATTTGGTGCATAAAATGTTATTGGGGTACCGTCTTCACTAATTTGCGCTGCTGATTCAGCACACATCTTAAAATATTTTCGATTTGACGAACAACCATCACCAACAACTCCGAGTATGCGAAACCCGCAATTTTCAAGTTTTTCTACTGCTTCTTGCATTAAGCTGTATATTTCTGTGCTACTGGTTCCAGTCGTTGCAAAATGCGCGAAAGGGATTTTTATATCGTTGGTAATACCTCGCAACATTAGTTGTAAAACCTGGGTTGCTAAAGGTGGTGTTTCGTTTCCAATAACTGCTCTTTTCTTCTCATCAAGGGTATTCATATCATAATTGATGTCTTTGAATCCAGTTAAAAATCCATTATTTTTATGACACATTAAGTCTTCCTTGATTTTCATTTCATCAAGTAGAATTACAAAATATCGGTCCCAGGCTGGTCGATTCAGAATATTAGTTGTTTTCATCATTTCAGCAAATTTTTCCTTATGAAAACCCGTTTTAGAAGTCACAATGTGCTGTTCATTATATAAAGTTCTTGTACTTGGTAAATAAATGCATCCTGACTTTCTAAGTACTTCATACGCTGATTTTGATTTGTTTTTCAAATAGCAACACCACTTTAAAAATGTTTTGTCCCATCTCATGCCGTATTTCGATCTATGCATTGCTTTTAATTGTTGTCTAAGAAACACTGCTGTAAATGATCCAGTTGGTTCCATTTTTAATTTGTCTTCAAATATTTTTTTCATGGATAAAATAGCAGCTTTCGTTTTTTCGCAGTTTGAAGACATGGTGATATGTTTCTTCAATACCGAGGTTCTTCTCTTTTTCTTTTGTGAAACATGATTAGAAATTGTAGAGTGTCGAATTTCTCTTAAGCGCCGTCGATATCGACCACAAGGATAACACCTTTTTCTAGTCGCAGGAATTAAACGGTCACAATCCTCACTGAAAATTGCCTGTACTTTATCGCAGTAGTACCCCTTTCGGTTTTGTTTACTCTTGCGTTTTTTATTAAATGAATCAATAAGATTTTTTTCCTCATTTCCAATACAAACGTTAAATTTCTTTAGTTTTCTTAGCAGTTCATAAATATCACCATTGTCATTCAAAACAAAATTTGGGTAAATGCCACTTAGATTCATGCATTTTTCTAAAGATATTACCGATACTTCTTTATTATTCGTGATAGTACATTCAATAATTGCCGAGCCCTTTAGTATTTTCCTAAACGTAACTCTTTTTTCAAAAACTTCCAAAGCCCATCCGATTTGAGGGGTTATGGTTTTCAAATCGAAAACAGTTTCAAGGGTGTGATTTCTACTTTCACTGGGTGGATTGACTTGAGTCTTTATAATATCAGGAGATAAAACATCAACTAAAGGAACTGGATCTGGATTTTCAACTGTAGGGCCACAGAAACCGTGGAAATGGCGAGCGCATAACTGACTGGATTTTGTAATATCAGCTAATGTAATGAAAGAACGGCCACATGCCTCAATCCATCTCTCACATTTTGCTCGCTCCCTAATCGGTGATGGAAATCGTACAAAACTGTCTTGAAGCGAACATGTTTGCATTTTCTTTATATTTTTGGGGCCTTGTCTCAAACAAGCACCGTAACAACACCGATATCTTGGAGAAGACATTTCAATTTTATCAATCACCTGCATGATTTATAGTTTTAAAAGATTCATTACTAATCTATCCTCAATAGATAACAATACTGAATATGTTAACATTTACCAGTAAGTTCCTATGGTTTTACATATTTTCTCTGATATAACAGCCTAAAAACGCTTAACTAAACACCAAAGATATCTAAAAAATAAGTTTCAATTCACGTATTCTTAAAATTATCAAATTAAAATCATTTTTAATTACCTTTTGTACGTAAATGGTCAACCCAGACAACATCAAAAATAAGCAGACCGTGCAGACGACATAATTTAACCAATAAAAGGCGTCGCTGCTTAGCCAATCAACACAAACCGGATCTAGTTCCTCCAAAACCGTGGCCGGGCTTTTCAAAAGCCTTGTGAAAGGCTAAACTTTCTGCTCCTCTTGGTATATTCTCTTTGGTCACAGCAATCGTAAATTTAAACATTATTTCCATGAATAAGTTAGTGTGGTGTGTAAGGATTTCAAACTAGTCTAGCTACGCGGCGTTATTCGGGTGTAAAAATTTACTTAAACCAGGTGTTTGACAACTCTCAAATTCAAAATAACAATGCTTAACCAGGGTTTATTCATAAAACTGATATGATGCGGGTCTATAATAGGACGTTCCAAAGAGAGTGAATAACTAGACATTCGTAGACCCAGCCTCAGCTAATCCATATGTGAAGTCATCCTCTATTGTTAGTGGTCAAATTGGGTAACTAACCGTGTCTGTGCATAAAGACTAAATAAACTAAAATTGCAACTAACTTTTCAAATATAAGATCACAGCTACTTATGAACCTTCACCTTATGGGTTATATTTGGCTTGAGTAGACCGACTGTTCTGATTATTCATGGTGAAGTCAAAATTTCGTGAAGCTCGGTCATTAACAGCAGCTTAGATTACGAGATTTAATCCAAACAGGTAAACACTACTAAACAGGGCCGGGAATAAGCACAGGACACAGGACATTGTCCAATTAAATTTGAAAATGCCCCATATTTTTTTTTAAAATTAAGGTCACTTGACATTTTGACCGATAAATATTTCCGAAGTTGAGATAGCTTGACTATTAGGTTTCGACACTATTTTTGGAAACTCCGGAGGACAGGGTTCTATATATTTTCCAGTCAAAGGAGGGGTTACTGGACACACGTTATATAATAATTTTACTATTATTTCAGGCCCTGCTACTAAACCAATGGGAAAGTAGTCTTTACATTTAAAAAAATTCCTTGTGACATTTACAACGGCCAGGTAATATTGAAGTGAAAGACTAAATTCTTAAAATTAGAACATTTATGTATCCCTTTAAACATAATGAAAAGTTAAAGTTAGCTGGAACTTACTAATTCGTCATATCAACAAAAAGATAGGTAGAAATACCCTATATGGGATGTTCTAGATATCTGGGTAAAAGGTTTTCATTTTCACTTTTTGTGGAACTTAGAGGGTTCTCAATTTTATAAATTTAAACAAATTGAAATATCTTGCGAAATATTAAAGATACAAGGAAATTGAAGACACTTTCTAAATATAAATTGACCTCCCTGATAACGAAAATCCCATTTATTTTCTCCAAATACTAATATTTAAAAAGTTGAACATTTTCAGATTTTCGAAAAATTCGCTTTTTTTAGCAGGTGCTTCGACCTACGACCTCAAATTTGGTCTCATTTGATGGAGAACTAAAATATCTATCATATTGTCAAATATCAATTCTCTGAGATCAACGGTTTTTGAATTATTCAAAATTTTCGGAAAAAAAATCAACGGGCAAAGACTTTTATAACAGACTGTACAAACCAACAGATTATATTCAAATATCTATGAGTAGTTACAATTTACCATTAAGAAACAAGTTAGAAATATCTTTTCAAAGAGCGGATCAAATGGATATTGATTCGATATTTGAACAAATAGCCGAGATATTGTACGATGATGAGCTAGAGAAATTTTTCATGGGTCCTATAAATATAACGTTTCATGTGGTAAGGGTCCCTGAAGGTCACGGTCGTAAGAGACCGGGTGGGCTTAAGCCTTACAATTTACTTTGTCGCGATCGAAGGGGAATTACTCGTATAGTAAATACCGATGTATTGTGTTTACCACGTGCCTTGGCTGTCGCGAAAGCGCATTGGGAGTATAAGAATGACAATACCAACGATACGTTTATTAAACGTCATTGGGAAAAGATTAAAAACCGAGGGCCTCTAATCCGTTAAAGAAAGACGTAGCGCTCAAGCTTTGCGTCAAAGCGGGAGTCAGACCTAACAAAGATTCCGGTAATGCCGAATCCCTCGTTAAATTTAGAAACTGTTTAAATCAGTTTTCTATATTAATATATAAATTCGAAAATAACGTGCCGGTATTAGCACTGGGGGAAATTGACGACGAGAGACCCAGGTTGTTTCTCTTAAACGAAAAAAATCATTATAACGTGATAACGAATATTAGACCCCTTTTTGGACACGACAGGTTTTGTTTTAAATGTTTAGTTCCTTATTGGCAATATAAAAATCATCAATGTAACGAGTTCTGTTACAGATGCCTGAGTGATAAAAATTGCGAGGGCGAAAACCTTAATTGCGATAAATGTTTAAGGGCGAGGAATGTTTTCAAAGTCATTTACAAGTCCCTAAACCTCTTTGCGAAAAATTATTTCACTGCCCAGATTGTTTTAAGGTCGTAGAATATAGTAAAAGAAAGAAAAACTTACGTGCGGGGAAATGTATTGTAACGTATGTGGGAAATATCAGGGTCCCGACCATCTCTGTTACATCCAACAAATCAAAGATATCCCGATTTTAGCTTCGTCCGCGAAGAAAAGACAAACTAATCTACCGAGTTTCGTCTTGGTGTTTTTCGACATAGAATCGATACAAATAAAACGGTACGAAGAAGACGGTAAAGAGAAAGGATTCGAACATCAAGCGATACTACTTATTAGCCAAATTGTTTGCGAAAACTGCGTCGACGAAATAAATTTAAGATTTTGCGCGTTATGCGGTCAATTTGGAAATAGAGAAAGAAAATTCGCGGGATCGAATCCTATACACGGTTTTATAGAGTACATAAGAACCATGGCCGACGTTAAAAACGTCGTTATAGGTAGCCATAACAGTAGTAAAAACGACCAGCAATTTTTAATTAAGAGAAATAATGGGGCACGATGAAAATTGGCAGCCGGAATTAATCATGAATGGAACCGAGGTATACCAGATCAAACTTTACAATTTAATTTTCTTGGACTAGTACAAATTCGTCCCAGTAGCTCTGGCTAAATTTCCCGCCACTTTCGGCTTTAGAGAGGATGACGAATCTAAGGGGTATTTCTCCCAGTTTCTATTTAACGTAGTGGATCATAATTTTGAAATTGACAATCAAGAACCGACTAATTACGTCATAGAGAAAGGATTACCCCCTAAAGAAGCCTATCGATGCGAAAATTTTACCTCGAAAAATTACGAATCGTTTCTTTAATGGTATAACGAAGATACCCAATCTGAAAATGGTTTTAATTTTTTAAAAGATCTTAATAAATATTAATCAAAAATGTCTTGATTAGAATCAAGTCCTAAAAAGTATCGATAAGACTGAGGTTATCACTTGACTGAAGGATCAGATATTAATTTTTCTTTTAATTGAAACTTAAAGGCATGCTTAAGAAAAAGCAACGTTCCATTACCGTTTTCCGTTGAAATAACTTATTTTACAGGTAATCAATTTCAAAAATTTACTTATCTCGGGTTTTCGGGCACAATTCCATTCCCCCAAAACATTTTATCATTACATTAATTACTTTTGAGAGAGTATGTGTATGACATTGAGTTTTAAAAGGTTCCCTCATTTGTGCCCGGCATGCTTCGCAGTGGATACGTTTTAAAAAAATGGCGGAAAATTAAGTAGGGACAGTTAGATTTTTACTCGTGGTTATGCAAAATGATGTAATGTCTAGTGTACTTCAGTCAACAGTCATACTGTTCATTCTCATAGCTCAGGACATGATTAATGCTGCTCACTATTTCTCTCTCTAGTTTCAAACAATGGTTAGAGACCATTCAGTGCCGCAGTTCGCACATGAATATATTTCAACTACAGTTTACATCAATTCTCCGTGGTCGTACTATTAGCGGGTTAAGCACTAATTTGTTCAGAACATGTCTCGAAAGTGTGCTTGTTGTAAGTTTTTAAAGCAGTTTTGACAATGTGTGGGTAATTTTCCACATCGTGGGAGATTTAGGTTTGGTTTTAGGCTCTGTGGGGAAAAAGTAATATTTTTCCGAAATTAATCAAATGTCGGAATTTTCTGCAAAATTTTCAAAAATGCACTAATTTTTAACTGCACAGTTAAAATTAGTGCATTTTCGAAAATTTTATCCGGTTTAATAATTTCAAGCGACATTTTGAAATAAATTCGGTGATTTTAAGTTTGGCACTGAAAAAAAAAAGAAAGCATATTTTGAGAATTTTAAAGCTTTATAGCATTTGTACATATTGTCAAAGCCATGCGGAGTGATATTCCATATTAAACTTAGTATGATAAAATAGTCCAGATAAATATGACTGTAAAAAAGGGGGTGTGGGAAATGCGGCAAATTTTTAAAATGGAAGTGGGAACATCCACTTTCTAACATTAGCAACACTGATTTGAAGGTTTTGGTCATGGCTAAACAGACCGCTCATTCAGTTTTTTATTGTTTTAAAGCTTATTTTGACACGTTATCTCTCAAAAGTAATTAATGTAATGATAAAATGTTTTGGGGGAATGGAATTGTGCCCGAAAACCCGAGATAAGTAAATTTTTGAAATTGATTACCTGTAAAATAAGTTATTTCAACGGAAAACGGTAATGGAACGTTGCTTTTTCTTAAGCATGCCTTTAAGTTTCAATTAAAAGAAAAATTAATATCTGATCCTTCAGTCAAGTGATAACCTCAGTCTTATCGATACTTTTTAGGACTTGATTCTAATCAAGACATTTTTGATTAATATCTGCTCCTTCAGTCTTCATTTTAATTAAGATTGTTAAGAAACTGTTTTACATTTTCAAAATCTACACTAAGCAGAAACATATATAAAGGGGACCGTAACTTTAGCTCAACAGTCATTTATTTATAATGATACTCCAAAAAATAAAAACGTAACTCATTGTATTCTTATTGTAATTAACATAATACAATTTTTTACAACCCTTTATTGAAACGCGAGGCGCTCCCCTAAAAATTCCACAAATCGGACCAAATTGACAGTTTTACACAATTTTTTAAAACGCTGATTTATGTCTGTTTAACCTTTAGCTCAAACTTTTCATAAGCCCAATATGAAATTAGGATATCCTTAAAACTTCTCAAAGACGATCCGAGATTATCAATTTCGAACTTTTTTGTAGCATTAACTAACGTCTGTTTGATATTAAGCTTATAAACCTTAAACACAATATAGTCAGGGCAATGCCGACTCAATTTATAAGGGCTACCATAAAAGTCCACAAAGGTGATCCAAGATTGTTAATACGCCTAAAAAGTGCCCTCTTCAAAATATGTAGCCGGGGAAAAGAGAGCGTGATCGAGTGAGCTATGCTAGTGGGTATTTTGGTAGTAAGTAACGGGTTACCTAGGAGGAACGAGTTCCATCCTCCTAGGGGTTACTTCCCTCTTCCAAGAACGGGGGTTGGGACTCCAGGCATAGCCCGCTCCATCACGCACTCGACAACGCAAAGCAACTCGCGCCAGCGTGGGAAATAAGGCGGTAACACAGGGCAAATGACGAGTTTAAAAATTGCCTGGTACAGTTCAAAAATTAAATCGGAGGGGGGTCAGTGGTCCACGAGACTACTAAAAAATTCAAGGGTAACCAGAGTCCAGACATTAACTCAACTATTTTAATTACACACTTCTTTAGCTTAGCAGACGACGTGCTCTGGCCAATGGTCACGGACTAGTTTATTTATTCCAAGTCAGGAGGGTCTCTGGCCTAATGTCCAGTTTAAAAAAATCCTTATTTCCCACCCTGACTCGCGCTATAGCGCAAGCAGCTTGCGACGTGTTGCGCGTGATCGAGTAGGCTATGGTCCGGTCAAAAGAAATCTTCAGTTCAGCGTTGTAAATAAGGCGGTGGCACAGGGAAAATGACCAGTTTAAAAATTAAATCGGAGGGTGAGCAGTGGTCCACAGGACCACTAAGGAAATTCTAGGGTAACCAGGGTCCAGACATTATCTCAACTATTTTAATTACCCACTTCTTTAGTTTAGCAGACGCCGCGCCCTGGTCAATGGTCATGGACCAGTTCTTTATTCCAGGGCAGGGGGGTCGCTGGCCCAATGTCTAGTTTTAAAAAAATCCCTATTTCCCACCCTGCTTCAGTTGGGAGTCCTGGAGCTCCTAAAGTCCAGAGATGCATATGACAAGGATTCATTTCTCATAAGCGAGAATGGCCAACTTTGTTGTGTTAGAGACAGCCTGGCAGCCTGGTATTTTTTTACTTCTAAGTCAGCTGGGTTTTCACCTTTAAAAGTTAATACAGCCCTTTGAATTTAAATAATTAGAAATGAGAAATGTTATTAAATGAATAAATCTATACGGTTGCAGTTGTGTCAAAATGAGAGCAATTAAATATGTGTCTTTGATATTTAGCTCTGATAATTTCAGAAAATTAATAAAAAGTAGTGTTATGTATTTAACCAGAATTTATTTTATTGAAATTTATTAATAATTATTTAATTAAATAAATTGTAATACTATTTTATGTTTTAAATTTTACAAATAAAATTCAATATAGTAAACATAGGGCAAAGGTTATATTGTATTATAAATAGCCAGTGGGATTGATTTTAGCTATATCGCAATTAGAGCTCGACATTTTATTAATTGGGAAATAATGCACACACTTTACATTTAAATTTTAGAAGTTAATTTATTATTTACTTTTTGTATGTAATATTCAGCATTAATTTGACTAAGACAATTAACTAATTACCTACGAGGAATTAACTAGTATATATGGTTAAAATTATAATTTAATCGTTTCAAAACTAATATGGTTTTGAACCGGTTTTTGTGATTTAGTTATTAAAATTTGTGATTATTGATTGGTCAATATTGAAAATCAACCAATGGTGGAACTAATTTTTTTTTAAACTCAATGAAACTGAAATATCAATGAACAATCTACTGAAAGAGGTATCAACCTATTATTTTTTTCAAAAGAAGGTAAATAAGGATTAGATGGCCGCTTGCTGCTTCAAACAAGATTTTTAATCACGAAGAGAATATTTTTTTAATTTTGGTCAAATTTTAGATATTCGGTAACCGAGTTGATATGAATAAAGCTGTTTTTGCTCATGTCTATTTTAAACTTTAATCACAGATTTCGCTTACCATTTTACAAGCATAATAAACACTACTGAAGGACGCAAATCTATCTGTCATCGGTAACGGTGAACAATATAGCAATTTGCCCAATTAATCAGTTTGAACTTCATTTGCACATTTCTACTCGTTAATTTGAAATGTTGCGAGAAATTTGAATGGAATATAAGTAGTTATCTCTTTCAGAAGATAATTGTTGATGTTGATATTAAAATTCATTGAGTTAAAAAAATTGGTATCAGTATTTCAATTAAGCTTTAATATCAACATCGGTTAATTTACGATATGGGCTCATGATGTTAGTTTGTTTATAAGATTAAATCGTTACTTCAAGTGTCACAAGACAATATCTACTCCAAAATCGAGTGTTAGTAACTTTAAAACCATCTCCTCGTCACAGGATATCCGAGGGTGAATTTATTATATCATTGATAGGTGATAATATGACAAGGCGCAATAGCTCAGTCAAGTTTTGGCAAGGCCTAATACCGTTTTGCTTGGCTGCATGTCGCCGTCAAATTCCTTTTAAAGCATAGATCATATAGTATCCACCCTTGATTTTCATTTCGCAACACACGTTGGATTCGTAAACCTCGACACGTACTACGATTAGAAGCATTAAAATGCAAACACAACAACACACTGAGCGTATACATTTTAGTAAATAACAATTCTCACTACAGCTGTTTTCGAGGCTGAAGGAGCGACCGCGGCGATAAAGGAAAAGCCTCCAGCGGAGTCCGGCCAGTAACTTAAAGGGGGTAGTTTCGAGGGAACGAAATTCAAATGCAAGGCGCGTTCCATCAACAAAAAACATTGAATTCGTTTTACGCAATTATAATATTAAAATTTTATACAATTAAATAATATTTAAGAAAACTAAGCACTACTTTCAAAGTCTAAACTTTAAAAATTCGACGATACGAGAAGGCGAAGTAACGGGCAACGAGAGGTAAACAATTTTTTTAAATGGCAAAATTAACGGTAAGCCAAGGCTTAGCGCAATTTCACGGGTTTCACCGCCTTAAAAAAAGTGCCAAGTTTAGAAATAGATTGTGGGACAATAAAAAGTTGGAAAATTATGAAATTGGGCTTATATTAAAGCTTGAAACCTACTTTATATTATATTTAAAATCCATCCATGAGCAAATCCTCAAAATATATGAAAATGACAACGAAAAAGGACCCACTCTCAAATTTTTTCACCTTAAAAAAATGGCGGCCACAAACGGGGTGAAAAAGGGGAAAAGAGCTATTAAAGCAGTCTTATTTCACTATCGATAGGCCATTTCAACCAAAAGGCATTAAGAAAAAACAATCGGATTAATATGACGCAACTAAACGCAAAAAAAGGCCAATTTTGGTCGCGCTGATATTTTCTAGTAAATCAGTCTATCCATGCTTAAATAACGCAGATTGGGGTAATTTTGAAAATTTAAAATTAAACATACTTAAACTTAAAATTAATCAATGAAAGCTAGAAAGCACAAATACTAAATATGAGGCTTTCATTTGAAACCGTTTTCAAATCAAACAAACGTATAGTTATTTCATGACGGCTTCCACAAAAAGGCTATCTGTTAAATTTTTCCCATGTTATTTCTATGGAAAATTTCAGGATTTTCATCAAAATATCGTAAAATTTTTATGGAAATGAAAACCACCCTTAGCAACTTTATTTTTTATAAGAAAAACTAATGGATGGATCTTTTTGAAATTTTAACCACATATTTAGGGCCCGAATTGTAGTTCTGTGGAATTTTTTCAAAGCAGTTAATACGATACAAAAAAAGTTATAACCAATCAAAAAACCATCCTTATACATTGAAGTCGGTATGAGGTCTTATCTAAGAGAGCTATCGCTCTCATAGAATTGCTCTATTGACGTTACTATCTTAAGAAAAGGTTGCATGATATTACGTAAACTTTTAATAGATAGAGTCGGTGTAGATCCGTTTTGTTGCGGGGCGGTGACAATGCCAGGGGTTTGTAGTCACGTCTATCGCAAAACCTTTTTAAAAAAAGATACAATAGGTATAATACCCAAGAATTTATACCGCCTTAAAGAAAATCAATCTCGCGTGGCGATTGAATGGTTATTATGGTCAAGCCATAAAAGAAACATTCCAATTCAATCGGCGTATACGGGGAAAGAAGCGAGAGTCCTCAATTTGAAACCAGTCAAACACGAGAATGAAGTGTTTGAATATTGCGGATGTTGCTTCCACGGGTGTAAAGTTTGCTTCCCTTTAAATAGACATAAACCTATATCGGCTGATCCGGGCCAAATTTAAATACTAGATGGGTCCGCACAATGAAAATAATTAACAAGCTGGAATCGTTAAATAATATAAAATTGTCCACTATTTGGGAATGCGAGTGGAATATAGAAAAGAAAAATAATCCCGAAACTGACGAGTTTCTCTCGAACGAGAACTTATTAACTAAAATTAAAGAGCCCTTGAATCCTAAAGATAGTTTTTTCGGAGGTCGAGTAAATTCTTTGAAAACATTCCACGAAACAAGGGGTACCGAACAGATTCACTATTTAGATTTCACATCTTTATATCCCTATGTAAATAAATGTAAAAAGAACGTGTTAGGTCACCCCAAAATACTACTCGAGAATATACCCGACATTTTTGAATTTGAAGGGTTACTAAAATGCGATGTTTTGCCCCCGTCTAGCCTTACCACCCGGTTCTTCCGGCTAAAATTAACAATAAATAAGTTTTTACATTTTGTTACACGTGTTGCAAAACTAAAAATCGAGAGGAATGTATCCACGAGCCCCACGAAAGGCAATTAAACGGTACTTGGGTTATTAACGAACTTAGACACGCGGTTAATAGAGGCTACGCAATTTTAAAAAAGATTGGGTTTATGAAATAACCGAATACGACAAAGTCACCGAAAAGGGGGCCTATTTCAAGAATATATCGATACCTTTTTAAGATATAAAACCGAGGCTAGCGGTTTTCCATCAAATTGCAACACCGAACAAGAGAAGCGAGAATACGTTAAAAATTACAAATTAATGGAAGGTATCGATTTGAATCTAGACAATATTAAGAATAACGAGGGGTTAAGATCATTGGCAAAATTTATGCTTAATTCTTTATGGGGAAAATTCGCGCAAAGAACTGTTTTAACCAAAACGGGAGTTTTGAAAAATGGTCGAGAGTTATTCGAATTATTAATAAATCCCGAAATCGAAGTTAGAAGTATTATGAATATAAACGAAAAGACGCTTCTAGTTAAATAAATCTACACAGTAAAAAATAATTCTTTTCAAATTGTTTAATTCTGGTCTAAAAATTATTGAGATACCTTAAAGGGATTGATTATAGCGCGTCAATGGTTTAAAATGAATTTTCACTTTTTCAGCGGACCCATAGTGGTTTAGTTTTATTATCATTATGCCATTTATGGTTTGAAAATATATCGAGACCGTAAATGGTATAAAGTCATATCATTAAGGGAACCTGCTTTGGTTTAAAAACTTGCCAGTTAGGTTCTGAATTAAAAGCAAAAACGGTTTCAGACTAGAATGAAATAGCTAAAGTTTTATGCTTGCTTTGGTTTAAAACTTGCCGATTTTGTTCGGAATCAAAACGATAAATGCTTTAAGACTAGATTGTAAAGGGTTTAATTTTAATCCCGCTTTCGTTTGAAAACGTACCATACACATTTTTAATTTCAACCATAAAAGGTTTTAGACTATAGATTGCATTTAGAGGGCTGCAAAATGAAAAAAGTCACTCCCAAAGCCTGCCAACTCCAATGGTAAATTTTCCACAAACGCCACTGCCACCCTAACGCCATTGTTATATTTTTAACTCCTCCCTAACTCCACACTAAAGTTCATTTCATTTTTGAATCCCTGCCAAAGCCGATTGTTAAGTTTCGCACGAATTCCAATCCCTGCCAAAGCCAATTGTGAAGTTTCGCACGAATTCCAATCCCTGCCAAAGCCAATTGATAGATTTAAAAACCTTTCCAATCCCAGCCGAAGCCAATGAGAAATTCGACAAGTTTCCCAATCCCTGCCAAAGCCGATTGGTAGATTTAAAAAACTTTCCAATCCCTGCCAAAGCCAATGAGAAATCCAACAAACTTTCCAACGCCTTCCAACTCCAAACACTAATCCATTTAATCTAACCAATTATCCTTAATATTTACCCCAACGTTTCCCAGCCGTCCGTGTGGTATATTATAAAACTAAACCACTATGGGTCCGCTGAAAAAGTGAAAATTCATTTTAAACCATTGACGCGCTATAATCAATCCCTTTAAGGTATCTCAATAATTTTTAGACCAGAATTAAACAATTTGAAAAGAATTATTTTTTACTGTGTAGGTTTATTTAACTAGAAGCGTCTTTTCGTTTATATTCATAATACTTCTAACTTCGATTTCGGGATTTCATTTTTTTAATTATTTTTATTACACTGGAACATTGTTCATGTTTCTAATTATCGTTTTTACGCTTTAAATTCGAATTTAAAAAAATTAGACGGTCGACGTTTTTGGGTTTAAGATTTAATCTTCTTGCGCTTAGAATTTGACCAGATTTGCTGAAGACCCTTTCACTAGCAGCACTAGATGCTGGGATACAGAAGATTTTTTTGGCCACTTGGGCCAACGATGGATAGCGACTCTGGTTTTGGCGCCACCAATTCAAAAGAGGAATATTTTTATCAGGGAATGGTTCCGACAGATACGATGTAAGTTCATCTATTTCCCTAGGTGCCAAAGTTTCCTCTTCCTCATCGTAGGCTTCGAATAAACTCTCGGTGAACTAGAAACAACCCGTACGATTATTATTACACTTAGTGGCTTATTACAGCCTCGATGACTCATACCGATTTATCCAAGTGTGGTCGTTTTGCTGGAGTGTTCATTTCTTCAGTGAGCCCAGTCGATGTAGATTTTTCAAGATTTGGCTTGTTAGTAACAAATTCCTTCACCATATCTCTAATCCATGACGTCACGTGTTCTTTTTCTTTCGCTGAGAGGCAAGCCATACTCTTTGTTCTTGGATTTAGAGCTACTGCAATCTTATGAAAACGATGTACTTCTAACTCTTTCATCTCAGTAATAAGCATTTCTTTACACTGAAGGAATAAGATACGAAAATTATAAATTAAGGAATCACATAATAGTATACTACATAAAGCGCTTCTGATTGTGTATTAATTTTAGTGTACCTTTTTAATAGAAGCAGAATCGTTTTCTTTTGGAATACAGTGTTTAAGTAGAGTTTCACGACAAGGAAGGAAAAGATGCAGAGTTGGTTCTTTCTCCGCCGAAAGTAATGTTATTGCATTTCTAAACGGACCAAGCAACTGTAAAAGTTCTTTGATTAGAGGTTGCGCCTCTTCCAAAGCATAAAGGTGTTGACTCGCTGCCTGTCTCTGCTTGGCTACCTCATGCTGTTCTTGTCTCCTCCGTAATATATCTACTATTTCTTCTTTGACTTTTCCACTGATTCCAACATGATTAGTTTAGAGCTCCACCTTGTGATTACGTCTTGTTTTAGTGTAAAGGTCAACTCTTTTTGTAAACCAATTCGTTTAAAATAAGCCACAAGTTCTTTGCAAATGGTAAAAATGTTCGCAACTTCTTGAGGAGTCGCTGGTCTTCCTCCAAGGGGTTTTTCAAAAACGTGACCAAGTTTTACATTAACCTGATGAGAAGCACACCACAGTCGACTTGGGAAGGCTTTACTCATATTGGGAGCACCATCAGTTACGTATGAAATGTCCATTTCGGAAGAAATTCTGAATTCTTTCAAAATTTCACTCATCTTATTCGCTACGTTCTCTCCATCTTTCTTTTCGTCCATTGGCCGAGAAGCTAATGTTTTCGAGTGCAACTCAAAGTTATCATCCAAAAAATGGCTTGTTACAGACATATAAGATTGCTTTGTTTCATCTGATAACCAATGGTCAGTAGTAATGGCCAGATATTTTGCCTTTGTAATCACAGATATCACTTCGACTTTGGTGTTTGTAACCACTTGATCAAGTCTTCGGCTGACAGTTGTAGGATTAGGTATGATGGTGTGAACTGGCACGTTTCCGTATTTCGACCCTATTTGAACTAAGGACTGGGCTATTCTTGAGAATCCATCACCGACTAAACATTTGAATGGTCTTACGTCAAGGGCACAATACTCTACGACAGTGTCGACGAACTTCTTTTTTTCATTTGACGGTATATCACAATAAGTTTTTATCTATTAAGTAAATGTGAGTCCGAATGGTTAACAGACACCCACTTTCTTTTATTAACAACTCCCTCAGGCCCTTGCCATTCCCAGTTTCAGTTAGTGTTTGCATAACAGAGGTTTCATATAGAATTACTCAATACTCACCTTCATTTGTGAAAATCCATCTTTAGATCGTGTAGGAGACGGAGCTGCCGTATATTTTTCGGTGCATTTGTGGTATCTCATGCTGTTTGTTCCTTGATTTGGCTTATGACTAAGAACAGTATCACAATTATTGCACACGGCAAAGTCGCTCTTTTTACCGTCCAAATGAATTTTTTGGAAATGGTTCCATATCTGGCTCTTTGACTGAACTAGTACGCGGGTGATTTTTGAACTTTTGTCACATACAAGTTTTTGAACTTCTTCTTTTGATGGGACCGTATTGGAACTCGAAGTACATATTGGTGAACAAACTGTCTCCGAGTCTGAGACTTGTGAGTTTTTACTACAAACGTTCGATTCTTCGCCGTCTTCCGTCGATGTTAAATTTGGTATAAATAATCCCGATTTATTAGTTTTTTTCGCCATTAGCAGTTTAACGAAATTTGTCGTCTTTTAAGTAAGAAATTCTAAGAATCGAAATTATCGAACCCCGTAGGCGGTAGAAAAATTTTCGACTTAAAAAAACAAAAAGTTTTAGTTTCGGTTTCTCTCGTGTCACGAGGGCCCTGACTCCTGGAGGGCTGCAGCCGCGACCGTCACGTGCGTCTGCGTGGGGATGAACTCCATGCATCGCGCTTGCGCCAAAAAACGCGCGGGATATTCAAGAGGAAAAATTTACTTCAGATTCTAGCGGGTTCACTCCCACGGGAGTATAACGTACTAATGCCACCCAACTCCGGTTGAATAAAATAAGTCTGGCTCTCAATGCCACCAACTCCAATTGGATACTATAAACGCCAACACCAGCCAAAGCCACCTGAATCCTACAATAATCCAGTCCCAACCGACTTCCTTATAAGTTTTAAAAATATTTCCACTCCCTCCCGACTCCGTTTCATTTCAGGCATAATATTCCCAAAGCCACCCAAAGCCAAAATATTTATCTTACCCAACTCCAACTCCGGCCAAAAACGAGGGAGTCCCTTGGCTTTCTATGGAGTTGGAGTTCTCCCAAAGCCTTTGCAGTCCTCTAATTGCATTGACTCAATATTAAACCTGTTTCGTTGAAAAACTTACCGATTAAGATTGATTCAAAATAAAAACAGTTGAAGACTAGATTCCCTGGAACCGATGGCATGGGACCAATAATAAACTTCATTATTACGATAAATATGAATCGAAAATATGTCCATTTCCAAAATTTCTGTTTTAAATTACCATTCTAAATTTTAACCCAAAATATAGTTATTTCCGATTTCTATAGACTAGTGGCGGTAGAGAGGGGAGTAGACTAAGTATCCCCCTTTGGTCGCGCTCTTGTAAGAGAGGACACTGTAAGCTCCTAGTAGGCGGATGACACAGAGCTAAGAGATAGTGTACATACGTAGTACTGCCATTACTCTATACTACACACAACCGCACCCAGGGCGACAAGCGCGGAGGAGGCGTCGGTTTCATCTCCACTTCAAACAATTTAAGAGTTCTCAAACGGTGCCACGACCACCTCTGGGTAACCTCGGATGCCCACCCATTGGTCAATATCGTGGTAGTTTACGGCTCCTCAGGCAAGTCTCCGGAGGCCCTCCGGGAGAACGAAGCCATCTATGCCTGTCTTAGACTGGACATTGAGAACATGGCCACTTCACATAAGGTGTGCGTCCTTGAGGATATCAACGGTCATATAATTGAACTGCCTCTCGAAGACGCCTATGGACTGCACTATGAGGAAAATGGGAGCGGTAGCCTGATGAAGAACTTTGCTGCCGATACGGGACTGGTGATAGGGAATCTCTCGTAACTCTGTAAAAGACAATATACCTGGCAGGGCTCTTCGTCACGCACGACTATCGACTATGTATTAGTGTCTACTTCCCTGGCACTGCTCATGCTGAGCTTGGAGATTGATGACGAACGGCACCGCAGTATTGGCAGCGACCATAACGTGATGGTGCTGGTATGGCAGAATAGTAATAATACGCCAGATATCCCCGCTCCTCATCATGTGGAACTTTCAAGACAAAGTTGCCCTCACAGAGTTCTCAACATCTATGGAGGATCGCGCGTCACAAGGCCTCGCGACATACGACGCTTTTACGGACGCGCTCTCCCAGTGTATGAGTCTGCACCTTCAGCAGAAGAAGGTCACTACTCGCACTAGCAGTGGCCATACCCCTAAGCGATGGTTTGGGTATACGGACTAAATACCCCCAAGACAAAAGACCCCCGGTCATAATCCCCCCATTTTTAAAAACGTACAAAATCCCCCCTCTCTCAAGACAAAATCCCCCGGTCATTTTCCCCCCATCCAAGTTAAGAGTACAAAATCCCCCCACTATCAAGACAAAATCCCCCCACTCTGTAGACAAAATCCCAAAACTCTGTAGAAAAAATCCACCTACGCTCTAGACAAAATTCCCCGGTCAGGTAGGGTAAGGTTAGGTTAGGTTGGGTTGGGTTGGGTTGGGTTCGGTTCGTAATATTTTGGAAATATTGTAACAATGGTACGCCTTTTCCAAAATATTATTTTTTTACATTTATTTTCTTCCGAAGAGCACAGTTTGGGGGAATTTGTCCCGGGGCTGGGGGGAATTTGTCCTTGGGCTGGGGGGAATCTATCCTGGGGCTGGGGGTATTTTGTCTTCGGCGTCCATTCGGGGGGAAATTGTCCGGGGGATTTTGTCTCCTAGCTGTGGGAATTATGTCCTTTTCTTCTCAAATGGGGGATTATGTCCGGGGGATTATGTCCAGGGGAGATTATGTCCTACATTCGATGGTTTGACCCCAAAATAGGGAGTGCGATATCGCTCCGAAAACAGCGGAATAAACTCCACAGGCAGGCCGTGCGCGACGGCGAACCGGCACCGACAGTGGCCCAAAGGTGGATAGCATACCCTTTCGAAAACATTCTTTGTAATCTTTAAGATATTTCGAAAGGGTCTTATGGTAGGCTTGGGAGAGGTATCCAAGGAAAATTTCCTTAAAGATACTCTTAAGACATATCTACAGAGACCTATAGATAAAACTCTATGGAAACAATTCCTAGATTTTTCTAAAGATATTCTTTAAAATTGTTCCAATATACTTTTCTTAACAACTATTTCTCAAGTCGTTTTAAGAAAAATGTAAAGAGTCTTTAGGAAACATATTCCTAAGAGTATTATTTTCATTCGTACAAAGAATATTTTAAAGAAATTTCAAAAAAAAACCTGCCTAAGAATATTTTATCGATAGGTACAAAGAATATTTTAAAGAAATTGCAGGAAACACCTTCCTAAGAATGTTTTATTGATGCCTGCAAAGAGTATTTTAAAGAAATTTCAGGAAAAACCTTCCTGAGAATATTTTATCGATACGTACAAAGAATAGTTTAAAGAAATTTCAGGAAAAAACCTTCCTGAGAATATTTTATCGATACGTACAGTACAAGGAATATTTTAAAGAAATTTCAGAAAAAAACCTTCCTAAAAATATATTATTCATTCGTACAAAGAAAAATTTATAGAAATTTCTGGAAAAAACATTCATGATAATATTTTATAGAAAAAAGGTTTCAAATTATTTACAAGATTTTAAGCATTCTTAGAAATAGTTTTCCGATTCCTACATGAGTTTTTATAGGCCCAAAAAAATAATTTCTCAGGGTATTGTAAACATTTATATATATTAAAGACTAAGTTGAAAAAATGTTCCTAGGAATATTTTATTGAATTTATAGGCCTGTCGACAATTGTTTCTTTGAAATGATATTTTTAAATTTTGGTATATTTTAAAAACCTTGATTTAATTCTGCAATTTGTTTCTGTTAGTTGCCTTCTAAGACAGTTTTTACAACCGACAAAATAGTTTTGTTTTTTAAATGAAAATGAACACATTTTCTCAATGTAGTATTAATATTTAAAGGGATCAACGATATTTTAGAGGTCTCTTTGACAATATAGAAAAAACGTGCATATCAATTTGATTATTTAGCGTAATTCTAACTGCAGGCTTCACGATTTTTACATTTCGGGCAGATATGAAATTTTCATTGTTACTTCTATTTGAAATTATAAGTCTAATTTTATTAAAGGTGTCAGTATCGTTTTCCGTTATACAAAAATGTGTCGCCAGTTTTTTTACTTCTTGTATGGCTAACAAAAGTTTTTCCGTTTAATGAAACTTTTCGGTGAAAAGACACATCCGATATATTTATGTTATTATCGTTGAAAACTTTTAAATCCTTTTCGGAAGGAAACGTACTTGGTGATGCAATTCCAAGATTTTTATGGTTTACTGAAGTGGTTTTTGTGTATGGGAAAAGACTGTAATATTTCGTTAATTTGTCAAAATACCGCTCTATGAGATAATTATCTTGAAATGCGTTTCCATGCATGACTAATGGAGGAATATTTTGCAAAAGCTGGTATTTTTGGGCAATTCGCAAATCGACGTGCTGAGTACCATAATCTTAGTAGCAAGTGAATTATCACGTCAAATGTTTCAGTGTTCTTACTTCTCCATGGTTACTAAAACACAACTTTTCAATATGATCATTATCTTTAAGTGCAATTTGCGAGTTAGCTTTCTTTATCAAGTTCATTGTAAATGTGCCTGTATGATTTGCTAATGTATAATTTCTGGTGTAAATTTATTTAAGTAACTACAGCCTAAGTGCATCTCGTCAATTTGGTCGATTCTGGATTATTACTTCGCAGCAAACAAAATCCAATTTCTAAAAACATCATGTCGTTAAGCGCAACTTATGAGAACAAAGGACCCCTTAAAGGGAGGCAGAAAAGGAAACTAAATCGATTTTTAGCTGATTCTTCTATTAATTATAAGACTAGCCTGCATAGCGGAACATTCAGGAAATACCTGCGAATTATTTTAAAATTGAAATTAGGTTAAGATAATAAGCGTAACTCAAAATAAGGAACTCCGACCAATCGCGTAACGCCCTGCATTATGCAGATTTTTCTTTTATAATTAGTTAAAAAAATGATAAAATCACTTTATTATCCACTTAAAGTAACGTAATAAAATAAGCAGTTCGTTATAATTATCGACACAAATAAATAAATTATTGTTTTACAAAATTAAAGGTAATGCATGGTATATTCTAAAGCCCTTTTTTCTTTGCACTCTCTTGTTTCTCTAATGGAAACATTATAGTTGAACAAAATCGACTGAAAATTATAAACTTCATATAAATCTTGGCTGTTATCATACGACCCTTTACCGTGTAGCAAATTCAAAGCGACTCTGGGCATATGGTTACATTTTAAAGTGATGCTCTCAATGTTTTCCGACTAGTACAAGATGAGAGCAGTTTTAGGTAAATAAATGTGCCTAAAATTATTTGTGCCAAAAAATATATCGAATTAAAACGTTTAAAATTAAGAAAAGTACGTTAGATATTTTGAAATATAAACCAGCCACGAAATACCGCCCAACTTGTTTTTCACGTAGTGACGTTACTAATGTCTCTTGATTCATTGATTGTTTGGAAATAGGAGAATGTAGGGAGCTCTAGACCACTGTATAGTAGCTTTTCACCTTCACTGGGGAAGCGGCGCATATTTGAGAAGACCTTTGTAAACATAATTCTTATTTTTCATGTTTATTATCCTTTGTTCTCTTGACTCTCGGTTACGTTGTAGAGTAAGGATGATAGAGATTTGACAAAATTTTTACAGGTAATGTCCAAAACACCACATTTTTGCGCTATTTTGGCAAAGGCTTAGCTTCCATGTATAATAATGGTATGGCTTTATTTTAGCCTAATGGCCCTAATATAAGCTTTAGCATATTTTCAATTGTAATTAAACATAGTAAAACTATTACTTTGAACACTAAAATTACAGTGAAACTATTTACCTTCCTTTACAACTTTCAAAGTATCCGTATCGAAATGAGTTATATTAATTTGGCGAAAATGCAGAATAGTATGAAAACTACTTTTAGGAGTAAATCTACCGTACCTCCGAGCGAGAGGAGGGTCGCGGGAGTAATTTAGTTTTTTCACTCGTGTTTTTGCAAACGACTGTAGAGGGGGCAGTGATCGGAGCGGCGCCGAAAACTAATACGTTTAAAAATTAATTAAAAATAGTTAAGTTGTTAAAACTATCAATATCTTTATATTTTTGAAAACGTAATTTTAGGTTCTATCTCATTTAAAAAAATGAAAGCTTTTCATTAGTAGTCAAAAGATTGATTCTATCCCTTTAAATTAACAGCTGGTTATTAATACCAGGAGTTCATAATAACCCGAAGTACGAAACTGGTTAAAAAGCTCGTAACAACAAAGTTTCGCCGTAAAGCTCAGCGGATTCATACACCGCTTAGCTCCCAAAGAAATAGTTACCACATTTTTTAGCCCCCACGCGCATTAACTTACACACTTCCGGTTTAGCACTATTTTTATCTTGTGATTTTGGGAGCAAAAATGGCTCACGTCTGCTTGGCTAAGAAGTTGGCTTTTAGTCGGGGTTTCTAGTTTTCTACAAAACACTGAAACGATCGTCAATGATGTTTTGTTGTGGTATGTGTGAGTGAGAATTCCGTGGTTAAATTAAAACGGTTTGGACAAATTTATTCCCAGTATCTTTTATATAAGAATTGCAACGTGTTTCTACGTCCACCATATCGCCATTTTGCTTTTCGACGGAGATTTCAGCCAACGGAAGTTTTGGTACGAAAACCAAGGAGCATAGATACCACTACGATATACTGTAAGGTTGTATGTCCATAAACAGGCTAGTCCTTTCTATGCGCAACGACAGAATCTTTTTGTTCGCGATTTTTACCATTAGCTCTATGGCCAGTTTCATACTTCCCCCGAAGGAGGGTTATTATGAACTCCTGTTAATAATTATGTGAATCAGTGTAAATCTTTCAATGAGGATATTTTAATTATTTTTAAACCATCTTCTTTGCGCAAGAATACTTTTCCGTTTGTCGTCCAGGCATAATTGAATCCTTATTCCTTAGCGTTAGTTTTTGCTTCGAATAAAAGTTTTTGGTGTATGACGGAAGTATTTCATTTACATAGAATTTTTCATGTTTCAGTGATTTGTGGATATTATCACAATATTATTCTTCTCTATTGTGCGTAGCATTTTCAAAAAATCTATCTCGCGAATGACAGTTAAGGAATTTTTCAAATATAGGGCTAGGTATTTTTTTGACATGCGTGGGGTCTATATTTACGATAACACTTGATAATGACATTAGTAGGTAATTGCATCTTTTCCTTATAATAAAATAATGGTCAACAGTAATATTTTGGAATAGGCATATTATTGGAGTAGTCAATGACGCTAAACATCAATATTTTGGAAAAGGCGTAACATTGTTAAATTGTTTATAAAATATTACTAACCTAACCTAACATAACAGTAACGTTTTGGAAAAGGCATATTATTTGAGAAGTCAATGAAGCTAAACATCAATATTTTGGAAAAGGCGTAACATTTTTAAAAGATTTATTAAATATTACTAACCTAACTTAACCAAACCTAAACTAACCTAACCCAACCCAACCTAAAAAACAAAATAAAATACCCCAGCTATAACATCCAATTTGTAACTCTACCTAACAATGCTATATTTCCCGTTGTGAAATCCTTAATTATGCTGAATTATAAATTCGCCTTCTAAATTCAGCACCTGCAAGGAAATTAAATTCGATTATTATCGATTATTCAGAATTATACTTATAATTGGATTTTAGTAAACTCACCTTCCTGATGGAGATTCGAACGAAGATTTTCTGCGTGAAGATACGACGCGTTACCTTTAGACCACGGTGGGACGCAGACCACTTCGAAATCAAATAAACTAATACACTAGCTTGGAACTTTCGGTTGAGGGGAATTTGTTCCAATGGGTTTCGATTGAATGGAAAAAAATTCCCTTTTAATAGAAAACCGCCATTGAGCTAGATTTTAAAATACCGGCTAGAAATTTTCGGACGAATGGGATTCGTTCCAATTGTATTCGGTTGAATGGGAACCCCCCACTGAATTACTCGATGCCGAGTTTTTCGCTTTGAATCGGTTGATTTACACGAGTCACACTTCCAGGTTGTTCTTTTTGCACCATGTTTCCGTAAATTGTCTTCGTTTCTTAGTGTGGTACATTTCGCTTGAAAATAGCCCTCACATTCTCCGATACATTGGATAATATCTTTAGTAGTGGTTATATCATTATCGCAACCAGCACAGTATTCGGCCATAATTCCGTTTGAGTAAAAAAAGCGGAGCAAAAAAAAACATGCCACTGCTCACCGCGACGACGAGATATGGTACTTGTTATGATTATTCTGTTATTACTTTCTTTTTGTGTCGAATCGACATCGGGGATGCAGGGTGAGTCAGTGGGATGACCTATTTTTTTCTTTTTTTAGTGCTCCTATTAAGTCTTCCTAATTTTCATGCTAAAAAGTGTAAATTGGGCAGGGATTTCGTTCGGTATTCGCAAACGCCACTGAATAGGGTGCCACCTTGTGGCATTCAATGGAACCTGGGAGAGAAGGATACTTAGCAGACGACGTGAGTGGTAATTGTTGTTTATTTTGGGCTTCGAAGGAGCATTTAACTTTAATTAGGGCTACTGGTATGCCTCCTTCAAAAACTATTCCTACTGGCCTATAGCCTAGCCACGGCAATAAATAACTAATAATAAGGCCTGTAGATACAACAGTTGAGCCCGTTACTTCTTGGTATTTCCTAATTGCGTTTAATTCGTTGGCCTGACCAAATTTTTTATACTTATTTCCCTTGAAGTGAATGTTTTTTAAGTGATTTGTTATTTTCTTCACCCAATGCCCATTATACGTAAATAAGGCATAGCTGGTTGATCCTGTAATTGAACTCTCCTGAGTTGTACCCAAATTTCTTTACAGTCGGAGCCATCATCACCCTGATTTTAAGTCTCATTAGCGATTTTTAAAGCTGCTTCTTCAGTGATAACAATTCTTTCGCGGTAAAAGTTTTGCTGTTCCAGCTTTTCTATTTCCATCTGAGGTGCGCTAATACTGTCAATTACACAATTGTTATCTGAAGCGTGCTTCAATAAAACCCAACACGATTCTTTATTTGTGTCCTATGTGCTATCCAAATTAGCTTCATTCTGAAATTGATTAAAATTCCCATTAACAGATGGGTTAGGTTCAGAAATGGCAAGCTCAGAAGCATGATCGAGACTAATTGGTAGGTTTGGTTCGGAGATGACTAGGTTAGATTGCAGGTTGGGTTCAGTGGTGACTAGAATAAGTTGCAGGTTGGGTTTGTAGGTGACTAGGTTAGTGCTGCGTACTCTACCTTTCTTGTGTAAAGAAATTGCAGAGTCCGGTGCACACTCAAGCAATTTGCGTTTGAAATGCTGTTTCTCATCATCTGACGGCTCCCGATGGAATCCCACAATTTTTTTCACGTGGCACATTTCAGTTAATGGTACTGGATCATACATTGACTTCTCGTCACTTTTCCTTTTGCCCCATTGTTGCGTTATATCAGTGCAGCTTAAATCATTTTAAGAGCAAGCGCGATAAAAAAAAGCTAAACTGTCCATACACCAATAAGCGCTATCCTTCTCTCGTCCGCCATTTTGAAATTTCGTAGCGCCCCCTATATTCAGTGGCATTTGCGAATATCAAACCATGCTTCGAGCAATTCTAAATATGATCCAAGTGAGGTGAAGTGGACTCTGGTAAACACCTTGAAATGGTAAGGGATATTGGGAAAATTTGGTCCAGTCAGACTGAGTTTCATTACGACACAGAATTCTAAAATGTTTTTAATACAGGTGATAGTTTACCTTACGACACCGAATTCTAAAATGTTTTTAAAACAGGTAATAGTTTACCTTAAATCTACCTGCGTGGATGCTCTAACATAACGTAGTCTGACGTTTTTAAACGGCTTTGTAGAAATGTTCTACGGATGGAAGCTCTTTTTTGAAACTCCAAAGGTACGCAAATTGAAGTTAATTCAAGCTAACACCCTAAAAGAAACGGGTGTACCTCATATGAGCAGTTCTCAAAATAGCAACCGCGATTCTGCTGTTTTAGAAATAGCGGCTGCTATTTTGGGAAATAGCAGTGTTTGTCTTGAGTTTCGAGCATTTCTTAACAATACAGTTATATTCGTTGGTTTCAAATGCTACCTTTTCCGTAATAATTTAATCAGGAATGTGACCTAATAAAACATCATGTTTTTGGTAGACAATTGTAAACAGTAATTTTTTGGAAAAGGCATATTATAATTCGAGAAAGGTTATTTTATTTCGGAGGTAGCTAATTGTAAACAGTAATTTTTGGACAAGGCATATTATAATTCGAGAAAGGTTATTTTATTTCGGAAGTAGATAATTGTAAGCATTAATTTTTTGAAAAAGGCGTAACATTGTTAAACCATTTCCAAAATATTACTGACCTAAGTCTAACCAAAGAAAAAAAACCTAACCTAACCTGACCTAATACTATTTAGTTGAAATAATCAACTCTAACCTAACCAAATTATCCATATCTGACCTAGTTCTATTTGAGTTCATATAACCCAGCTGGGCCAGCTTATACCATAATAAACAACTATAGTTTTTCGCATATCTTATTTTGCGCTCTTTAGAGAACTGCTGTAACGGTAATTGCTGTAACGGGTAAACTGCCATTTCAGGTACCGCTATTTAGAGAACTGTTGTTATGAGGACCGCTATTATGAAATCCGCTCATAAGGGAACTGCTCATGTGAAGGCTTCCCAAGGAAACTGCGTACCCAATCTTTTTAATGATGTTCCGCCGTATTTCCATTTTCTTGGTTAATTTATTTGAGATTTAGAATTTCGTGTGCATTATTACATTTCTGGTGTCAGATTAGATGATTTAGAGAGGGAGTGTATAAAAAGAATATGGATCTAGAAAACACCCAGACCCAATACGATAGTCAATTATTTCAAATATTGACACTAAAAATTAATTTGGACCATAAACAACGCCAACTAATTTGGAGTCTTAAAGCATTGATTAAGAACTCAATAAATTATTCGCGTAAAAAACATACTTTATTTTTCTCGCGTGTAAAAACTCGCTCATTGCTCGCTTGAATAAATAAACTTAATTCTTTCGAAATTGCTTTTTAGGTCATTATAATTGAAATATAAACTTTTGGGAAAATTTCCCAGCAATGACTTAAATCTAGTGTTGTGCAAGTACTCGATAAGACGCGAGTACTCGATCGAGCATCGAGCCGAGTACTCGACTCAATACTCGATAAGAGATAGATTTGGTATTTAAGTGATTCAATGAGAAGACTAAAAATTTAAAACTACCCAGAAACTGATTTCTACTTTTGTGCTCATTAGAGCTGCAAGAGTAATAGTCTAACCATGGCTTTTATTCACGTAACATTAAAGAATCAACTCATTAAAATTTGGTTTGTGCATAATCAAAATATATTTAGTAACAGGAGTCCATGACATGAGGGGGGTTATGGACTTCTGTTAGTAACAAAGGCAATTTTTTTTGAAAATAAATTTTCGTTTTAAAACTTAGAAACCATGCACGATAATTTAATATCCTTTAATATAACTCTCATCAAAGCTCTCGTTAAAATTTCAAGAGATTCGAACCAGTGAAACTGAAGAAAACACATTTGAAGACTAAGCCCGAGATCTGAAATTATCGTAGTTTTTAAAAATGGTAATTTACCGGGTAAATTACCGTTTAAAATTTTGGAATAACAAAAATTACCGTAATTTATGGTACCTTATATTTTCACAGGCTTATTTTTGCGGTAGTTTTACCTAATTTACCGGTAAATTACCATTTTAAATTTACAGTAATATATAAATAGGCAATTTACGCGGTATTTGGTAAATTACTGACGACATTTATGCGCAGTTAAAATGTCGGTGGCATACACTGCTTAGCTGTTTTCTGTCAAAGATTGCGACTTCTCTTTTAATTTCTGTAATAGCGCCTGTAAATCCCTTAACATTTTTAGCTGCATTGCACCAATGCTTTCGGAGCAGCATCTTGACTGGGCACCGGCGAATGCTTCCACACGGTATAATGTTCATACCATTTTCTGGAAATGAGTTTTTGGTTTTTTATCAAACGGAAGTCCATCATGCTTGCCACCATTTTCAAGCTTGGGAAATCAGAAAGGGCATCTCTGACTGTCATGGTTCTTAGGGGAGCTGAGAATTTTCCTCCACGCAAAAATTTCCTGAAATCAAACTATAAAACCAAAGAAAAACATCTATTAACAAATTTCTTTACTAGTACGGATTGTACCAACTGACTTTCAACCGATACTGATTGATTATTTTAAGGATGGCGAGATAACGGCGTCAAGGCTTAGGGTGTTGACATAAAAATAGGGCAATAACAAGCGCTAACTTGTAATGATTGTTCCAATAAAAGCCTTTATTAATATTAACTTTGAAGCGCCACTTATTATGTTATTTAGAGATCGGTAAAATCGGTTGATATGGTTTTTACCTCTCCGTGTGACGTAGTCCAGGAGAGGTTCTGTAACGGCCGTGTCTGTCTGTCTGTGTGTGTGTGTGTGTGTGTCTGTCTGTCTGCCCGTTGTTACACCCACGTGACCGCGTTCGCAGTTAGCGTATCGGAGCAAACGTGTTCCCAATTTCCGGACCGCATTGACAGTTCTTAGAAATTTGGAAAATTGTATTTCTCTCCGTTGGCTACTCTATACTTGAGTTCTCACACCACCATGTTTGGTCTTCGTCCATCCCATATGAACACCAGTCTGGTACTTTTCTGGCTTTCAACACCATCATCTTCTGTTCTTTGTCAATCCCACATTGACACCAGTCTGCACTTACACTGGCTTCTAACACCACCATCCACTGGTCTTCCGTCTATTCCACTTGGACACCAGTCTGTATCATTGGCTTCTAACACCACCATCCACTGGTCTTCCGTCTATTCCACATAGACACCAATCTGTATCATTGGCTTCTAACACCACCATCCACTGGTCTTCCGTCTATTCCACATAGACACCAATCTGTATCATTGGCTTGTACTCCATTATCATCGTTTGGTTTTAGGATATACGCGGCGATCAGCTAGGGTTACGAGAAACGTCTAGCCTCCCTAAGGTGGGATCGGCCACCAAAGGTTTTCGCAATTGCGCTTTTTCCTTACTATTATAATGGAAACGAATCGTATATATATCCCAAAATTTGAAGAAAGCGGGCAAGAGGGGTGCCCTTCACTTTAAACGTCAATATTAGAAAAGTTTGAGAAGATAATAGGTATAACTTTATTTTAAACGATTTAACTATTATTAATGTTAATAATTTAAGATTAAAATAATTAAAAATAATTATATTTATTTAAATATTAAAGATAATCTTGTTTCTCAACTCAAAATTAATACGGAAAGATTTAAAAAGCAGTCTATGTTTTTGTGTGTGTGTGTCCGTCCATTGTTACACTAGTGCGTCGCGTTAGCAGTTAGCCTTGTGCTGATGTGTTAAGAAATCATACAGAACCTTAATATTCCCTTTTTCCATAATATAAAGTGAATATGTGGAAGTATTTTTCGTAATTATGATGCATTTAGTACTTTTGTAGCTTTAAAACTCTGTTTCATTTTGATATTCCAAAGATTTATTTTAATATTGTCATTTGAAATGGCTGTTTATATATTGCGTAAGCTATACTACATCTGTATATAGAATAATCCTTGGTTTAGTAATTTCATGAAGAAAACTAAGACCTAGACTCAGGCGCGTTTAACAAGTATTGTCCGCAATAGGCTTAGTGAAACAAAGAGTAAATAATTGAGGCCTGAGGTGAAGTAAACTTTTGGCTTTGATTTTCGTGTCTGAAATGAACAGACATCAACGGTTCAGAGTGAGCCGAAAGTTAAATACACTCTTAAATAATAATAATAAGTTTAGTAAAAGGGCTAATGGTTAACGGCTAGTAACTACAGACTTATTATTCTCTTTATGGTGCGCATTGACTATTAGTGCGTCTAGCTACAATTTAGCTTTGGTACTATTTAACGTTAACACTCATGTTGGCAAACTAAGAATATTGTTGAGGTGAGACGAGACGATAGTGTTTACACTGCAAACCAGTTGTGAATGTAGCTTTCAGAATAAAGGGTAAACAGCTGAATCGAGAACTTCATTTCCTGTTCTTTTCCCCATTGACTGATTTCCATGTGTCCAAGATTTATCCTTATTGGATGTAAAATGTCGTCTGCTTTACTGTACATTCGCTTTGTTTGGAATACTGCTTCAATATTTCGTAAATTTTTACTTCAAAAAAGTGAAATAATTCCATATCTAGGTAAATACGTTTGTAGTAGTAGACCTCTTGACACGGAGAGGTAATATTTTGGTTTTCCCAACTTGTTCGTATTAACTGGAGAATAATTTGCATATTAAGTTGGTCCGAAACTGATCCCAGAACGGTTTTTCCCCATAACTAAATAAATGTATGTACTTTTTAGGGGTGCGCGAATACCACTTTTTGGGTATTGAACTGGTTTCCGAATACCAAAAATGTGCCTTATCAAATGAAATACCGAATCGAACAGTTAATTATAAATCGAACATTTAGGCCTTGGCGAATAGTCAACCCTAATACTCGGGAATTTAGCATTGCTCGAAGCATGGATTGATATACCAAACTAAATCCCTGACATATCCCTGACTTTTTAGGATGTTTAAATCCCTGACTTATCCCTGACTTTTTCCCCTATTTTCCATATCCCTGACTTATCCAGGTTTTCCAGGTTCCGTACGAACCCTGAGAAGCGTTATCGGCGTGTCACGCACAGTAGGGTCTAACGGATTTCTAGATTTTAGTACCATTCAAACTCAAATCAAGGATGATGGGGGGGGGGGGGGAAATAGGCGCGCTAACTGTGGAACGGCTTAGGTCCGGCGGGACGCAAAAAAAATGGGAAGGAATACTCCCAATACGACTTCAATTTGTCCTTGAAAGGGGGAAAACAAGACGGCACTCGTTAAAATAACCCCTGCCACAGGCGCGAAGGAAAATAGGTGAAAAATGAAAAGGCTCAAGCTGCTCATCCCCCTTAAAACATCTAGTATCCCTGACCTGACCTACCTTAGAAACCAGAAGAGAACATGTCAGACAGATCAGAAATTTGGACACAAAAAACGTAGACAGGATAGATAAAAATAGACTAGACAGAAACAGAGATAAAGCCAGGACAGAGTCAACACTCTGTCTAAAAAAAGGTATAGCGCCCGTCTCCATAAAAATGATAAGCGAAATATTTTTCTTACATTTTTTCTGGAACCCATTTTTTTGGCTTTACTGGGTGGTTCGCTAAATTGTTGACTCTTCGAGTCATACTGCTGTTCAAAGTAGAACCTGTCTGGACCACCATTCGTATAGCTTTCAATAGACTCGTTTAAATTATCGACGAAGACAACGTAACATTTTCCTTCGACTAAGTTGAAATCTACCGTCGTCTCTGCAAAATATTATTGATAACGTCAAATTCAATCGTGATAATTAAAGGGACTGGAAAGAAGGCATCGGCGGCTGGGTAAAAATGATTTGAAATACGTCAGAGTCACGTGACCGAGGAGAGGCGTGGTTCAAAGAAGCTTAGTTCGTTTTCTTTCGGAAACAAGCACTTCGGGGAATTTGTGCTGTAATCTCGCGAAAAACAAGGACTAGGTGTCCAGTCCCACCCTATGTGGAGTCTTTGTATCTTGTTGTCACGTGATGCCTGTGACGTATTTCAAAGAATTTTTACCCGCCCGCCGATAGCTTCTTCGCAGTCCCTTTAATGTTGAAAATAATAGGTAAAAATAGCGTACCTTCATCACTCCAATAAAGGAGATTGTTATCGCTCTCGTATGCACCCATCATACCCTTATGAGTGTCTTCAGGTCTAAAAAAACAAATACAATGGTTACTACGAAGAGGATTTCTATCACTTTTCAGTCAAGTTATAGCGAGCCAAGACGCAATTCTACGCAAAAAGCAGCGGTGTTCTAGCGATTTCGCTCCAGGGTTACCATGGAATTTTCAGAACCAAATTCCCTGACTTTTCCAGGTTTTCCCTGACCTTTTTCTGAGATTTTCCCTGCTCTTTTAGGGCGAAAGTGTGAATGTTTACAGCACGTGCGGTTTTAAGTGCTTATAATTAAATAAATTCGATCTACATTAAGTTTTCCAATGTATTTGTTGCACCAAAATGAATAAGAAACATTTTAACTATAAATAACATGAGATTTTTTAAAGGCATTTACTTTATAAAAACAATTTTCTGTGTTAAGAGAGGATGAGGAGAAACTTTCATTACTCACGCTAAGGGGTTAATTTGCAATTTTGCTATTCTTAAATATCATTCGCGTGATAACTCGTACACAATAATATTTAAAATATATCGACAATCCACCCGCTTCCGTTAATCTATCACATGATCAATTTCGAATCTTGACATTCTTAAAGCGGGACTCGGCTGTGGCTTATTTTAAACAAATGATATACTAGACGCTACCATAGTCGAGGGACGGAGTTGACTGTCTCGCTAAGGTAGTTTGAGTTTCCTCCTCGTGGGAGAGTTCCGATTGCTTCCCGCCTATGGCGAGGCTAAATTGGTGTGTAGAAGATAGCCAGCCTGTTGGGGGTACTACAAGTAGCGGTGGTCCATTATAATTTTGACGTTCATAATTAAAATTCCTGTTACAACTCAAGAAAATCCAAGAAATAACATCGACAAGTTCGACACTTTTATCAAAAGTAGATGAGAGGAAAAGTATGAAAATGGCCAAAAGTCTCGAGTCATCAGAGTTTCGCCGTAGTTGACCGTTTTATTGGCGTAGCTATACTGGGACTGTTCACTCCCTTTAAATAGGTCTTGTGTATTAATTCGCGGTTACGCGGTTACCGTCGTCTGCTATTGTGTAATCTCGGTAATTTAGCTATAGCGCGAGCAGCTTGCGTCGTGATGCGCGTGATCGAGTAGGTTATGGTTAAACCAAGGAGCATAAATGTCTGAACTACTTTCAATCGCGAGTTTGCAAGTTAATCAGTCACTAGTAAACTAAATAGTTATTGGCGAAACTTTGATGTCCGCGTTTTTTAACACAGGCTCTATGGCCATTGTTATACTTTCCCTCTCATCCACATTTGCTTTTATCAAGTTGTCACGCGAGTTAATTACAATTAAAACTTGAAAAATTCTTATTTGAAAACCTAATTACTTTATCAGCACTCCCACAGAATTACGTTGACACTAACCCTTTATCACAGGCAATAACTCGATAGAAAATGTAGAGAACTGTCCCCAATATCACCTTATTAACATTAGTTTCAACGCGGATATTAAGAAAATTGTTCATAAAAATAAATTTCCACTGATAGCCCTTTCTGAAGAAAACGAAAACAACTCGGGCTAAAAAGTGCAATGATGTTCGTTACAGCAAATTTCGGCTCCTGTTCCTAACACTCTGCCTGATTCTTTACACAAATTTCACCTTGCCTAAGGCAGGAGCCATTCAGAACCAGGGCCGGCCTTAAAGATTTGGAGGCCCTGAGCCAAAAGCCAGAATGTGGCCTCCCAAACGCGAGAAAAACTTTTTAGATCACTTTCATAATTTTTTAATATGAGCAGTGAAACGACGTTTAGTATTATTTAGTGAAACGTGAAAATAGTATCTTAAGTACAATTACATTACATGAAATCTATTTTACGAGCTTTAATATTCGCGAAGTCTTTGATCATTTCGGAATAGTCCAATAAAGATGCAGTATCTCTTTCAATTGAGATTAAAGCTAAACTTTTCAAGCGTTCCTGGGTCATCGTTTTCCATTATTTGGCTCGTAAAGCCGATCGCAGCTTCCTCGAAATGCTAAATTCCTTTGAGAAAGAAATTCCACTACGGAAATTATTCGTTGTAACACATTATTCCAATGCAGTCGCTCATTGTTCATTATGTCATGCGTTTTTTTTTCTATTGTTGATGTAGTCTTCATGCGTTTTTTCAAAATTCAATCCACATTTTAATTCCATCGACGCGTCTTGCAGATTTTTCATGTTCGCTTAAAATACTCGACATATGCTTCCAGTCGTTATTTCCATCGGTTGTAAGCTTAATTTTGGAATCAGAAAATAACTGACACGAAAATCAAAACGCCGCATTCTTACTAACTGAATAAACTAGCCATTGACGAGAAGCAATTTCGCCATTTTTAAGCTTCCTCTAAAAAAATTCATTGGAAAAACGGTGGTGTCTTCCATGATCAGATTTTCTATTTTTAGGATATTTATATTGACTGCTTCGTCGAAATGGGCCCTTAACGGTCCATAAACCAGGATCATTGGCATCAATTGCTCCTTCAAATGGTGAAATTGCCACCTTAGTTTCATCATCTGCACTGCTGGATCTGCACTTGGATTCTTGTGACTGATTGATAGCGCGTGAATGGTTTGATAGATTATCGCGAATTTCATAAACCTGAATTTGGTAACTAGTACTAGGCGCTGCTTTCACTGAAACAGGATCGAAATCTGATTCTTCGGAACTCAAATTTGATTCGTCCGTAACCGATGGCGTAGCAGCTTTTCTTTTCTTCACAAATGCTGACAAAGCGCCTTTTTGAGATTCCAAAAATTTTTACCTCTCCGTGTGACGTAGTCCAGGAGAGGTTCTGTAACGGCCGTGTCTGTGTGTGTGTGTCTGTCTGTCTGTCCGTTGTTACACCCACGTGACCGCGTTCGCAGTTTGCGTATCGGAGCAAACGTGTTCGCCATTTCCGAACTGCTTTCACAGTCACGGAAATGGCTCCTCTACTTGAGTTCTCACACCACCATCTTCTGGTCTTTGTCCATCCCACACAGACACCAGTCTGTTCTTACTGGCTTCTAATCACCACCATATTTTGCTCTTCATCCATCCCCATTTACACCAGTCTGTACATAATGGCTTCTAATCACCACCATCTTTTGGTCTTCGTCCATCCCACACGGACACCAGTCTGTACTTACTGGCTTCTAATCACCACCAGCTTCTGTTCTTTGTCAATCCCACATTGACACCAGTCTGCACTTACACTGGCTTCTAACACCACCATCCACTGGTCTTCCGTCTATTCCACATAGACACCAATCTGTATCATTGGCTTCTACTCCATTATCATCGTTTGGTTTTAGGATATACGCGGCGATCAGCTAGGGTTACGAGAAACGTCTAGCCTCCCTAAGGTGGGATCGCCACCAAAGGTTTTCGCTATTGCGCTTTTTCCTTACTATTATAATGGAAACGAATCGTATATATACCCCAAAATTTGAAGAAAGTGGGCAAGAGGGGTACCCTTCACTTTAAACGTCAATATTAGCAAAGTTTGAGATGATAATAGGTATAACTTTATTTTAAACGATTTAACTATTATTAATGTTAATTATTGAAGATTAAAATAATTAAAAATAATTATATTTATTTAAATATTAAAGATAAACCTCTCGTGCAAAGAGAGAGATTATCTTCGCCTCCTATATCTGCCAAGGCCCGTGCATGCGATATATTTCATTCATTGCCTCCTATATCTATCAAGGCCCGTGCATTGCGATATATTTTTCAAAACAACAACCAAAATGGGAAGCTCCTCTCAGAAACATAATAATTTCTTTTCTCTGTATATGAAATGAAAATATGGATAATATTGCGCTCCTTCTTTAATGGTATCAATCCTTGCCTGTCTATTAATATTTTACGTAGTAGTAATACGTTTTTAGCGAAGTTTAGAGAGGATAAACATAAGCGAGATTGTTTCGGAAAAAAAATACTGCTTCCACTAATGGGTTTATACTCCTTGTGTCTGTGTGTGTCCGTCCATTGTTACACTAGTGCGTCGCGTTAGCAGTTAGCCTTGTGTTGATGTGTTAAGAAATCATACAGAACCTTAATATTCCCTTTTTCCTTAATATAAAGTGAATATGTGGAAGTATTTTTCGTAATTATGATGCATTAAGTACTTTTGTAGCTTTAAAGCTCTGTTTCATTTTGATATTCCAAAGATTTTTTTAATATTGTTATTTGAAATGGCTGTTTACATATTGCTTAAGCTATACTACATCTGTATATAGAATAATCCTTGGTTTAGTGATTTCATGAAGAAAACTAAGACTTAGACTCCGGCGGGTATAACAAGAATTATCCGCAATAGGCTTAGTGAAATAAAGAGTGAATAATTGAGGCCTGAGGTGAATGAAACTTGTGGCTTTGATTTTCGTGTCTGTAATGAAGAGACATCAACGGTTCAGAGTGAGCCGAAAGTTAAATACACTCTTAAATAATCATGTAAAGATTTTAAAATGGAAGAAAAGATCATGGTGGCAATTTAATTATTAAAAGGGCTAATGGTAAACGGGTAGTAGCTACAGACTTATTATTCTCTTTATGGTGCGCATTGACTGTTAGTGCGTCTAGCTACAATTTAGCTTTGGTGTTATTTAACGTTAACATTCATGTTGGCAAACTAAGAATATTGTTGAGGTGAGACGAGACGATAGTGTTTACACTGCAAACCAGTTGTGAATGTAGCTATCAGAATATAGGCTAAACAGCTGAAGCGCAGACTTCATTTCCTGTTCTTTTCCCCATTGACTGATTTCCATGTGTCCAAGATTTATCCTTATTGGATGTAAAATGTCGTCTGCTTTACTGTACATTCTCTATGTTTGGAATACTGCTTCAATATTTCGTAAATTTTTACTTCAAAAAAAAAGAAATAATTCCATATCTAGGTAAATAAGTTTGTAGTAGTAGACCTCTTGACACGGAGAGGTAATATTTTGGTTTTCCCAACTTGTTCTTCCTTAGATTTCTTTTTCCGTTTAGCAGCGCCTGATTCTTGATTCGGGCGAAACCGCTTGGACATATTTTATGTTTTTCTTGTAATTTATTTATTAAACATAACTTGCTATAAAAAGTTTAAAAGAAATTGGCAAACAAAGGAGGGTTAAGAAGACACGACGCTACTGTGAAACTGAAACTAATACTAAACAAGTTGGGAAAACCAAAATATTACCTCTACGAGTCAAGACGACTACTTACAAACTTATTTACCCAGATATGGAAATGTTTCTCAAGTTAAAATTTAATTATCTAAAAGTGTATTTAACTTTCGGCTCACTCTGAACCGTTAATGTCTCTGCATTACAGAAACGAAAACCAAGCGTTTACTTTTTGGTTCACTAGGCCTATTGACAAATAAAATTTCATTTGACCAACATAGTAGCGTTGTGCTGGTATTCACTTTAGAAAGGATTATGCTACAAACAGATCAAGTATAGCTTAAGTAATATGTAAACATCCACTTTAAATAATGATATTTAAAAAAATCTTTGAAATATCAAAATGAAATAGAGCTTTAAAGCTACAAAAGTACTAAATGCATCATAATTACGAAAAATATTTCCACATATTCACTTTATATTAAGGATAAAGGGAATATTATGGTTCTGTAGGATTTCTTTACACATCAAAACAAAACGAACTTCTAACGCAGCGCACTACTGTAACAACGGACGGACACACACAGACAAAAACATAGGCTGCTTTTTAACTCCTTCCGTAATAATTTTGAATTGAGAAACAAGATTATCTTAAATATTAAAATAAATATAACTAATATTTAATATTTAATATTTTCTTCGTTAGTTATTCGCCTTATTGAACGTTACATCGTTTTTAAAAAGAACAATTAAACATTCTTGAGAGACTTGACTAATATTGGCGTTTGAAATGAAGCATACGCCGGTTGCTTCGCCTTACTAAAATAGGTAGTATATAAGGGTGTCGAGCTACAGCTAAAAGCAAGAACAACCGCATTTGCGAAAACCTTTGGTGGACACCCCACCTTAGGGAGGCTAGACGTTTCTCGTAACCCTAGCTGATCGCCGCGTATGTCTTAACCTTAAGGATGATGTAGGAGTAGAAGCCAGGTGTGCAGACTGGTGTCCATGTGGGATGGTCAAAAACAAAGACCAGAAGATGGTGGTGTTAGAAGCCAGTGTATACAGACTGGTGTCCAGTGGGATGGACAATGACCAGAAGATGGTGGTGTTAGAAGCCAGTAAGTACAGACTGGTGTCCATGTGGGATGGACAAAAACAAAGACCAGAAGATGGTGGTGTTAGAAGCCAGTGTGTACAGACTGGTGTCCATGTGGGATGGACAATGACCAGAAGATGGTGGTGTTAGAAGCAAGTAAGTACAAACTGGTGTCTATGTGGGATAGACAAAAACAACGCCCAGAAGATGGTGGTGTAAGAAGCCAATGAATACAGATTGGTGTTCATGTGGAATTGACATGTTACTAGTCAGATGAAGTAATAGTGGCCAGTTGAAATGTGGATAGCCTCAAGTTTTGAATTTTCCGGAAACTGTGAATGCGGTCCGGAAATAGCGAACACATTTGCTTCGATTCGGAAACTGCGAACGCGCTCCCCTGGGGTGTAAGTCAATAACAACAGACAGACACACACACACACACATACATGTCCTACATTGCTTATGAGGACCGAGTTTAAAAAGTCACTTACGGGGACATTTAGAAAACGCAATATCTCCTCCGCTTTTATCGTAAAATCGAAAATATATTTCACTTTTATGACTTGTTTCAAATTGCATCTTAAAATGAATTCCAAATATTTTTAAAGGAAACTTTTACATAATTTTCTTTACATTCTTTATGGGGACCAAAATCTATGACGTATTTCCGGTTAACTTTGTCCCCGTAAGAATAGCAATGCACTTATATTCTCAAAGCTTGAGTTATGGGTAACAAAATGCCTCAATTCAAAAGGAAACGGAATTTAATATGTTAATACGATAAGAACAAGCCGTAATCAAGCAGCTGATATTGTCAAGATTCATTTTGAAAACTTAAAAATAATACTTGTATAACTTTAGAAAAATCATAAATAGTAATACAAAACCTCAAGAAACAAACTCTTAAAAACTTAAAACTTGGAACAATGATCCACCTACCAAATGTCAAATAAAATTCAATTAAAATGGTATATATCAAAATTTTCATCAAGAACAAAAATCATTAAAGAAGGTTGGAACAATGGCCTCATAGAGGGTGGTAAAATTCAATTTTAGAAACAATTAAAAAATATATAGGCCCTATTAAAAATAAAAATTATTTTTAGTGCTTTGTACGATATCTTACGAACTTTACTAATTCAAATTTACTAATCAAAAATTAGACACAAAATGGGGTAAATTATAAAATTCAAGTAAAAGATTTTTTTTAAATAATACTATACACGACAACCTTCGAAGTTAACTTTTATTCATCCATATGAAAGATAATAAAAAAATGTTGGGAATGGGGTCCCCATAGCGGATGTATTATTTCAAACTTAAACACAAAATGTGATTTACTACAGATTTCAATTTAACGGAAGGAAATCAAAAACACGAAGATATTTCTACTTCGTTAGACGATATCTAGATAAATCGCATTATTTTCACTAGAAGCAAAAAACATGAAAAACCGTTGGCTCAAAGGTCCCCGTAAAGGGTTTAAAAATCCAAAATTAGACACAAAATGGTGTAAATTTTAAATTTCAAGTAAAGGTTTTTTTTGAATAATACTAAACACGACAACCTTCGAAGTTAACTTTTATTCATCCATATGAAAGATAAAAAAAAAATGTTGGCAATGGGGTCCCCATAGCGGAAATAGTAATTCAAATTTAAACACAAAATGTGATTTACTACAAATTTCAATTTAACAGAAAGACATCAAAAAGACGAAGATATTTCTACTTGGTTAGACGATATATCTAGATAAATCGCATTATTTTCACTAGAAGCAAAAAACATGAAAAACCGTTGGCTCAAAGGTCCCCGTAAAGGGTTAAAAAATCCAAAATTAGACACAAAATGGTGTAAATTTTAAATTTCAAGTAAAAGGTTTTTTTTGAACACGACAACCTTCGAAGGTAACTTTTATTCATCCATATGAAAGATAATAAAAAAATGTTGGGAATGGGGTCCCCATAGCGGATGTAGTAATTCAAACTTAAACACAAAATGTGATTTACTACAGATTTCAATTTAACAGAAGGAAATCAAAAAGACGAAGATATTTCTACTTCGATCTACGATATCTAGATAAATCGCATTATTTTCACTAGAAGCAAAAAACATGAAAAACCGTTGGCTCAAAGGTCCCTGTAAAGGGTTTAAAAATCCAAAATTAGACACAAAATGGTGTAAATTTTAAATTTCAAGTAAAAGGTTTTTTTGAATAATACTATACACGACAACCTTCGAAGTTAACTTTTATTCATCCATATGAAAGATAATAAAAAAATGTTGGGAATGGGGTCCCCATAGCGGATGTATTATTTCAAACTTAAACACAAAATGTGATTTACTACAGATTTCAATTTAACGGAAGGAAATCAAAAAGACGAAGATATTTCTACTTCGTTATACGTTATCTAGATAAATCGCATTATTTTCACTAGAAGCAAAAAACATGAAAAACCGTTGGCTCAATGGTCCCCGTAAAGGTTTTAAAAATCCAAAATTGGACACAAAATGGTGTAAATTTTAAATTTAAGGTAAAAGGTTTTTTTGAATAATACTATACACGACAACCTTCGAAGTTAACTTTTATTCATCCATATGAAAGATAATAAAAATATGTTGGGAATGGGGTCCCATAGTGGATGTATTATTTCAAATTTAAACACAAAATGTGATTTACTACAAATTTCAATTTAACAGAAAGACATCAAAAAGACGAAGATATTTCTACTTCGTTATACGATATCTAGATAAATCGCATTATTTTCACTAGAAGCAAAAAACATGAAAAACCGTTGGCTCAATGGTCCCCGTAAAGGGTTTAAAAATCCAAAATTAGACACAAAATGGTGTAAATTTTAATTTTCAAGTAAAAGGTTTTTTTAATAATACTACAGGGTGTAACAAAAAGATGTGTCACAAATTCAGGGGTGCATTCTACGGGTCAAAACAAGACTAAGTCACCAAAGAACTATGATCCAAAACTGAACACCCGGGGAGATACGGGCCATCAAAGTATCACGTAAAATGCGATGAATTTTCCTTCAAGTGAAGCGACGAATATGGCTTGACCATATTGTTTTCAATAAATTGGTCATAATTGAAAAAGATTCGATATTTAAGAAGCGATCGATTCTGGGGGCAGAGCTAAAAGCATTTTAGACCAAAAAATTAAACATTTAATTTGGTAAAGTGTTTTAATTTGGCCTAAAGTTACAACGGCGTTTTCAGATCGCTGTAGTTGCTGAGTGGCTTGGTTTTTCATTCATTAAAACGATGGCCCATTCAACTTCTTTGTCAAGTCAACGAGTAAAGCGCTTTTACGTGTAAGCAAGAGCTTCTAGTTATTGGAAAGATGTCGTGACAACGGCATGAACCTAGTAAAACCGGCGTTTTTAACCAGACCGTGGTATTATTGCCCAATCTCGCATGTCTGTTATTGAACCCCTGTGGAAGTTACGTTTGCCATCGAACATTCGTGGATATCTGTGTCGTGGGACATTGTTCTAAGACAGATTCACTATCGGCCACGTATGCAATAAATGACGCATACGGCGACAAACGACCAATGCTATTTCTCACGTGATTTAAATACTGTATGACGCGTAATCCTTCGAAAAGTAGTCGCTTAAGTACATTGCTGCTAGTAATGATTGATAACTACACCTGCTAGATGAAATGTCAACTAGTACATTACAATGTTTTTTAAAGGATCTTAAAATAGACCAATTAAAAAACATTTGTTTTGGAAAATTATTCAAACGAGGAGCTAGCCGATATGCACCTTATGTATGGACGAGCATTCGGCAAAGCTAGAAGCCAGGCGCCTTTACCAAGAGATGTGCTCAACGACGATTGCCGTGTCGTCAAACTATCGAGGCGGTAGATCCAGAGGCGGCGCAAGAATTTTTTTCAGTATAGGCTGAAGGTACTTAGTTTTAGGGCCCCTAGCAGGGTTTTTCAACTTTCTACCCCCTTCTAATTAAATATTATAAGTCAATTAAAAATAGATAATAATTAATATATTATATTTTAACGTTTACCTCTTAATTCTAAATCAGTTTTGCTTCTTTTAAAGAAATTTCTCATTGTTTTTCCTTTTTTCTCAATGTCTGATTGTCTTGTCCGTTTTTGTTTACTCTTTTGCGCACCAGATAACAATTTTCTGCTACTTATATTCAATGAACAGGTAGGGCAGCCTGCTAAGCAAGCGTTTTACATTATGAGATACTTTCGTTGCATTAAGAGACTATGCTTGTTCAGACTGAAGTGCCATAAAATTCTTTTCTTACACACAACTTTGAACATTTACTCTATGGCTGGTCAATGCTTATAAAAGTTTCCCCTCTAAAGTCGACTCATCGACTGACTGTGGATGGAGCTGTCTTTGCTGTGTGGGGTTGGGAGGCGATGAGTCGCCTCTAGAGACGGAATTTAAACAAATGTTTACCATTCTACATAGCAGATTAACCTGGAGCTATTTTACTACCAAACTTTGCTCCTTTCATTGCTCAGTTTTTGAGGTTTTTTGGGCCCCTCCTCCTCAATTTTGGGGCCCTTGTCTAATTGTCAGGTAGGCTAAAGCCTACTTAGCCTTAATGTAGCGCCGCCACTGGGTAGATCGACGTTTGCGAGAGACAGGGCAACTACGGCGAAGGGGTGGAGCTGGAAGACCGCAAGATGTATCCGAAAACTTAGAAAACCAAGTCCTGCAAATCTTACAAAATGATCCCGGAACCAGTACCTGCAAGCTGGCAGATCAACTTGATGTAAATCATGTAAAGGTTTGGAGAAACATAAACAATCACGGATTTCAACCGTACCACTACCAGAAGGTTCAGGCTTTAAATCCAGATGACTATCCAAGGAGGCTACAGTTTTCAAACTGGTTTATCCACCAATGTGTTGCGAACCCCCAATTTCCAGGCATGGTCTTAGTGACCGACGATGCCACGTTTTCCCAGGACGGAATCATCAACTCTCACAACATGCATCAATGGCGCCAAGAGAACCCGCACGCCATCGTGGTAGCAAGTCATCAAGTAAAATTTTGTTTAAATGTTTGGTGCGGTATTGTTGGTAATCTTTTAATCGGACCGCACTTGCTCCCACAAAGACTTAACGGTCAACATTATCTCCAATTTCTAACTGAAACGCTACAGGAACTCTTAGAAGATTTGCCCATGGCTCAGTGGCGCCACATGTGGTTTATGCACGATGGCGCTCCCGCTCATTTCAGGCGCGACGTTCGGGCACATTTGGACGCCACCTATCCTGGAAGGTGGATCGGTCGTGGAGGACCTGTTGCTTGGCCAGCTGTTTCGCCCGACCTCAACCCTTTGGATTTCTTTCTTTGGGGTCATTTGAAGGACAGGGTGTACCAAAGGGAAGTTCCAAACATCGAAGAGTTAAGTCGACGGATCATTGAGGCATGCGAAACCATCAGAAATACACCAGGAATCTTTGAACGAGTTCGTGGGTCTTCCGTTAAGAGGGCCGAAGCTTGCGTAAGAGGTCAAGGACAACATTTTGAACAAGTTTTGTGAAATTTAATTGATAAAATACTATTTCGATGCTCATTGCACCCTTTAAAAAACATTGTAATGTACTAGTTGACATTTTATCTAGCAGGTGTAGTTATCAATCATTACTAGCAGCAATGTACTTAAGCGACTACTTTTCGAAGGATTACGCGTCATACAGTATTTACAATCACGTGAGAAATAGCATTGGTCGTTTGTCGCCGTATGCGTCATTTATTGCATACGTGGCCGATAGTTAATCTGTCTTAGAACAATGTCCCACGACACAGATATCCACGAATGTTCGATGGCAAACGTAACTTCCACAGGGGTTCGATAACAGACATGCGAGATTGGGCAATAATACCACGGTCTGGTTAAAAACGCCGGTTTTACTAGGTTCATGCCGTTGTCACGACATCTTTCCAATAGCTAGAAGCTCTTGCTTACTCGTTGACTTGACAATGAAGTTGAATGGGCCATAGTTTTAATGAATGAAAAACCAAGCCACTCAGCAGCTACAGCGATCTGAAAACGCCGTTGTTACTTTAGGCCAAATTAAAACACTTTACCAAATTAAATGTTTAATTTTTTGGTCTAAAATGCTTTTAGCTCTGCCCCCAGAATCGATCGTTTCTTAAATATCAAATCTTTTTCAATTATGACCAATTAATTGAAAACAATATGGTCAAGCCAAATTCGTCGCTTCTTTTGAAGGGAAAATTCATCGCATTTTACGTGATACTTTGATGGCCCGTATCTCCGCGGGTGTTCAGTTTTGGACAATAGTTCTATCTTAGTCTTGTTTTGACCCGTAGAATGCGCCCCTGAATTTGTGACACATCTTTTTGTAACACCCTGTATACACGACAACCTTCGAAGTTAACTTCTATTCATCCATTTGAAAGATAATAAAAAAAATATTGGGATAGGGGTCCCCATAGCGGATGTAGTAATTAAAATATAAACACAAAATGTTATTTATTACAAATTTCATTTTAACAGAAAGACATCAAAAACGCGAAGATATTTCTACTTCGTTATACGATATCTAGATAAATCGCATTATTTTCACTAAAAGCAAAAAACATGAAAAACCGTTGGCTCAAAGGTCCCCGTAAAGGGTTTAAAAATCCAAAATTAGACACAAAATGGTGTCAATTTTAAATTTCAAGTAAAGGTTTTTTTGAATAATACTATACACGACAATCTTTAACACGACAATCAAGTTAACTTTTATTCATCCATATGAATGCTTATGCTTAAGGTCCGTTGGAATAAATAATATAAAAGTAAGGAATGGAAACTTTTCCTGATCCCTGCCTTCCGCAGTTTAACAAAAACACCTGAAGACCCAAAAGGATTCAAGAATTAAGGATTTTTGGAAACTGCCTTCCAGTAAACTGTGGTTGCTACATTCCTACTGACTTGTTAGCGCCACGATTTCTTACTGGAAGTTGTTATCCAAACCAAACCCTGACCTACCGACTCCATTCCTTTCTTTTAACTCCATGGGTTGGAAACTACGTACTACGCATCGTGGGAAATATTTCAGAACACAGTGATGCCGTTTTCCATTATAGATATACTAAAAACATAAAGCTCCAGATTCACAGTGCTGGATTTTGCTTAACGAAAAAATGCGGGACAAATAGCAGACACCCACTATTTTATGGTGAAGATCAGTGTATATTATAATAAGTTTCAGATAATTTAATGACAATCGAAAACTGCATAAAGCCAATGCTACGGTACTTAACGAATATAGACCGATATCAAAAGGGGCGTCAAAGGGGGCCGCAGTCCTCAGTAGAATGATAGAGAGATAGATCCGGTGAGAAAGGGGGTAATACGTCGGCGGAAAGGGGTACACTCTGTCTGCTTAAACCCCCTTTTTAAATCGGTCTGTGGAAGATAAGTTTAAAGCGTCGCGCTTGCGCAGAGAGAAACATAAACGAGCTTCAGTCTCAACTCAGAAGGTCGGGACGGGGGGGCGAAAGGGCTATAAACTCGTCTCGTTTGCTCACCGTAACGCGCGCCAGAGAAAAAATGAATTGTGGAAGCTAAAAATTGGGAGTTTTCTCATGCAAAGAGAAATATCAATCCAGCTTGAATCCCTTTTCACTCCCGCATTAATATTTTGAATTTTTTTATAGCCAAAAATAGAATTTTGTGAATATTATATAATATAGCTTAATGGATTGAGAGGAAAAAATTCGGTTCGATATTCGAATCAAGAATTAAATTTGTACAGAACTATTTTTTAAAAGAAAGGTTTTTATGCATTTCCACAGTAAAATAGGTTAGAGCACAGGGATTTTCTATTAAAGCTGAATCCGAAATCGTAATTTTAATCACTTTGAAGCTTAACCTTACGAGGTGGATAGTTCTTTTGCGAGTTAGACGTTTTTGTTGTAAAATTTCGAATCATAGTGAATGCTTGAACTACGCAATTAAAACCAAATTTCTCGTATTGATTAAACTTATATTCAAATTGTAATACAGTAATAATTTCTATATTCTGCGCCTTTGTGGGTTTGAAAAAGTGTCGCCAAGGATTGTCTATATGTACAGTTTTTTTTAAGGACTTCGAAGAAAAACTCGTTTTTGTATAATATATTTCAATTTTTATAATCTAATACACTCTAAAGAATGACAAAGGCTAGAAGGATATATTTACGAAAGGCATCGTTAATTAAACTTAAAACAGGGTTTTTAACAACTTCCTCTTATATTAAATTATTCAAAGATCCCATTTCAATGCTAATTTCTTACTTCCTTAAGAAAGTGCAAAGTGTTCCAATGGTTTGTTTTTCATATTTTTTATTTAGGATGTAGCTAGATATTATATATTGCACTTAAAAAATCATAAATTTGATAAATACCTGTTTAATTGATATTTAGAGTAAATTCTATTTTGTGTTTCTTTGATTTATTATATCTGCAATATTTTAATTTACACCATTTTGTGTCTAATTTTGGATTTTAAGCCCTTTACGGGGACCTTTGACCCAACGGTTTTTCATGTTTTTTGCTTTAGGTGAAAATAATACGATTTTTTGAGATATCTTATAACGAAGTTGAAATAGCTTCGTATTTTTGATATCTTCCCGTTTAATTGATATTTGTGATAAATAAAATTTTCTGTTTAAATTTGACTTACTACATCCGCTATGAGAACCTTTTTTAACGCTTTTTCATTATTTTTCTTTTGGTTGAATAATAGTAAACTTGGTTAGGTGTCGTAACTAAGATTTTTGATATATAATGCATTATATATAAGGGCAGTGCGAGCCTTGATTTTTTGGTTTTCGAGCTACATGTTCAAAATATGGTTTCGGGCTTTTATCGCGCCTTAAATTTCTATGGCGAGCCTTAACGACTTTCAATTTTAGCTCTTAATTTTCAATGCTATCGTTTTATACATTCAATTACTTTCCTTAGTAAAGAACACTTTTAAGTCGTAAATATAACAGATAGACTTTTTAGACTATAAATACACTTGAATCCTTTTATCACTTATTAAAAGTACTTACGTGAACTGACAATCGCATTGATAATTCAATTCAATCGTATTTTTCAATACCCAAAACGGGCCAAAAGTAAAAGTAAAAATAAAACTCGAATTATTTTATATTTTTTTTATGCACAAAAGTGGAAGTAATATTTACACCAGTCAAATGTGGGTTTGCAAAAAGGATACGAGCCTTACCAAAAAAAAACCAGAATAATTTTCTTCTTCGCTGCGCTTGGGCTATCAGGCAGTAATAGTGCAGCAATGAATCCAATATATAAAAAAAACTGCAACTCGGTAACAGCTGTCTAAAATATAGCAGAATCGGGGTCAGCGCTGCCTCTGCTAATTGTAGTCCAGTTGAAGCCCTCTCACTGACTATTTCCCGTACGAAAATGTTCTATGAAATTTCCATAAAAATATATAAAATTCAATAGAGTGTATTGCGTAAGGGGTTCTATTCCAATTGATATATCTATAGACTTATCTATAAACTTTCTATATCTTCATTTTATAGATTTTATATAAAACAGAAACCATGAGTTTTTCTGTAAGTGTTATGTTAATATTCTATAAGCATATTTTATAGAAATTTTATAAATTATTTTAACTTATTTTCCACAACTTTCTATACGATTTTTGCTAATTTTCTATTAAAGTTTTCAGAAAATCTTGTAAAGGCGTTTGAATTGTGATTCTACTGTTTTCTACAATACCTTAATGGAAAGTCTATGCAATGTATATATTGTACAATTTATACAGTTTCTTAACATAAATTTATAATATGATTTACTTTTCCACTTAATGATCGCTCCAGCCCACTTTCAGTTCGCTACACACTGTAGAAACTAGAGGTTTAAAAATGGTCTCTTCATTGTTTAAACTAAAACATCATACCAGTTATAGTTTAAATTTAGGTGTATTATGGTTTGAAAATCGTTTGAGTCAAAATTAACCATAAATGGTTTGTCCATAAAGCTAGATTAAACCAACAATGTTCTGGAATTAGACATGGAACCGTTATGTTCTACTATCAGACCCTTTAACTAATGTTTTTCTTTCAGAATATGATTCAGAAATGTACCGATTTTAAACTATATATCGTTAATTTTCCGCCTTTAAACCATATTCTGTTTATGTTCTAATAATAGAGGTAAAGTTTAAATGTTCTAGAATGAGAATGAAAAATTTACTGTTCTGATATCAGAATTAAAGTTTAAACGTTCAAACACCACCTATGATAGCTTTCTAATAAGGTGTAACACCCCGAAGCTCTTCCTACTGCCAGTTCACTTAAGGAGAATAATCCTTACTATAAACCCAGTGCCCGGTTAAGATGGGATTAATGAATGTAATGAAAACTTGTCTGTTCTGCAGGATTCTTAGGGCACTGCAGTATTCCATGTAACAATGAATTGCATTAAGTAATACACGTTGGTACAAGTGCACTTAAACATGCAATAAACCAAAGCGGCTAAAGACCACTGACAGGTATCTCCACCCAAACTGCAGTCTACTTACAGCCCTTTTGCAACTCACTTACAGCTAATCACTGAAGCCCCATTGGAAGCACCGTTATAGTTGTTCTATCCCTTTCAGGGCCCTCATGTAAACGAAAAGATGCAAGATCGCATAGAAGTGTCTTTATAGTGATAAGCTTTAATTAAAAAACTTTATGTAATTTAACCTATTTTTGCCCCTATACCGATCATTTTAATTGGCTGACAGATATTACGTGCAGAAATTTACCACAGCTTCATAAAGTCTGATTTTAAGATACAGCATCTTATTTTAATTTAAAAAGGTTAATCATATCTATTGTTGTCACGGTATTTAAGATCTAAAAGAATTAAAACTTTGGTTTACGGAGATATCCAACGTGATTTTATTAAAAACATTAAAATTTCCTTGAGATGTTTCGGGCCGCGGCTCGTCATTCAGTCTGTTGAACTTGATTTCGTTCATGTTAATATACTACTCTATTCTAGGTTATTTTTTAGACAATTTTTTAAGGGGAAGTATAACATTTGGTCGCTAGAGGGAATACCATAAGGGTGCCGCGTGTGTTTTTTTTTTAATTGACAATGGTGAATACATAGTGAACTCTAAATTTAACTTAAATAAACAATGCAAAGAAGTCACAGACTTCACCATAAGACTTACAAAATCGGGAGAAATTGATAATAAGTTCAAATTTACCCTAAGGAATAAAAATCCTAGATTACCACATTTAAAAGGATATGTAAAAATCCACAAAGAAAACAATCCTATGAGACCTATTGTCGACATGTCAGGAGCAACAACTCGCAACCTATCGATTCACCTTGCAAAGATTTTTGATACTCTCGTAGACTCCAAAAACTGTCTTAAAAATTCATATGATTTTATTGATAGGTTAAATAACATTACTTTCGAGGACAATAGCCTTATGGTGAGCTTTGATGTAGTAAGCCTCTACCCAAACACCCCAGTTAAAGAAACCCTAACTGTAGTCAAAAATTTATTAATAACTAAGAAAGATGAATTAATCCACGTTACCCCTCTAAGTATAGATAGTATACTTACTGCCACAGAAATTTGCTTAAGAAACAATGATTTTCAATTTAATGGCATAATATACAAACAAACTGATGGTCTCCCCATGGGATCAAATATATCCCCAGTATTAGCTAACCTTTTCATGATCTATTTTGAAAATAATTTCCTAGCTAATGACCCAAAATTTCCTAAGATCTGGTGGCGCTACGTAGACGACATTTTTTCCATATGGATAGGCAACATATCGGAACTAACTAATTTCCTTGACCGGATTAACTCTAAACATCAAAAAATTAAATTTACTCTAGAAATAGAAAAAGAAAACAAACTTCCTTTCCTAGATATCCTAATCGATAGGTCAAAAAATCCCAAAAAACCAAATCATTCCTTATATCAAAAACCAACGCACTCGAAAAAGTTTCTTAATTACAATTCGTATCATGCATACCATATTAAAAATGGATTAGCTAAAAGCCTCAACTATAGGATCAATAAAATCTCAAATCAACCTTCTGCTGATCTGGAAAAGATTAAACGACAACTAAAAGATAGTGAATACCCCGGTAAAGTCATTAACAAATTTCTAAAAGTCAGTGATCCTGATAATTTAAAAACAATAAAGGAAGATAACCTTGAACCAGAAAAATGGTTTTTTCTACCTTACTATAGAGGTTTTAACGAAACATTACAAAGGAAACTTAGACCTTTTAATATTAGAATAATTAATAAAAAAGCTAAGGATTTAAAAAGTAACTTAGTCAAATGGGAAGGTAATAATAAGAAAACAGAACCCCTAAGTACAGCTGGTGTGATATATAAAATCCCATGTGAAACATGTGGAAAAATGTATATTGGTGAAACAGAACGTAAACTAATAGATAGAATTAAAGAACACAAAAGAGATGTTAAAAATAAAAAAGAAACTAACGCTGTGTACATGCACTTAAAATTTAATATAACACACCAAATTAATTGGGATAATATAACGATCTTAGCTAAAGAAAAAGACTACTATAAACGTAAAATTACCGAAAGTATCTACATTAAGAAATTTAAAAATAACTTTAACTTGGAGGCAGGCTATGTACTTAAAAATAATTGGAATGTGGACAAACTTATAAAAAATAATAGATAAATAATATAATTACACATTGTCAATAATTTTATAAAAAAAAAAAAAAAAAAAAAAAAACACACGCGGCACCCTTATGGTATTCCCTCTAGCGACCAAATGTTATACTTCCCCTTAAAATATTGTCTAAAAAATAACCTAGAATAGAGTAGTATATTAACATGAACGAAATCAAGTTCAACAGACTGAATGACGAGCCGCGGCCCGAAACGTCTCAAGGAAATTTTAATGTTTTTAATAAAATCACGTTGGATATCTCCGTAAACCAAAGTTTTAATTCTTTTAGTTATTTTAATTTATTTTATTTTTATTACAGATGTATTTGTTGTTATTCCAGTCAATGAGATTAGCAAACTCCTTCCTACTGAGCTTGAGTGCATCTATATTAAGGCATATCACATGGGCTACCATTACAGTTTGATTTCAGTCATGTTGTAGTATCATCAATTTGACTTATTTGCAAAGTTTTTCCAACCATCTAACAGCGATAACTTGAAAATGGTCCAAAGAAACATTCAATTTACAGAATTTTAATACCTGCAGCTATATGGCTACTTTTGCAGCTAGATTTAAGTCAGTTAAGCTGAACTAGCAGCTGTAGTGTAGCTCTTAATCAACTTTAGCAGAAAAATGCAGATCGATTGTTAGCTAAATAATTTGCGGGATGAGTCTGCAGTCAAATGTAGTCTAGGTTCAGAGAAGGGCCAGCCAACTATTCTAAAAACAGCTATAGTTTACACCTTTTTTACAGCCCCAAATTTATGTTCTGGAACGGTTTTCCATAACCTATGTTTTTGATTCAAATTAGTCATATTCGTAAGGTATCGCATAACGCACAAAAATTAACCTCATACTTTTGATATATACCTGGTTTTTCATGTTTTTTAGTTTCAATGAGTCTAGATAATTTCTTAACGTATTGAATAATTATAAATTAGAATCGTAATCAGAGATTCATTTATTTGTAATAGAGAATATATCTCGTTTGTGTTTTATTTGAATTTTTACGTTAGATGTGGGGATTTCACTTCCTTCAGCTTTTTGTGGTCTTTGCTTTAGATGAAAATTATATATAATAATACATATACATACAAAATAAGTATTTTTTTCGCATCTTCCTAATTCATTAGACTTAAAAATCAATCCAATATGTTTTTGGTGTGAGTTTTTCAATTCGATTTTGGGCCCCTTTTTCTAATGGCTTAGGGAGTTTTTTTGCCTTTAATGAAAATTCTTAAAATTCCAAATGGAGATGTTGATCTCTCTGATGAAATTACTCAACAAACATTACTTCCTGGAGTCATTGATCGAAATTATGCAAAATTGGGAAAGAAAAATTTACAATATTACTATTAACAGAAGTAAATAGATTATAAACAAGAAGTTAATATCTCCCCGGCATGGGCGCGTTATGAAAGTTGAGATTCCCGCTCCTATTCCGCGGCGTAGCACCTAGCGAACCACTTGACATGTACCTAACGTATCTAGTGTCGTGCCGCTCAGACAAAGTAGTGCGGATTGTTGAAGGTTTAATCGACGCGCATGCGTTCTAAAGGTAATTTTCAATCAGCTGTCTGCTGTGAGACTGTGACAGTATAGCCTAGGCCTAGTACAAAATCTGTGAAGACTACATGTGATTGCCTATGAATGTGATAAAATAGTAATATGAAAAATGGATAAGGAATATGATTATGACGAATTCGTGAAACAAAAAGATGAACGTAAAACAATACTGCAATGTTGGGAGAGCCAAGGACGTTTGAAAACTTTTGTTTGCATAACTTTGCAACATGATGGAAGAGTATGCGGTATTATTCGTAGGTTTCAGATAAAAATTGCACTGGGTCGATACCGAAGGCGAAACTTAAATCGTTTTATACGCGGCATTATGAAACTAATTACAGTTTTAGACTTTAGTATTTTAATATAATTTACCATAATTCAGCAATTACCCGCACTACTACGGCGCCATTTTCCATCACGTAAGCGCGGCTACCAATGATATTTCCCTAAATTTACTCCCATGATGCTCAGTAATTTGTACTGCTTTCCAATATCTCTTATTGCTTCTATGACGTTATGCGAACATCCTATTGGTTAAAAGCAAGCCACGTGATACTCGATACTCATTTTACATAGCATGCAGGCGGGAAGGTATGATTGACTTAAAGCTATTAACTTTTTGATATCTATTTACTTTCGATATTAATGAGGAAGTTTATTGCTTATGTGGATTCCGAGGAACCGCTTCAAATTAAGAGTGTAGGCCCACCCGAAGATGTTAAGGGATACATTTCTATCGAAACTTACAAACGCTCGTCAAACGAGCCATCAAAGGTATAGGCAATCTCAGAATTGGACAATAGGCTGACACTATGGTGCCCATTATAAAAATGAGGGATGTTTTGAGGGTGACCAAGGACCAGGTTCAACTTAAACCTAAACAATAAGTTCGATTTAAAAGAATTATCTATAGACTCGAGTTTTTGATATATACCTTTATAATTGGAATGTATAATTCATCCCATATTGTATGAAATTTTCAATTTTCACATCTGCTATGTGGCCCCTCGTTCTAACGTTTTTCCATAATTGTTTTCGATTAAAATACGTGAGCTTCGTAAGGTTTAGGGTATCGCAAGTACGTTGAATTTTTGGTATCTACCTATTTAATTAAAAATTACAATACATACAATTTTTTGTTTCATTTTGACTTTCTTCTTCCGGTATTAGGACCTCTTTTCTAACGGTTTTTCATTATATTTCTGTATTAATATGTCGTACAACGCACTAAAATTTACCTATTATTTTTAATATATACAATTTTCTTTGAAATAAATAGAAAATTCAATTTTGGCGTGGCAACCCTAGTTCCAAATATTTTTCATGTTTTTTAGTTTCTATTAATCTAGATAATTTCTTAAGTTATCAAGTAATGCAATACGTAAGAATCGTTATCCAGATATACATCTGTTTTTCTAAATTGAGCATAAATCACACTTTGTGTTTTATTTTAGTTTTTACATTTGATATGGGGACCTTTTTTCCTACAGGTTTTCGTGGTCTTGCTTTAGATGAATATCACACTTAATCAAGCCAGGTATTTCTTCTATCTTCCAAATTCATTAGACTTAAAAATCAATCGAAATTGTTTTTGGTGTTGAAGTTTTACATTCGATTTTGGGACCCTTTTCTTCATGATTTTTAAATTTTTTTTGTTGAAAATTATTAAATCTCCTAAGGTACAACGCACTGAAAATAGCCTCGAATTTAATATATAAACATATTTAATTGAAATTTAAAATAATTCCATATGAAATCTATTTTAGAATTTGGATGAAACTAGATAATTTCTTAAGATTCTGAATCGTGCAGTAAATTAGAATCATAATTTAGATATAATGTTTAATTGAAATCAAGAATAAATCTGGATCTGTTTTTAACTTTGACTTTTTACCTCCAGAATCAACGGTTTTTAGTTTTTTCATAATGCTATGCACAGAAATTTGAAATTTTGTTTCAAAGGTATAAAACATTTAATATAGCCTTGTATTTTCAATATCTTATTTACTTGAAATCCAGAAATGTCCCATTTCGTCTCTAACTGTTTACGTCCGTTATGCTGATCGTTGTTCCAAGGGTTTTCATATGTTTTTAGATTAACTAAATAGATGCCCAATGGTGTACTTAAAATAGGCTAAACTTTTTTACATATACCTTTATTTTTCAAATTTAGAATTAATCCCTTTTTGTGTTTAATTTTGACTGTTTATACGCGTTATGAGGACCCTTGTTATACATTTTTTCGTCGAAATTTTCACGAGCTATCTCCTATTACACTTAAAACAGTTCGATTTTTTGAGGTCTTCCAAAATTATTATTATTCTTAATAAATCTAATTTTATGTTTAATTTGTCACTTTTACATCTAATATGGGAAAATTCATTAACAAGTTTCATGTGGTTTTTTTCTCTGTTTGAAGGGAATTACAAAAGTGATAATAGGATTCAAGTGTATTTATAGTCAAAAAAGTATATCTGTTATATTTACGACTTAAGTGTTCTTTCCTAAGAAAAGTAATTAAATGTATAAAACAGTAGCATTGAAAACTAAGATCTAAAATTGAAAGTAGTTAAGGCTCGCCATATAAATTTAAGGCGCGATAAAAGCCCGAAACCATATTTTCAACATGCAGCTAAAGGCTCGATGCTAGATAAGAAACTCGAGGCTCGGCTCGAAGCTCGGAAACCGAAAAAAGAGAGGCGGGAGGCTCGACTTGAAACCAAAAAATCAAGACTCGCACAGCTCTTATATATAGTACATTATATATCAAAAATCTTAGTTACGACACCTAACCAAGTTTACTATTATTCAACCAAAAGAAAAATAATGAAAAAGCGTTAAAAAAGGTCCTCATAGCGGATGTAGTACGTCAAATTAAAACAGAAAATTTTATTTATCACAAATATCAATTAAACAGGAAGATATCAAAAATTAGAAACTATTTCAACTTCGTTATACGATATCTCAAAAAATCGCATTATTTTCACCTAAAGCAAAAAACATGAAAAACCGTTGGGTCAAAGGTCCCCGTAAAGGGCTTAAAATCCAAAATTAGACACAAAATGGTGTAAATTATAAATTTCAATTAAAAAGGTATATATCAAAACTTTTAGACATCATACCTTACGAAGTTTACTATTATTCATCCACAAGGAAAATAACAAAGAACCGTTGGAAAAAGGGTCCCCGCAGCGGATGTAGTAAGTCAATTTTAAACTCAAATTTCATTTATTCTAAATTTAAATTAAACAGGTAGATATCAAAAATACAAAGCTCTAGCTACTGCGTTATACGAAACCTTAAGGAATGGTATTATTTCCACCTAAAGTAAAAAACATGAAAAACCGTTGGGTCAAGGGTCCCCACAAAGGGTGTGAAAATCCAAAATTAGACACAAAATGGTGTAAATTATAAATTCCAATTAAAAAAGTATATATTAAAAATTTTAGATGCGACACCTTACGAAGTTTACTATTCACCTGAAAAATAGTGTAAAATGGGTGATATTAAAATTACAATTCAACTAGAAACATAATGAAATGCCGCTTGAAAAAGGCTCCCCATAGTGGATATAAGAGTTCAAAATTGAACAAAAATGAGATGTATTATGCATTTCAATGAAACAGGACAGGTAGATATCAAATATCCGAGGCTCTTTTAATGTGTTATACGATACCTTCGGAAATTATCCAGTTTTTATCTAAAGCAAAAACATAAAAACCCATTGGAAGAAAGATCCATATAACAGGTGTAAATAGTCACAATTAGACAGAATACGGGATTTTATTAACATTTCATTTAAATAGGTTTACATCAAAAATTGTAATCATTTTTCGTGCGTTTGGTTGAGGAAGTTTTTTAATATTCATTAAAAGAAAAAAGACGAAAAATCGCCATCTCGGGTATGAAAATTTCACAGTTAAACTCAAGATGAATCATAAATTCTTCAAATTTTCCTTTTAAGCAAGGAAAGTGAAAAATTGTTGGTACAAAAGTATTATAGATGTAATAAGTCAAATGAAACACAAAATAGAATTTACTCTCAATATCAACTAAACAGGTATTTATCAAATTAATGATTATTTTTTAAGTGCAAAAATAAAAAAAGTGAAAAACCATTGGAACACTTTGCAGTAAAAAATGAGCATTGAAAATATTTTGATAAAAGAGGAAGTTATTAAAAACCCTATTCTAAGTTTAATTGACGATGCCATTCGTAAATATATCCTTCTAACCTTTGTCATTCTTTAGAGTGTATTAGACTATAAAAATTGAAATATATTATACAAAAACGAGTTTTTCTTCGCAGTCCTTAAAAAACTTCACATATAGACAATCATTGGCCACAGTTTTTTAAACTCACAAAGGCCCAGAAATTGGAAACTATTACATGTATTACAATTTGAAATTCAGTTTTATCAATTCGAGAAATTTGGTTTTAATTGGGGAGTTCAAACATTTGCTATGATTCGAAATTTTACAACAAAAACGTCTAACTCGCAAACTATTATCCACCTCGAAATGTTAAGCTCCATAGTGATTAACATAACGATTTCGAATTCAGTATAAATAGAAAATCCGTGACAGGATTTTCAAAATATTCAAATACTTTTACTACGTGCTAGAACCTATTTTATTGTGGATATGCATAAAAAACCTTTCTTTTAAAAAATTGTCCTGGAAAGATTTAATTCTTGATTAGAATATGGAACCGAATTTTTTCTTTTCAAGCCATTAAGTTATATTATAATATCCAGAAAAATGCTGTGAGTTGCCTAATTTGGACATTTTTAGCTGTAAAAAAATCCAAAATATTAATGCGGGAGTGAAAAGGGATTCAGGCTGGAATGATATTTCTCTTTGGATGAGAAAAAATCCCAATTTTTAGCTTCCACAATTCATTTTTCCTTCAGCGCGCGTTACATTGAGCAAACAAGACGAGTTTATAGCCCTTCCCCGTCCCGACCTTCTGAGTTGAGACTGAAGCTCGTTTATGTTTCTCTCGGCGCAAGCGCGACGCGAAGTTTTAAAAATATCTTCCGCAGACCGATTCAAAAAAGGGGGGTTCAGCAGGCAGAGCGTACCCGTTTCCGCTGACGTAGTACCCCCTTACTCACCGGATCTATCTCTCAATCAGTCTACTGAGGACTGCGGCCCCTTTGACGCCCCTTTTGATATCGGTCTATTATTGTTAAGTACCGTAGCATTGGCTTTATGCAGTTTTTGATTGTCATTAAATTATCTGAAACTTATTAAAATTCTAGGAGAGTGCTACCTCTCTTACATAAGACTTCATACAACCTTTAATGATTAATGAGGTGTTTTTTTGATTGGTTTTAACCTTTTTCGTATTATTTTTACTGTTTTGAAAAAATCTATAGAACAACAAACCGGACTCACAATATGTGGTTAAAATTTCGAAGAGATCCATCTAATAGTTTATTTTATAAAAAGTCAATTTGCCAAGGGTGGTTTTCATTAACATAAAATTAATTAGCCTTTTTGGAAAAAAACTCGAAACTTCCCATTGAAATAACATTGGATTTTTTATAAAAAAAAGCCAAATTCTGGACCGTATATTCCAAAAATTATAAATTGCTTAGGATTCAAAACGTTTTTAAATGAACATTAGATCTTTATATTAGGTCCTTTTCTACTTTTCATTCAGAAACTTTTATGTTAAGTATATTCAGTTTTAATTTTTCAAAAATACCTCGATTTACGATTTTTTCAATGATGCCCTGTTTTATTAGAAATTGACAGCACGTTCGTGACAGCGTTTAGTGGTTGAAAACAATTGGAGTAATTCTATTTAAAGTTTTATGGATAAAATACTCTATAGAAAGTTAAGTAAGCTTGAATCCAAGCGCTGTCTGTTCGCGAGTCGATAACCTCGGTTGAAATCTAATTAATTTTATTTAAGAATACAGCTCTGCACAAGTCTATGGCATTAAACTAAGGAGTAACATTGATTTCTTACTGTTTAAGACAAACAACGAAATTCTGATCATAGGGGACACGAACTGTAACCTCAAAGCCACCACGCTATCGGCAAAGGCAAGACTACCTCTCAAGACACTGGGGAATTTCATACAAATGATAACATCCCCGATCAGAATTACCCTAAACTCAACAAGTTTGATTGATCATATTTATATAAATCACCCGGAACGAATCACAGAGGTCATAGTAAAGGCATGTGGAGCATCTGACCATGACCTAACATGGATCATAAGGAAGAAAATGAGTATAAAACCGCATAAGAAAATTACCTCGAAATTCGTTCAAGAACTCCATACAAAATTAAACAAGGCTTAGGAATCCATTGAGAGCCCAGAAAGGGGCCAACAGATGTTACAAAATGAAATAATTGACCACCAGGACAAGCATGCTCCGCTAAGAGAATAATATGTATCTACTAAAAGCGCCCCGTGGCTAACCTCAAATATAAAACATCAAATTCACATAAGAGACAAATTCAAGACAAAGACAAGAACAGTACACCATGCTCATAAGGAAAAGTACCAAAATATGTACAGGAAACAGACATACTTGGTCAACACTCTTACCCACAAAGAGAAGACAAGATACTTCAAAATTAATATTGGAATCGGCAGTAATGAAACGACCAATATTTGTAAAACCATTAAGCCATAGCTCAAGCAAATGAATACCAAACTTATAACGGAGATGGAATACAAGGCCAATAAAAACAAAGATCCAGAAACTGTAGCAAACATGCTTAACGAATGCTTTGTGAACATAGCAGGGGAACTGCTAAACATGAAGAGTGTATCAAGATAATAGCTAAAGCGCAAAAATTTGACTCACAGCTGCCAGCGCAAAAGCTAATATTACATCTCTGCAACATAATTACCACCTAGAAGTGCTGAAATTCATGTACAGGATAAAAATTAGTTATTACCCTGACTTTATTCAAGGATGGCTTCAAACAACCAATAATAACGTAAAAACTCGTGGCACAACAAATAACTTCTATACGGAAAACGTCTCCAGATATAGAAATAAAAGCTTGAAGCATAAGGGTATAGAGCTCGGGAATAGACTCCCAATGGACATCAAACAAAAACAATATTATAAACTTGTTATAGATAAGATAAACAATTATTTGAACAATCTTACTAGTCTTGAGTAATAGCAGAAAAATTAGAGCTTTTCTTTTTTTAATCTTAAAATCTTAACTTAAAAGCAGGACACTTTTGTGAATAAGAAAATTCTTAAAGGTATATCCTAAATAAAAGCCTATTATTATTATTATTATTATTATTATTATCATTAAACTAGAATACCGATTAAAGGAAGTTAAGCTAGATTACCGATTAAAGGAAGTTAAGCTAGATTACCTATTGCAGAAAATTAAGCTAGATTACCGATGGCGGGTAATTAAGCTAGATTGCCGATTCGTAATAATTTCCAGTTAGTGTTTAAATTTCACTAACCACTTCTGCTATGAGGACCCTTTTACCGACGTTTTTTTTATTATTTTTCATATGGATGAATAGAAGTGAACTTCGAGGGTTGTCGTGTATAAAATTATTTAAAAAACCTTTGTAATAGAAATTTATAATTCTCACCATTTTCCGTCTAATTTTGTATTTTTAAACCCTTTACGGGGACCTTTGACGCAACGGTTTTTCATGTTTTTGCTTTTGGTGAAAATAATGCGATTTATCTAGATATCGTATAACGAAGTAGAAATATCTTCGTGGTTTTGATGTCTTTCTGTTAAATTGAAATTTTTAATAAATCACATTTTGTGTTTAAATTTGAATTACTACATCCGCTATGGGGACCCTTTTCTTAACGTTGTATTATTATTTTTCATATAAATGAATAATAGTAAACTTCGTAAGTTGTCGTATCTAAAATTATTAAAAAAACCTTTTTCTTGAAATTTATAATTTACACCATTTTGTGTCTAATCTTGGATTTTTAAACCCTTTACGGGGACCTTTGAGCCAACGGTTTTTCAGGTTTTTTGCTTTTGGTGAAAATAATGCGATTTAATTACATATCGTATAACGAAGTAGAAATATCTTCGTGTTTTTGATGTCTTTCTGTTAAATTGAAATTTGAAATAAATCACATTTTGTGTTTAAATTTAAATTACTACATCCGCTATGGGGACCCTTTTCTTAACGTTGAATTATTATTTTTCATATAAATGAATAATAGTAAACTTCGTAAGTTGTCGCGTCTAATATTGTTTAGTCGTTTTATATAAGAGCTAGTTAAGATAGCAAGTATTCATGTGCTTATCTTCTCAAAATAAAGAAAACGGTGCTTTTGTGTTTAATTTTTATGATCATTGTTAAAATACCGCTTTTATGGGGCCTACACTCATACCGGAAGTAGTAGTGTGTGCTTTCTAGTTCTTGCGAGGACCGATAAGGGGGCGCTATTATCAGTCCGTGTGTGACACAAAATCGGCAATGTGTAATTTACCGCCTTTGTGGGGACCACTTTAAAAACTAATTTTAAGCAATTAAAATCAAAAAATAATTAATTTGAGCATATGTTTTTTTTGGGTTTAATGGGGACCGGGGTGTGCGTCCCCATAAGTGACTACGGTCCCCACAGGATTGGTGTGTTTTCTCGTCGCGGTCCTCATAAGTATAGTAATGTAAACGCACCTACACACACACCCACCCACCCCCACCCGGCCGTTACAGAACCTCTCCTGGACTACGTCACACGGAGAGGTAAAAACACCATTTAAAAGTGAGTAGGTGATTATGTTTAACGGCACTGCGTTTAAGAACCATTGTTTCATTGTCGAGATGTTGTGCCCATTTCTATCGATTCCTATTGTATCCAGTGGAACCATTAACGTCGTTATAAATAGCGTTTAAATTACTGTTGTAAATCTTAATGTTCGTAAGCAAATCTAACTCTCGCGATATAACGCTATTATTGCGAAGAAACACCTCCATTTCGAAAGGTGAATTATATTAAACTTGTAAGGACTCCAGTTCCTGGTATCTAAATTTTGTTCTATTTCGTTTAGTTGTTTATTTTGTTTTTAAAAAAACACGAAGAACGGACTTCGCTACGACTGAAATATGTCCTTGAAAATTGTCATCGATAGAGTGAGTATTATTACCAGGGTTCGAATTAAAGAACCGAGCCCAAAAAACCCATGGGTTTTATTGCCACATAAAACCCGCTTAATAAACCCCATCACAAAGAACTTCAATTTTGATGAATTTGAATACAAAAATAATTTCATTTTAAAGATAGTTTTAGAACTTTTTCAGACTTTTGTATCAAGCAGTTAGTTTTGAATGACAATTCCTACAATTCACGTAACTGCCATAGGGAAAAAACCTCGAAAACCCCAAAAAATAAACAAAACCTAGCGAACTGTGTTTTTTTGAACCCTAATTATTATCTTTACTTGATCCATCTTTGGGCCCTGGGAAATGTTACTCATCATTTGCCATAATATTTCGCGGACTAAAAAGCACATTTAAGTCAGATATCCTGTTTTACTTCACTTGTCGATAATGACAATCCACCGCTAAAAAACTAATAATAACTAAGTCAATACCTATTTTGTCATCTTAAGGAATATTATGACGATATGAAGAAAACTCTTGACATAGCAAAATATCATCCAGGAGATAAAATAATTATGGAATTCATATGCTATATGAAAGACCGGTAAATTTTGAATGGGTTTTCCGCTCTTTTTAGTTTATTAAAATTGTTGAATATTTTTTGGTAGACTGAACGTGACGTTCATTCCGAGCTATGATATCTATTACACGGTAAGAACTGCATTCGTAATAGGAGAAAGTGCGTGAACATCGAAACTTTCAATTATTTTTATTCCGTTTAGAATGGAGATGTTTATCCACACGTGTCATCGGCTGACTATGGGGGTCTGGCTTATTTAAGTCAATTTAATCGAACTTTAACATACACGATTTCGATCTTCGAATACAACATGTTGTCTTATTACCAAGAAGCCGAAAACCATATATCACTGAGTGGAGTCTTTAATGTCTTTCGTCCAAATGTCCGTATACATTTTCATCTTTAGTAGATTTCTTCAAGCAAAACCCTTAACTTTCGTAGGTGTGGATGATTATCATCTTCTTTCTCGTCTTGTTCAATTTCTTCGCGATTGCCAATGGACTTGTGTCGAGAGTCCGCCGGATTTTTCTTGGCGTCTCCACCAATTCCCCGAACAAATACGAAACTACCATGAAGATTTTATTGTCCACTTACTTTCTCGGCTGCTTCATATTGGTTGAAATCTTCAAAGCCAACCTGTCGACCAAATTGACGGTGGACATTGATCGGAACATAAACCACTTTGACGATCTCTACAAATACCCCAACGTACGGATTGTAATAGCGAATGACGGCGACCTCCAGGGTTTTTTGCAGGTATAAAATAGTGGCGTAATTCACGGTCTTTGATTATTGTTAATGTTATTCTCTAATTATTTACTAACTAATTCTAAAAACAATATATACAGAGTCTAAACTAATAGATTATGAATTGTTTAAAGATGTCGGGAAATAACTTTTGCTTTTCTCTAAAACTTTTGACTAGTCTTGGTGTTAAATTAACTTTTCTTTTATGTTTAAGTGAATACTTTATGGCTACATTGTTCTTGCACTTGCACCGCAATCCTTCTGATTACTTGAGCAGTATTATGTGTGGTGTCTGTCTGTCTTTCACCGCGCAAATCGGAGCAAACTTTGTTATTTTCCGAAATAGTATAGAGACCTCCCGAATTTCTACTCCAGGGTGTAGGATTAAGCAGTATTTGCTTCTTCTCCATTATCATCGTTAAGGTAAAGATGTAAGAGGCCCAGCTAGGGTTACACGAAACGTATAGCCATCCACCAAAGGATTACGAAATTACAAGTTTTCTTATCACATATTGTGAATCAATCGCTTTATGTTCCATAAAGAGGGGGATACGGGTTCCATAGAACTTTGGGTAGACTAGCGGAAAAATTCAAACATAGTCTTATCGAAATCTTTGATTAATTTTACGAAAGACAAGTACTTAGCGCTACCAAATCCCAATTTTCACATCGGACCGATCAGCGTAATCGGTGATATTCGCCTTGGAAGATGCGCATTCAATGTTAAAAGATAGGGAAGATTCCTAGTTTTAGTGGTGCTCTTTAATGCCTTACCCCCCACTGACTTGTATAAATCTCGGCGCAAAGCTACCTCAACACATGCTTAAAATATCCTGAAAGTTTGGTTTTGTAGGAACTAATAGTATTGATGTAACAGAAGGATAAAGAAGGTTACGTTTCCTGGAATAAATTGACTATTTGTAGACAACAACGCCTGGTGGGGTGCTCCACTAAAAGTCTAGCTGTAGCGACGGAAAAATCGCTTCAAGGGGCTCTCTGGAAGCTTTTATACTACCAAAACCACTGTATAGAATGAAAATATTTCCATTTGGTTGCTTTACTCCCAATGAAGATGATAAAAAAACAACACACTATCCTTAAGTAATAGGTTCATTTTTATTATGTACAGTGGTTAACAGACTCATATCATATTACATCTGGTAAGTCTTCATCCCTTTGCAGGTTTTCTAGTTCTGTTGCGTCTTCGCAAATAAGACGCGCAGCAGATTGGGGCCACGAACCTTTTTGTTCGTGTCTGCGGTAGCCCAAGTACCAAATTACACTACTTACGTGGGCACATGTGCCCACCGTTAGCGCCCCACCCTTGCAATTACAATACCACCGCTGAATGGCGTTCATTCCAACACCATTAGGAGTATATTGTATAAATGCCTGATGTTCGGTAGATTTGGAAAACTGGCCAGGTACTTTAACCCTAAGAAGGTTGTTTTCGACCTTACAGAGCTCGACTGTAAAAGTTCCTAACCGGTCAATTATTAGGCCGACGTATGATTCCGCTCTCCTTGTTTTAAAATCACTCATGACCACATCCCACACGTCGTCTTCTGTAAGAACCGGGAAATCGTCGAGCTGGATATCGTTCAGTTTCTCCCATTTGGTAGGTTTTCTCGAAAGTCCGTCTCGTTCCACTCTCTCCTTTAGTTCATTTATTTGTCCTTTTGACGCTTCCATTCTTTGGACGGTGGCTTCCCAATTTCCTTTGTGCAGCAAATCAGGATGGAAGGCGTTTAGTAGTGCCGCCGCTATTCTAAGAAAATCCTTGAGGTGCAACAACAGACCTGATGGTATGCGGTGTTGCAATAGAGCAAAGACAGTCTGAAGGTGACCATTGCGCACCTCAACCGGCCATCGTAGTTACGTTACCATTCTAGAACGGTTAACCTCAGAGGGTTCCACTTGTTTGCTACCCTTTGGTAGGAACGACGGCATTTGGAGTTCCAAACCTAAGTCTTGAAGTAGACCGTCAGAATCCCGAAAACCGCGGTCAGCCAGCACAACATCGTTTCTTTTCAACAATGTCTTCAGGTCCTGTTTCGTTTTTAGGGCATGGTTTAATATTCTGGCGTCGTTGTTTTTCCCGTTGAAATAGTATGGGCCAAGAACATCTATAATGTACCCTGTTGTGGTTACCATTAGCATAGGCTTGAGGATATGTTGGCCTTTGTGGATGCAAAATGACTTTTGTAATACCGTGTAGTCGCTTGACCTTTCAACGCGAATGTACGTCCCATCCACTATAACGATAAGACAATCGTCCCTTGAGTTTGCAAATAGTCTTTGAGCTGCCGGTGATTGGTGATTAGCAATTAAATGTTCTCGTTTAAGAATATCTGCTCCAAGATGTTGAGGGACGAACGAAGTAATCATGGCCGATGTAACAGACTTTACTACATCAGACACGTTTTTCTCTGTAATGTGGAACAGTGACGCCAAAAACGGGTTTGAGAGTCCCATTCTGAGTTTCATAAGCAAGATACACAACGCTGTTTGTGTTGACCGAATTTCGCTGTTCCGTAACTTAGAAACAATACAGTCATGTACAATGCCAAAATCGTGCATATTCAGTGATGTTAGAACTTTGCAGTGTTGATCGTTGGTGATTAACGTTTTGAACGTCGTCTTCCGTTGTTCTTTGACAATTTCCGTTAAGCCATGAAGTAGTTCTTCAATCTCAGTCGCGTTTAAGTTTGCTTGCGTACAATGTGGTGTAATCGCGTCTGTTATGTCGTCGGGAAGCAAATTATTATCTCCAAGGTGGTTCTGACACATACGGCTTTCTTTGGGAACAAATATACCGCGCTTCACCCAAATGTCCAATCGCACGTCCAACTTCACTCGAGTACGAGTAGAACTGGCGCACACAATGCAAGTTGTTGTTTGCAGTTTCAAAGTCTTAACCTTGAGTGTGACGCATGTTGAGTTCACGACGTTAGCCCCTTCTGATTCGCTGCTTGAAGTTGTACTCGTCGTTGGAACATTAGTACTCGAATTATAAGACAACGTGCATGTCATGCAAGCACGTTTTCCCAAGGCATTCTCAATTAAGGTCGGATAAACATTTTCTTGTCGTCTTCGACGAAGGTACGACGCTAAACGACGCCTTGATATGATACGGCTGGTACTGTTATTTATTTTACGGTTACAAGCGTAACACTTTTGCGAAGGCATAGTGGCACACCACGATGTCGAAAACTAATAAATACTAACACCTTTGTTTTATTTCACCGTCACTCAACGTATTTGTAATATATAAACTATCTTATATTGTATAAAGAAAGACAGATTAAAATGGGTGACCGACCTTTGTTTCCTGCAAACCAGTAAAAAGTACTTTGTTTCCCAACGGCGTCGAAAAATGAACAAGAATGACGAAAGGACACGTGTAATTAATTCCGATAAAAAGAGGTTTGTTACAGTCGAGCTCTGTAAGGTCGAAAACAACCTTCTTAGGGTTAAAGTACCTGGCCAGTTTTCCAAATCTACCGAACATCAGGCATTTATACAATATACTCCTAATGGTGTTGGAATGAACGCCATTCAGCGGTGGTATTGTAATTGCAAGGGTGGGGCGCTAACGGTGGGCACATGTGCCCACGTAAGTAGTGTAATTTGGTACTTGGGCTACCGCAGACACGAACAAAAAGGTTCGTGGCCCCAATCTGCTGCGCGTCTTATTTGCGAAGACGCAACAGAACTAGAAAACCTGCAAAGGGATGAAGACTTACCAGATGTAATATGATATGAGTCTGTTAACCACTGTACATAATAAAAATGAACCTATTACTTAAGGATAGTGTGTTGTTTTTTTATCATCTTCATTGGGAGTAAAGCAACCAAATGGAAATATTTTCATTCTATACAGGGGTTTTGGTAGTATAAAAGCTTCCAGAGAGCCCCTTGAAGCGATTTTTCCGTCGCTACAGCTAGACTTTTAGTGGAGCACCCCACCAGGCGTTGTTGTCTACAAATAGTCTATTTATTCCAGGAAACGTAACCTTCTTTATCCTTCTGTTACATCAATACTATTAGTTCCTACAAAACCAAACTTTCAGGATATTTTAAGCATGTGTTGAGGTAGCTTTGCGCCGAGATTTATACAAGTCAGTGGGGGGTAAGGCATTAAAGAGCACCACTAAAACTAGGAATCTTCCCTATCTTTTAACATTGAATGCGCATCTTCCAAGGCGAATATCACCGATTACGCTTATCGGTCCGATGTGAAAATTGGGATTTGGTAGCGCTAAGTACTTGTCTTTCGTAAAATTAATCAAAGATTTCGATAAGACTATGTTTGAATTTTTCCGCTAGTCTACCCAAAGTTCTTTGGAACCCGTATCACCCTCTTCCCAAAAATTGTTAAGAAGGCATACGCTAGAATTCGAACGTAAAAAATAGCTATCTTTGAAATGATTTTAGGACATTTCTTAAAATGACTTAACTAGAATTAAGGTAAATTAATGACGATTAAAATAATTCATATCAATTATATTTAATTATTTAAGAAAAACCCTCTTATTTGGGCCTCCGCTCGGGCAGGTACACTCTGGTTTCCCCAACTTGTTTTCTTTCTGTTACAACAAAATGGAAAAGGAACTTTTTACCCATCCTATTATTTTTATATATTTTTACGTTATAGGATAAGCGAAACGATGTTTGGGCAGAATACAATAAAAGATACAAAAAATTCTCCAGAAGGATTGGAGACAACGACGACGTCTTCAATGAAGGAAACGCCATATTTTTAGGGACCGTTGACCACTTGGAGTACGTTTGTCTTCACCACTACACAGCTAGAAAAGGTTTACATTACGGTAGCGATAATTTTTATTCTATTGCAAACGCTTTCCAAGTGTCCAAAGCGGCTTCGACTACAGTGAAAGACGTGGTGAATATAAGGTAATTGGCATTTTCATTGGCAATATCTTTAGATCACTTAGGTGATACTTTCTTTACGGGACAGACTTATGAAATTTTGGGAAACTGGACATCAAATCAGAAGTAAATATTTGTTGAACAGGAACGCGTGTTCGAAATATCTGAAGACGAAACAAAGCTTGGAGTTTTCGGAGACAGCTCTTGGTGATGTTGGCGCAATATTTCTCGTGTACATCTCTTCAATAACGATGTCTTTTTTGGTAATGCTTGGCCAGTTACGACACGCTATTAAAAATAGAGATATGGAACAAAGACTGAGAAGTCTTGAGCTGCGAGCCTACAGTACGCACTGAAGATTACAAAAACTGCCATCTTGATTTCATGTTAGAAATGGACAAAACTTTGTAAATTTTAAAACGTATGTTTGAATTTAAAATTATGTTTTTTTTTCAAATTAGTGTTTCTAGTGATAGACAAGATCCTAAACATAATACTATCCAGGTAACAAAATAACCTTGACTAAACTTTCAAACGTAATGTCAAATTGACGTGATCATGTCATCTTAAAACACGGTATTGACTCACGTGTTAAGTTTGCCAAAAGTGCGTTAAAATTCCATTTATTTCGTGTTTAAAGGACGTGTAAATATTAACGTGTTGTAATCGTGAAATAAACGTTTTTATTTTTATTTTATATTGTTACGTGTGTAATATTTTGATTCAACTTGAAGTTAACGTTAAACATGTGTAAATTGAAGATGAGTAATAGGTTATTTTAACATGTGAAATATATTAGTTCAATGTCTGTAAACGATTAGTTAAACGTGAAAATAGTACATTAAAAGTGTGTAGTAAATTAATGGAACTAGTTCATTATTTTAATTTAATTGTTAATTGTACATTTTAATTAAGCATAAGTTTGTAATGAGTGTGAAGTTTTATCAAATAAGTTTTATTTATTTAAAGTCAAACATTTATTTCAAAACAAGTTTGCGTGTGGAAATCCGTCACGAGTCTAAATGGAAACCTACATAAATTAATAAAAACTATCTTTGCAGACAAAGACGAGGAAAAGTAAGAGATAAGTTTACAAATTAAGTGCCTGAAGTAAAAGATATTCAAATTTTCACTTTTGAAAAAATTATTATAAACATTAAATATTTTAAAAAATTCTTATCTTAGTTTTCTTTTCACCAAAATACCTTTAGTGAAAAAATTTACAGTTAGGTTTGAGTATTTGGCTAAAAGATGAATAAAATATACAGAACATCGTTGATAGCTGATAAAATAAAAAACTATTAAGACCTAACAAAACGTGTTAGTTAATTTTTAAGTATTCGAAGTCTCAAACATTGATGTGTTGTATAGCTTTCAAAAGATCGGGGTCGAGGTACAGATCTTTCCGACTAACAACTATATCACAGTTAGACGGCCTATGCAATTTTCCGCTTCGCATTATTTTCAATTTTAAAATATCAAAATTTGAATTCATGAAGTTCAATTTTTCAGATATCTGAGAAATTGAACCTCTTGAAAGAAAATGTTGTCGAAATTAAACACTGGTATCAAGCTAGTATCCCTTAAAATATTCTTAGAAATGCCATTTTTTCTAGACCTATTATTAAGAGCAAAATACTTGTTAAAATAATGTTTAAAAATATTTCCGACAAATTAAATTTTGGTGTAAAAAACTAAGATAAGCATTTTTATAAATATGTATTGTTTTATAATCATGTCTTCAAAAGTGAAAATTTTAAAATCCGTTACTTCAGGCAATTAATTTATAAACTTATCTCTTACTTTTCCGCGTCTTTGTCTGCAAAGACTGTTTTTATTAATACCGGAAACTACAGTCTTAATATTAATAAAAAATGTTTTGAAACTAGAGTTTTATAACTTAGGAGAGTAAAGCAGGCGCTGCCTCTAAGTCTTAGGGCTTTGCGCGTCGATTACTTAAAGTTCAAAGCTTTCCCTTCGATTTCACAGTGGAAACTTACCCTTGATCGCTAACCTAGTTCATTTAGCCTTGACGCTAACCTAGTTCAATTTCCTTTGATCGCTAACCTAATTCAATTACCAATTTACCATTCATCGCTAGCCTAGTTCGATTACCCTTGATCGCTAACCTAGTTCGATTACCATTGATAGATAGCCTAGTTCGATTAACCTTGATCGCTAACCTAGTTCCATAATACTTTATCGCTAACCTAGTTCAATTATACTTTATCGCTAACCTAGTTCAATTATACTTGATCGCTAACCTAGTTCAATTATAATTGATCGCTAAGCTAGTTCAATTACCCTTGATGGCTAACCTAGTTCAATTACCCTTGATCGCTTACCTAGTTCAATTGTCCCTGATGACTAACCTAGTTCAATTACGTTTAATTGCTAATTTTGCCATAAATCAAGTTTGAAGGGTGTTTTGGGAAAAGCTTTTACCTTTGATCTCTTATCGTGAGGAACTAAAATCCAATTTCAATTTTATTTTTAGACAAGTTGGAAAAACCAAAATATTACCTCGCCAAGGAAAGAGGGCTACTTACAAACTTATTTGAAGTAAAAATTTACTCATTATTAAAGCAGTATTCCAAGCATAGAGAAAATATAGTAAAGCAGATGACATTTTACATCCAACAAGAATGTGCCTTAGACCAGAAGTAAATAGATTATAAACAAGAAGTTAATATCTCCCCGGCATGGGCGCGTTATGAAAGTTGAGATTCCCGCTCCTATTTCGCGGTAGCGCACAAATGGCGTAGCACCTAGCGAACCACTTGACATGTACCTAACGTATCTAGTGTCGCGCCGCTCAGACAAAGTAGTGCGGGTTGTTGAAGGTTTAATCGACGCGCATGCGTTCTAAAGGTAATTTCAATCAGCTGTCTGCTGTAAGACTGTAACGGTATAGCCTAGGCCTAGTACAAAATCTGTGAAGACTACATGTGATTGCCTATGAATGTGATAAAATAGTAATATGAACAAGATGGCCCCGGCCATATTAACGTTTTGCCTTGGCTAGCTAAATTTATTGTAAGGTGACCCCGGCATATATACTTTACGGTTATTTTTTTCTTTTAAATATCAAATATCATTCCAATTATGAATAAAAATAATCTAGCTTGATTTTGGGTTATAGTTTATGAAACAAGTAAATAATCAACTTCTGTCCTATGAACTGGAACAACTTTCTTGATATTTTTGTTGCAAACCTAATATTTGTGGGATAATTGATGCGTTTGGGTACTAAAATTATTCATTGATTGCACGCTAATAGCAATATGCAACAAGCGCTTAGTAATTTGCATAAGCCCTAAAGAACAACGCTAGACGGGACACGGAAACGAATGGTGGAGTTAAAGAACAGAGAAAATCGTACTGAATAGAAGGGAGGCCCGATAGATATTACCGCGAAAAACAACCTCATTCCTTTTTGTTTATGACGTACTAAGCGTTAATTAATCAGAGAAGCTGGAACCGAAAAAACTTACAAAAATCTCATAATATTTGTGCCAAAAAAGTTAATTTAAAAACAATTTTATATATTTTAAATTAGTATAAAACAATTTTAGAACTAAAAATGGGGTTGAAGGGAGGCCCAGCCTGCCAGCTAGGGTCGGACCAATACTTTTCCAACCCTCTAAAACGCGCGAAAGTAAAAACTTAGTAAGGAAATAATTTATAAATAAAAATGTGGTTGAAGGGACGCCCAGCCTGCCAGGCAGGGTCGGACCAATACTTTTCCGAACCTCTAAAACTCGCCAAAGTAAAAACTTAGCGAGGAAATTTTTCTCAGGCTTACAGGATTGGCAACTCCCTATGTTCGACGGCAGCTTATTCAATATAAAATTTGTTCTAGGTTTCGTTCTCAGCACGACCCTGGTTCCCATACTGGAGTGATTTTGCGGTAATCTATAACCTAGTTTTAAGCGTGCTGACAACACACGAAAGAAATATTTCGAGACAAAAGACGAAAAAATACTGATATTTAGGATTTAAAATCTCGACGTTTTAAATCGGAGTGAAAGAACTTTGACTGGTAGATGGGCCACCTCTGGTGCCACCGTGCGGAGAAAACGCGAAGCTTGATCTAGGGGAAAAGAATAAGAGGCCTGAGACCTGCGGCAGTGTATGTGACGTTTAAACTGATAATTCAGTGCTAAATGAAAATTAGTACTCGAAATTTTTTGCAATGGATGAACCAAAATTTTCAGAAGAGAATATTTTCAAAAATGGTAAATGTTGAAAACCTAATCACCCTAATATTAACCAAATTAGTTATGTAAACTCTTAAGCCTTGGTCATAACATGAGTATAAAAATTGGTAATATACTAATACTGTTTTCGTTTTGTTTAACACCTGTTGCTCTCTCTCTCTTGTCAAAATTGCTACGAGAGTATTACACATATTTTCCAAAAGATCCTACTGAATAAATTCGAAAAGCTCTTCAGTCAAAGTTTAAGGGAAATTAATTCACACAGTAAGGAATTATAAACGAAAAAAACTCTTGTTGCTTTAAAAAAAATCTAATTTAAAAGTAAAGAAGATTGGTTTTGAAGTCAACCCTTCTTATCCATTCTTGGGGTGTTCCCCTGACGGAATAGTCTACGATAATTTGGTCGAAATGAAGTGTCCAGTCATTGGTGAAAAAGGAAACTTAGAAACAGTCCTCAAGAAAAATCCTTACGTAATCAAGAAGGACGGAACATTTTCTTTGAAACCCTAACAAATGTATTATGGGCAAGTGCAACTTAGTTTGGCCCTTCTAGGACTTCAAAGTTGTCATTTTGGAATTTATTGTAAACTGGAAGATGACTGTTTTGTTATAATAGATGTGCCTAAAGACCAAAAATTTATTATTAATCTTTTACCAAGATTTTAAATTACTTATTTTAAAAGGTTTTTTTGCTTTCTTTAATTACTACATTCCAAATTATTTGAAATGGAATAAAAAGGACGGAATGTAATGGCGCAAATAAGGCTGAAGTGATATTTTTAAGTTCCTTAAAATGTGATAGAATCTTACAAATTCATTTAATAAAATTGTTTTACAAAATTTCAGGAGTCTTGGGTTCATTATTTATTTGCATTTTTTTCACGGGTTTTAACAAGCTTGGGAACTGCGTAAGAGTTAATTTAAAATGATTTGAGGTCTGAACTTTACTTATTCCAAACAAAGCTGATAGAGCGGTGAATGAAATCAAATGCCAAGTTTTAGTTTCATGAGTGTCAAAAATACCCTATCTCGACACTCGTAGTTTCCCCCATTCTTGGCCCTATCTACCTTATTTGTCTATGAAAAAGGGGTATGAATTTACTGTTAATATTTTTAATGATCGCATCAAATAGGCCAGTACTTTGTAATCCTGTTAAAAAATATAGAGGTGGCATTCAATATTCCATTAGAAGCATTAACATAACATGTATGATTTTCCAAGGTGTTGACCATAATGCATTTACAGGGTTGCCACGGAATACTCAAAACCAAATTCCCTGACTTTTCCAGGTTTTCCCTGACCTTTCTCTGAGATTTTCCCTGACATTTTCTGAGATTTTCCCTGACCTTTTTCTGAGATTTTCCCTGACCTTTTAGGCCGAAAGTGTAAATGTTTACAGCACTTACTTATAATTAAATAAAGTCTCTACATTTAAGTTTTCCAATGTATTTTTCACACCAAAACGATTAAGAAACATTTTTCACACCAAAACGATTAAGAAACATTTTTCACCAAATGATTAAGAAACATTTTAACTATAAATAACAGTCTGGTAGATTTCTTTAGAGAGCATTAACTTTACAAAAACAATTCTAGACATTTTTTAGGATTGCTCTAGAGTTTTCTGTGTTAAGAGAGGATGAGAAACTCATTACTCTTTCAATAAAGACTTATCCCCAGAAATTTTACCTACTAAAATAAAATTCCCTGACTTTTCCCTGACCTTTTTGGCCCATTTTCAAATTCCCTGACTTTTCCAGGTTCTCCCTGACCCGTGGCAACCCTGATTTATCATTGGGGTTTGGAGTGGTGCATTTGTCGGTCTTAGTTTTCTCGGTAGTTTGTTGAACAGCATCAATCCCCAATCTTTCAGCTAGAATTTCTGCGTCTGCTGGTCCATTTATTTCAGCTGTTTCACTTGCATGCAAAGTTGGAGATTGTGAGAGCTGATTCCTTTTTTTCAGTCTTTCCAATCTCCCATTAGCCTTGAACTTTTGTTGATCAGGTTTCCTTAACGGGAGTTTTATGGAAGGAACAGCCAAGGGTCTAAGTCTGGGAGGGTAACTTAACTTATCTACATTAATAACTCTTATTATAATTGGTTTTAAATTAATATTATACGCTTAAAACATACCTGAATGTTCATATTTCGGTTGAAGGCAGTAATCCTCTAATTTAAAATGAAGGGAGCAGACAACCATGGACTTTGTGTGTGGTTTACCCATTTTTAAAGCTATATCCCATTGTTTCGACAATTTAACGTCGCGTGGAAATTTACACCCATACACGCTGCAGTATTTAACCATTGTTTAATTACGTTTAAATAAACAGCAAAACTGACAAAAAGTTAAAAACTAGCCTAATTATCGTTGAGCAGATAGTTGAGTTGTTGATTTAATTTTATAATTATCTTTGAGCAATTCAATTTAATTAACTTTAATAGCGTTTTCCTTTGGGTCCTCGCGGAGCGCTCCCAAGAAGCAATAAAAATGGTAGTAGTAGTTTCCAGCTTCGTTAAAGACTGTTTTTGAAGAATAGGATCTCCTAGTTTTATTCCTCCACGGGAGCGCTCCGCGAGGACCCAAAGGAAAACGCTATAATTTAACCATGAGTATGTTGATTGCGTTTGTCATTAATGGTATCGCCGGGATTAAGTTACATTTAAACACCTGATTAAACTATCTAATCATCGATCATCCGTTAAGCCTTGGACCTTGCAATATAGGAGGCAGAGAGACAACAAAAAACAAACTAGTATTTATGACATCTCATGTTGCCCTCTATTGAATCTCTCAACAACTATCGTTAAATTTATTACTTAAATAATATAATTTTTTTTAAATATAATAATCATATTAGCTAATTATAATTATTTAACTTTAAATGAGTATGTTACATTGATTTAAATCACATTGCTGAAAATTATTGGCGGCCGCTAGGCAGTCATTCTCTCTACTCTCTCTCCTCTCCCACTTACAAAATCCAGCTGCAGCTGGTTGGCGCGCGTCGGGAAGGGGAGGGTGGGTGGGGATCCACATAGTTCTACCTCTCGCTACTCTACAGTCTAACTTAACTCGGGTTTTGTACCAAGCGAGCGTGGGTCGATTGGTAGAGTTCGGCGTCTAGTATGGATCGGCACATCGCAGGTTCGAGGCCCCGCACCGACAGAAAAATAATTTCAATTGAAATAAAATACGTTACGCCACCTATGAGATGTAACGTGAACTATGGGTGAATTTGGAGTCGAAAATTCGCGGGAAATTCGAAATTTGAAAAGTTTATTTATGACGAATCTCAACAGGTCACACCAAAATCCAGCCAGCCGACCTGCCGTCCAGCCATCAGAGGGCGGAACAATAGTTTTCCAGCTCTAAAGAGCGGCAAAACTAAAAATGGATAAGAAATATGATTATGACGAATTCGTGAAACAAAAAGATGAACGTAAAACAATACTACAAAGTTGGGAGAGCAAAGGACGTTTGAAAACTTTTGTTTGCAAAACTTTGCAACATGATGGAAGAGTATGCGGTATTATTGGTAGGTTTCAGATAAAAACTGCACTGGGTCGATACCGAAGGCGAAACTAAAATCGTTTTTTACGCGGCATTATGAAACTAATTACAGTTTTAGACTTTAGTATTTTAATATAATTTACCATAATTCAGCAATTACCCGCACTACTACGGCGCCATTTTCCATCACGTAAGCGCGGCTACCAATGATATTGCCCTAAATTTACTCCCATGATGCTCAGTAATTTGTACTGCTTTCCAATATCTCTTGTCGCTTCTATGACGTCATGCGAACATCCTAATGGTTACAAGCAAGCCACGTGATACTCGATACTCATTTTACATAGCATGCAGGCGGGAAGGTATGATTGACTTAAAGCTATTAACTTTTTGATATCTATTTACTTTTGCTTAGACACATGAAATAAGTCAATAGGGAAAACAGGAAATGAAGTGTATAACTTTGGCAGAAATATAACCTTTATGTGTTTGAAAAGGCCCAGTTGTCTACGCCTCAACTTTTAACCCTATATTCTCATTCACAACGGGTTTTGGAGTATTGTCTCGTTTCACCTCATATATATTCTTAGTTTGCCAACACGAGTGTTTACGTTAAATATCACCAAAGCTGATTTGTGGTTAGATGCAATGAAAGTCAATGCGCACCAAAACAAAAATGAAAACTCCGAAGCTAAAACCCGATTACGATTAGCACTTTCACTGATCTAATTGCCACCATGGTGCTTACTTCTATTATAAAAACTAGACCTTATTTAAACGTGAACTTAACTTTCGGCTCACTCTGAACCGTTAATGTCTATTCATTACAGACACGAAGATCAAAACCCATAGTTCAGATCATCTCGGGTCTCAAATATTTACTCTTTAGTTCACTAGGCCTATTACGGATAATCCTTGATTTACCCGACAGAGTCTAGGCCTTAGCTTTCTTATTGCAATCACTATAGCAAAGATTATTCTATATACAGGTGTAGTGAAGTGTAGCTTAAGTAATATATAAACAGCCATTTTAAATGATAATATTAAAAAATATCCTTGGAATATCGAAATGAAACAGCTTTAAAGCTACAAAACTACTAAAGGCATCGTAATTCGGAAAAAAAGTCCACATATTTACTTTATATTATGAACAAGGCGAACTCCGAACGAGGTGAACTAGTGTAACAACGGACGGACACACACTTACAAACACACATGGCTGTCGATTTTAAGACCTCTCCGTGACATATGTCACTCGGAGAGGTAAAAATGGGCAAATCCCAACCTAGAATTTCGCGCTTGTATTTAATATTTTCAAAAAGGCTTCTTATCTCCAGTTTGGTTTTTGACTAGATGAGCAGCGTTTCAGAAGCATTAAGTCAGTTGTTTTCTGGCCTATTATTTATTTTACTGCAATTTTCATCTAAATATTCTATATGCAACTTCCATCGAATTTGACACTCGTCCTAAAGTGCGTATTCCGAGAATATTAAATGCACCAATTAAAAGTAAAGTTAATAACTGGATGTTTAACGACGCTAATAAAGAACCATTGATTTATGAAGGGGAGATAATGGTCTGTGCAGTGTTGTGCCCATTTCTATTGATTCCTATTGTATCCTAATGAAAGCTCTATCGTATTTCTAAATAGCATGGAAATTGCTTTTGTATTTCTTAATGTTCGTCAATAAATCTAACTGTCGTGATAGAACACTATCATTGCGAAGAAACGCCTCTATTTCGAAAGTTGGATGATATAAAACAGTTAAGAACTCCAGTTGCCGGTATCTAGATTTCGTTATATTTCGCTAAGTGGTAGTGGTCGGCGTTTGGACAAGATAATCCACAGAATTTTGGTTAATCAGTTATTCATGAATAATAATCAGATAATTATTCGTGATTACATTGCATTAATCATAGACTTCCCGTGGATAATTTCAAATTATGAATAAAGATAAAACAAACAGATATTTTCCTATCCCAATGCTGACCACTACTAAGTGGCTTTGCATTTCATACTTAAAAAGAACACGAAGAACGAGCTTCGCTACGATACAAAGATGTCTATGAAAATTGTCATCGATAGAGTGAGTAATATAACCAGTGTTCCAATTAAAGAACCCAACCCAAAAACCTATGGTTTTTAGTTTTTACTGGGTTTTAACCCACTTTATGAAGTCCATCACTAAGAAATTTTGAGGAAACTGAGTGCTAAAATAATGTTAGTTAAAGATATTTATTGTTTCAACATGAAACGATTTATTTAATAAGTTTTTATTAACGGGAAACATTTTAACATTTTTTTTAATAAGCAGTGAAATTTGAATGACAATTTCTTACAATACACTCTGCTGCTGAAGGGCAAAAAACCCCGATACCCAGAAAATTAAATAAAACCTGGTGCACTGGCTTTTTTTTTTAACAAAACACGGGTTTTTTGGAACCGTAATTACTACTATTTATTTCATTCCTTTTTCGTCCTAGTGCAGTGTAACTACTTATTTGCCATAATGTTTCGCGCGCATCTTGAATCGAGCCGCTCTCCCTTAATTTCTTTTCATGACCAATAGGGAAATTAATTGAAACTGTGGGGCGTGTTCAAAACTTCTTCAGCGCCAATCGTTGAAAGGCCGTCTGTCCTGAACTCTATGAAAATCCATTACATTCCGTGGGCCTAGAACCCCACACTAGTTTGACCGGAATTTCTAGCAAACTCTATAAAAACAGCTATTCTTGTCACCGTTTCTGATTCGTTACCTCAAACCACAGGACACACCTTAAGGTTTCGTTACTTGCCCGCTGCTGGCGCGCAAATCGGCCTGCCAGCTCAAAATGAGAGAAGCGCCGAAGGTGGCGCGGTGATCGGACCTAATAAGAAGTTGGCTAACAGAGATGGTCACGGATATGGTTAGAGTCCAAAACTTCCCAGGATAAGAAGTCATAAACTTCTGGTAATTATCAGGGTTCAAAAAAACACAGTTCACTAGGTTTTATTTATTTTTTTGGGTTTTCGGGGTTTTTACATATAGCAGTTACGTGGATAGTAGGAATTGTCATTCAAAACTAACTGCTTAATGTAAAAGTCTAAAACTATCTTTAAAATGAAATTATTTTAGTATTCAATTTCATCAAAAAGTGAAGTTCTTAGTGATGGGGTTTATAAAGCGGGTCACTAGTCGATTTGCTCAATTGTGATAATAGACAGACCAGATTGGTATCAAAACAAAAATATAATAAACGTGCGTTGTTAGCTGTATATGTGAAATCAAATATCGCGATTAACTTCACTCGTCAATAGTGACGATCCACCGCTAAAGCCACTAATTACTAAAACGATCAGGGCCGGATTAAGAAGATTTTCGCCCGGGGGCAGTGGCTCGATGGGCGCCCCCTCCCTTGGCCCCATAATTTATAAAAACCAGCTAGAAATTTTAACAATTTTGTTTTTATTAGAAATATAGGGAGCTAACAGTTCTGACCCTGAAACGTCACACCCTTCTATCTCTTACTGGAGTTTCATCTCCCCCCTAACGGTTGGAAACAGTATTCTACGCGCAAAAATGCCAACCAGAGGGCGGCTGCGTGACGTCAGACTATCTCTTCCCCCTAGCCAGCTGTTAGCTCCCTATTGTAATTTTGTTAAGTGAAAAGTATCCCTATGCATGGCTGATACTCACCCATACGCTCAATTTTAGTTGAATAAGTGACTAATAAATTTAAAAATAGTAAGCAAAAAGTGAATAAATAAGGGCAAATTAAGCTATAAAATAAGGGCACTTTAAATGAAATTTTTCAGACATGATCGATTTTCATAACTATTTTCAGTAGTTAAAGATATTTTAAGGTCGGTGCCGTAATTAAGCCCAATCTATGGGCTTAGATATTTCCAGTCAAAGGAAAGGTCCAATCATAAAATTTCTACGGCGAAATTGAATTAAACCATTTTGGAGCACAGCTCAGAATGCAAAGTAATTAAAACTAAAACATTCATTTGAATTGGATTGATTATAAATATTAAGTTAAATTTTTGATGAGCGAGCGAAGCGAGCTCCACAATTTTTTGGGTTTGATCAACTGTAATCTCGCTGTTTTTGCGTTTAAACCGTCATACAGTCAAATATATTACGTTTAACCTTGTGGTCGAGAAGATAAATAACACCGAAAGACTCAAAAATCCAAAAGAAATGTGACAAATAGTAACTAATTTTTGGAAAAGTGACTTTTAGTAACCGAATTGGAAAAGTGACTTTTAGTAACCGAATTGGAAAAAAGTGACTTAGTATCAGCCCTGCCTATGTTTTTGAATAGGCTTTTCTAGATTTAGACTCGGAAAATCTATTTATCGTCTCCTCCCGATTAATTTGGTGTAATAAATTGGTCTCGATAGCTAATATACCTATTTAAAAACGAAAAACAGTCCCGTAATCATTCAAAACTAACGTCATGTTTTTAAGTTTTTCGAAAATTTAATAAAACAATCGCTCAGATTTGGGTATCACCAGACATCTTGGGCGCCCCTATTTTGCTGGCGCCCGGGGGCAGGTGCCCCCTCTGCCCCCCCTTAATCCGGCCCTGAAAACGATACCTTACTTCTCCTCTTAAGGTATAATATGAATATGTGAAGAAAACTCTTGACATTTCAAAGTTCCATCCAGGAGATAAACTAATTATGGAATTCCTATGCTATACGAAAGACCGGTATAACTTGAATTGGTTGGCTACTCACTTTAGTTTATTAAAAATTTTCAACATTTATTGGCAGAGTGAACGTAACGTTCATTCCCAGCGATAACATCTATAACACGGCAAGAAATGAATTTGGATTTAAGTAGGTGGATTTGCGTAAGCCTGAAAAATTTATATTTTTATAATTACGTTTAAGATGGAGATCTTTATCCAGATGTGATATCGGCTGACTCTGTGGGTCTGGATCAATTAAGCAGATTTAATCGAACTTTAACATGTTTGGTTTCCATCTACGAATATAGCGTGTTGTCTTATTATCAAGAAGCGGAATACCATATATCACTGAGTGGAGTCTTTAATGTCTTTCGACCGAAGGTGCGTATACATTTTTATCTTTAGTGTTATTGTTAGGCCTAAGTACGTGATTTTATTGACGGCCAGTTGCATCTTCGTTGAACTAAAGGTGAGTCCGTTTTGGCAAGCGAGGTGCAGTATTTGTATCAGGTTTCTGTTATGCGTTTTCATCGTTGTAGCCAATAGGAAATCATCCGTTGAAATGTGTGTGTTTGGGAACTGCGCTGGTGGATATATGGTGTGCATTATTCGTTGAAATATCGAAGATGACGTGCATATTCCCAGGGCAAGGCGAAGAAATCGGAATCTTCCGAATGGCGTTGCGAAGGTACATAGATACGTGCTTTCTTCATCCAGTTCGACTTGCCAAAAGGCACTTTGAGCATCTAAGACGGTAAATATCTCGGCGCCATGCAGGCTCGAGAAGATTTCTTGAGCCGTTGGTGTTGGGTACGGTTCTAGGCGAATTGCTTTGTTGTGATTTCTTGGGTCCAGGCAGATGCGGACAGGAACTGGTTTGTGTTCTTGTCTGATTACGACCATCGGGTGTACCCAATCTGTTGGCTCTGTTACAGGGACTATGACTCCAAGGGCTTGAAGACGTTGTAGTTCCTGTGATACCGGTTCTTGGAGTGCCTGCGGTATCTGGCGGGGTGCACTGATTGATGGAATTGCGTTGGGCTTCAGGTGAATCTTGTGCTTTCCGGGGAGTTTGCCGATTCTGTCAAAAACGTCTTGGTACCTCTGTATGATATCCTGAGGCGACATCTGGTCAATGATGTGTGGGGAAGAAATTGGACCGTGCTTGATCAGCTGCTGGCGTTGAGGTTGGCTGAGTGTTGCGATTGTAGCAGGCGTTTGACGTGCCTGTGGTATTGGAGTGACGTGTTGTGGTTTTTGCTCTTGGATTACGTTTGCAGTCTTAGTTATTTGTGGAGGACGAGTCTGAATCTCCCATTTCGAACCGTGACTCAGCCTATCCCGTCGTGGGTTTATGTTGCGTGAAATGAGGCCGAGATCCACTGAAGCTCTAACTCCCAGGATAGGCATGGTTTCCCGTGGGGTAATGTAAAAACATTGGTCGGATCCGGCGGCAAACGTAGAACATCGGACGTAGATCACCCCTATGACATCGATGCTGTGGCCCGAGTACGCTCGTACTGTGTATGGCGGTTTGTGTAATCGAGGTTTAATTGGGAATAAATCGTATATCCCAGTGTGAATAACATTGACTTGTGAGCCGGTGTCTATCTTCATTGTGACCGGGAAATTGGCAAAATAGACTGTTTCGAGCCATTCTTCGCTCCGGGCTAAAGGTGTGCTCATGTCATGGCAGTGGAGTGTGAGCGCATTGCAATATAATGTGCTGTCGGTTTCTTGGTGAAACGGTTCACCGTCGTCGGGGTATGAGCCGGCATAAGGGTAGTCGAGGTAGTCTGGATCGCTGAATGTGGTTACGTCTTTGACTCCGCGCGAACGGCAGTGTGAGGCCCAATGACCTCTGCGGTTACACTGGTAGCACTGAGAATTGTGTGCTGGGCATTGATGCTGAGGATGGTGTCCATTTGCGCAATTGGTACAGCGTCTTTGTCGAGTTGTGTGCGGGTTTGACGGCGGAGGTGGCCTACGGTGCTGACCGTGTGATAGATGGTGAGGGTGCGTTGCTGGACGTTCGGTTGGTGCCAACTGGGTGGCAAAAGGCCGCGGATTGTATGTAGCTTGGTGGTGTTGGTCATTTCTACGATTGCGGTACGGAGGCCGCTGCGGTCGTCGGCCTCCTCGTTGAATGGCGTCGACGGTCGAGGTCATTGCTGGGGCCACGGCGTCAGGGATCGTGATTGCTTCTGCGTGCTTTGTAGCAGATTCGTGGGCTTGGCATTTGGCAATGGCCTGATCGAGCGTTAGGGTGCACTCTGCCAGAAGGGTTCTGCGCAATTCCTCGTTGCGAATTCCGATCACAACTTGTGTGCATGTGAGGGAAGACGTCAAGTCACCAATTTCGCATTGGCGGGCCTTGGTTTTGATGTCGGTGATAAAAGCATCGAATGGCTGATTGAGACCTTGTTTTGTCGTGAGGCATATATAGCGGGAAGCATTGGGGTTCTTGTGTGGTGCGTAGTAGGCGGTGAGCGCTGCATAGATTCTGTCGAGCGTGAGGATCGGCGGTGTTGGGATGTCGAGTGTGTCGTATACACGTCGTCCCGCTGGGCCAAGGATATGGAGAAAAATGGCAATCTGTACCGGAGGATCTTCAGTGCCCAATTTAGCGGCTAGCGCGTAAATTTTGAAACTATTGAGGTATTCCGCCCATGATGTGGCAGGGTTACTTGCATCGGGGTTGAATGGCTCCGGGCTCTTGAACGACGTAGAAGACATTATCGCGACCGGGTTGAAAGCGGCGGGTTTAGAGGACGCGGAGGACAACTTCTGACACCATATTATGTTAGCGGGTTAGGCAAACACAGAACTTCTATAAGTTTAGATCAAATTATTCGTTCATGATCATTACAGGGCTGACTCTGAAGCGCTCGCGGGCCAGCTTATATGTGTTGTTTGTTATCTTATCAGACTAGGTGTCTTTGTCTATTTTAGGCCTACTATATATTTTTTACTTTACCTCTCGTTGCGGGAGGTTTACATTTACATAAATGCTATATTATAACAGCATTATCAATCTTTTACGGTGCCATATCGAAAAGGGAAGCTGCAGCCTTAGAGATGGTGCATTCTCTTCATAAACGAATCGTTTAATCATCACGCACCCTTCCTACTAATTATGCCGACTGACAGGCGGACCTCCAAACCCATCGCGTCCTACTCTTAACTATAACGGAAGAGTATTTCAACCGGAAACATCCAATAAGCTTTACGGACTCAATTGACTCTTTCTTTCAATATACTTCGTAGTACTAAGGAAGCCTGAAACCAAGTGCAAATTAGCGTTAATTGTGAAATCCAATTAATTTAGTTTGATATCGCGGTATTCAAAAGAAAACAATACTGATTTTGTTTTTATTTTGAAACCATATATTTAATTTCAAAAATTGGTCGTGGATTAAGGCTTACGCTAGAGAACGATTTTAACCACTCCCAGTGACGATGATGACACGGAGAGCTATTAGACTGGACGCTTCTGCGTGTCTGTTACCGCGTTAGTATTTAATCGAAGTAGTTCGATGAAGTGTCAGCATCCCTTGAAAATAGACGAATGCGTCGGGCGCTGCGTTATCAGTATTAAAACATTAATTTGGGTCCTTTATGAAAAGGGAATGCCAAAGTATAATGGTTCTAGTGAGATGGACGAGCCGTACTAAATTGAAATTTCCCTTCCGATCGACAAAATTATCGCCAGATTCATTAACAACTGGTTGATGGCTACCCCTACTAATTTAAAGGAATTCTAAAGTCTTCGTTACTCTTACCTAGTAAAGACATACTACCTGAAATAATTTCAATAGTAAAATAAAACCCGATCATGTTGTTGTAGAATGGTTTTAAATGAAACGGAAAAAACCAGTTATTGTAAAATTTTAAAAAATTCACTTCATTGTAGACATTATTCCGCAATGAAAATAAAAGCGTTAGGAACTGTTAGATCCGAATATAGTTTTCGTCCTTGCAAGTGGAGATTAGCTCAAATATTGATTAATAGAGTAAAATGAGACAGATTATTTTAAAAAACATAATAAAAATCGTTCGTTACATAGAAATCAATAATTTTCAAAGGCATTGCTTTAACTTATTTGGTGTGATTATTCACTTATGGTATAGTTGAGTTACTTTCTTCAGTAGCTCGTGTTATTAGTTGCAAAAGGTTTCTTGTTAATTCTGAAAGGTGGCAGAAAAGCTCGCTCATAATGACAATGATAAATTAGCAACAGTAGGCTGTCAGCGATCCTGGGAAGACGATAAGCCTCAGCAGCTAGTTGGAGATTTCCCCTTCGCGATCTGCTCGAGCAACTACAACGTCTTCTAAAAGTACGGGGCTGGGGGTTGGAGTAATATTAAATCCGGATGGCCAAAATGTTATTCAACACGAGGGACTTAAGAGCGAATATGTCAAGCCAATGACACTTTACCAAACTAGAAACGTACTTGCAGCACCATAACATCACACGTTCTAACTATCAGAAGTGATAATGAGAGGCTTAGTTAATGTCCAAATTAAAGGAAGTAGCTGCACTTAATTCTGTTTTCACCACAAGGAAATAACAAAAGCATCAAGTGCCCAACTTATAGGGTTGATTTTTTTAGTTTGTCAGAATATCTTGGAAAATCTACGTAAAGTGTTCATTAAAATGTTGAAGCACAACGAGAGGCCAAATGTAATTTCTTCATAGGTAGCCGAATTTGAACAAATTTACCTCTTTTTTACGGACGAGTTTCATGTGTGACATCGGCTTTATAATAGAAGGTACGTTTGTACTTTGGTTCTTGGCAGGTAGTTATATCTAAGCAGCAAAGTGAGCGAGTCGATGATCTCCGGTATGGTATTATTCGGAGTGTCCCATCGGAGAGGACTTTGCGCGGAGTTAACTGGATAAATTATCGAATTAGAGCGCGCTTCATTAGACGTTTCATAAACAAGGCGCGTGAAATCGTTGAATTAATTTTACTCGGGGCCGATTATAAGCCTAATTTATAAGCACGCTAGCTAGCTCTCTTCAAATACAATAGTACTGCAAATAACACACCTCTGTTGTCATTCCAAATAAGTAAAATATCATGAATGGAAAAATGTCCATTTTGTAATATCGATAGCTAAGCATCAGGGATAGATTTAATTTTAGAAGTAGGAATGGACAATGGTTAGTATTTACTTCAGTCCGACTCACAACCCAGAAATTTAAACAAAGATTGTAACTTCAAACTGTACTCGTCCATGGAAAGCCAACACTAGAACAAATTTAGTTCACGTTTCTATAGAGAAATGGTTTATTATTCGAGAAAATGTTTGTAAGCCGTGTGTTTTAATGGACTGAGAAAGTATAACGCTACAATCGTGAAATCAGATCAGATATAATACACCCGACTTAATTACCCATGCATTAAGTCCGCATCGTCTATATTTTAATTCAAAATGTAGCAGCTAGTGTCGTGCAAAACTCGTCTAAATTTCGTAAATTTTTAGTCAAACCAGGATCGCTGAGCTTTTAACTACAACTTATGAATTAGGATTGCTAATTGTGTCTCTCGTGCGAAAACAGTTTGGGTTTTCAACCATTGTTTATTTTAGAAATGGTTTCATTTCAGAGTTTTTGAAAGAAATGTTTGCTGTTATATGCATGATTTATTGAAGAAATGGTTTTGTTACATACAGGGTTTATTGAAGAAATGGTCAGAAATATTTTATTTCTAAAATATAACATATGCCCATGTAAAATTCATCACGATTAAGGACTTCACCATCCTGTTTAATCCACATATTCATAGTAACGTTCAAAGTGTAACCAGCATTTCAATATGGATATAGTTTTACAGTATTTAAGACTACCTACAAACAAGCCTACCATTTCGTCTAGTCATGATCTCTGTCTGAACTAATTTATAGTGTCACCTATTAGATGATATTAACGTAGAGGCACATTTAGGGTCGACCCCGTAGTCCCTACTCTTTAAACCGTAAAAAACTATCAGAGTCTGAGGTTGATCTAAGAACAATGGAAAGACATCGATACCACTTAGAATGTTTGGATCTTGATCAGAGAGAAGGTTCAATCTATGGTGTGCGAACTGAGAGTCCCTTATTTAATTTAAGCCATTTTGATTTAACCAGGCAGCTTCCTGTTGATATTATGCACGATTTACAAGAAGGTGTAATAAACAAAGTTCTTAAAGCACTTATAGCAAATTTAATTGCAACCGGTGAGCTTTCGCTGGAAGTGTTTAATCATAGGCTTAACAACTTTAAGTATGGCAAACCCGAAACGAATCGACCCCAGACACAAGTTCGTAACGCAATTTTGGGCAATGGACAATTATAGGGTACAGCAACTGAAATGTTCTGTCTCTTCCGACTCCTTCCTTATATAATTCTAGAGTACATTCCTGATGAAAATTCCTATTGGGACCTATATCTCAAACTTAGGGAAATTTGAGACTTTTTATTCGCCCAGTCCCTTCCAAAGAAGCACTTACCATTTCTAGAGAATTTAATTAAAAACTTCCTCTCTCACACCAAGCAGCTATGTGGTGACGATTTTTTAACACCTAAGTTCCATTACCTTATACACTACGTCAGCTGCATAAAAAAATTTGGTCCCCTTCGCCACATATCTCTCATTCGGTTTGAAAGTAAGCATTCCTATTTCAAGTCCATTGCTTAATATTGCAAAAATTTCAGAAATATTACCAAAACTGTCGGAGAAACACCAGTTCTATCAGTGTTATAACTGGTTGTCAGAAATGACACCCTGTATTGAAGAAACATCAAAGGGAAAAATAATAGAGAAATCATTCTTGCCTTTAGAAATACAGACCCTTATTCACCCCGATATCCCTCCAACATTATACTCTGTTCGAAGCGCCACATATGATAGTATAAAGTTTTCCATTGATAATTTGTTATTGTATGAGCTCAGTAGTGACGGAAAACCAAAATGTTTTATTATTAAATACATATTCTATGTGAAAAATTGCTTGCCAATCGCGGGAAAGCTTTCGTTAGTGTAGCCTTTTGTAAACGTTTACATAGTTATGAACTAACAGAAGATAGTTCAATCGAACGGAAAATTAATGAAACCGAAAAATTTACCAATTTTCACGTCCTTGATAAATACCAAATAGAAGGTAAATCGTATATATCAATGAGATACGGATGTCTAACGAACCTTAACTACTTTTAACAATGAAAAGTTCTGATGCTTCATCCCTAAAATTGATTTTGCACATGAGTCAAATACGTTATGCCTTTATTAATATTTTGTAAAAATTGTAAAGAAAATGATGTTCAAATTTCTAAATATTGAACGAATTTGCTGATCATACTTTGTTTATACTGTAAATCATTACTCATATTTTGTAAATATTGTAACAATTTTTTTCTTAAATTTTGTAGTAATACTTTTGGTAAATATTGTAATAATTTTTGTGTTAAATTTTGTAATAATTAATTTTGTTATAATCATTTAGTCAAATTTTGTAAATACTGTAACCATCTTAACTCAAAAATCAAATTAAATTTTGTATTAATCTTTAAGTTAATAACAAAATACCTTAATTTAACATTATAAAGTTAATACTAGCCCTTTGAACTTAAACCTATCCCTTTAAAATAAACCGAAAAGAAATTCTTTCGTACAATAGAAAAGGAACTAGCCCCTCAATGTTGACACAGAACTATCCTATACCCCTATATCTACAGTGCAAAATGAAATACCTAGCAACTAAAGTACTTTCCAAGAGCCCAGAGAAATGTCACGCTGATTTAGACCCCAAGCAACAAGACCTTGAGTCACTATCCTGGTACCTGGCCCGAGAAACTTCTAGAACATTTTAACTGACCAATCCGTATTTGGTCCCAAAACAAAAAGTTTTGCCTATTCGCTGTTACCATGAATCCGCCCGGCTACGTCCTAAATATGGTCCACTATTCCTCAAACTAAAGTCAATCAACAAACGTCATTGTCCCAGAAATCCTTGCGAGAAACTAGAAGTTATATATACGAAGTCCCTCCTGTCCCACCCTCAGTCGATACTTGAACTGTCTTAAGAAACCCTTAGATGTCCGGAGTATTATTTTATATCGGAGATTTTATTTTTTTCATTTTGATACCTTTATTTTTCGTCAATTTGAATCCTTAATTTTTCGGAGAAAACTCGGAGACATTTTTTTTAACCCCTAAGTTGAAGAAGAGAAGGAGCGCGAGTGCGCGAAATAAATCGAGAAAAAAAAAGAATAATAATTAACCCTTAAATCGCGAGAAAAAAAATCATAATTATCTCTTAACTCGAGAAAGAAGAAAAAAGAACCCTTAACCCTTAAGAAGAATATGGAAGAGGAGCAACTTGTCGTAAGAAATTAAAAACTTGAAACTATTTTGATAAACTGACTTGAAACTATGGTTAAGGAACTTAGATTATGGTTGACGGATTGGTTCATTTTTTAAAATCTTAACTTTTTATTTTTGAACATTATTATTTTAGTGCATAACTGCACGAATTGAACCTAAAAAACCCCTTAAATTTAAATTTGAAACTTAAAGGAGACATTCCATAAACGTTATAAATTGAAAACCCTCCTTTTTGATTTTCGTTTAATTTTTTATTTTGACCCCTATAAAAGTGTGTGAACATTTGTGAACAAGATTGAATATTATGTTGAATATTGAAAATTGGATTAGAATCTATTTTGATTCTCACTTGACATATACCAACAAACGCGGTCACTTTTGATTCAGAAATTTTATAAGCCCCTCGTTTCCGCTAAAAAGGCCTTAACTCCCCACAACTGACTGCATTCTAACATCTAGTCTAGCGTTTGCGAGGATGAATCATGAGTGAAAATAGGTAGGTGTTTATCTTATACTTTAACCCCTCTAATAAGACGTCGAACACTCCACCTTACCCCCATAAAATCTTAAAGAGCATAAAGAAAAGGCTTATAGCACGAGAGTGTTAGTGTAAATTAAGTGTAAAGGAAAGGCTAGAGAACCAGCACAGTTTTTAATGAGACGAGTCGACGTTGCCATCCGGTCCTGAGGCACTCTTAATGTCGAGGGTCTTAAGAAAATTTGTAATGTCCCCAGTTGAAGGGAAGAAGTCTTCCATTGCTGGGGCGATAGTGGGAAAAATATCATTTAAATTTGTAGGAGCTTGGTTAGAGTTTTTGACTAGTGTCTCATTAAGGCTCTGAGCAAAGAGAATATACCTAGAGGAGCGGAAGCTTTAGCATTTTTTGGTAGCCCTGAGTTTTAGGATTCTAGTTCCGTTGAGTCACGAGATCGCGAAATTGGCGTCGTCTATTCCGTAGTCTCCTAGAGTAGGGTAAGCTTCTTTAGATCAGACAACGATGTCGTTAACACTATGGGATGGTTTAAAAAAATGTTGAAGGTAAGTTAATAATACAAAAATATTACAATTTAAAAAATGTAGTTACTTTTCTCTCGAATACTAGCGCATTAATCAACTGTTCTGTAGCATCTGTTAACACTAAGACTTGGCTCTAAATAAAATTTTGTCGATATGCAGACGACATATTCTAACCAATGAGAGGTGTAGCGAATAAGCCAATCGCGAGAAACCGGACGTATTTCCCTAAAACTCAAAGCCACCAATTTTAAAAGCCTTGGCAAAGGCTAAAGGTTCCGCTCCTCTTGGTATAGTCTCTTTGCTCTGAGCCATCAGTATCCTTTTAACCGTGAAAAGACGACGGAGTTTCATTAGTGTTTACCTTGTTATCTCCTAATTTGAAGACTGATTTTGATCAAAATTGAATAAAATAATATATTCAGGCATTCAGGTAAGTATAAATTTTGATTTAAGCATGTTGCATTGTTTAAAAGAGAAAATTAATTATATTACTTTGTATATTCAAAAAATTTGTTTTCGTCGTTGAATTTCAAATCCTTCTTTGCTTCAAATGCTTTTTGAGGTATTAATTGTTTCAATTAAATGAAGGAAAAGTTATATATCTCTTAGATTTAACAATTTTGGCTACATTTCGTCTGTGTTAATATTAAACAAGTCTTTCCATGTAGCGCTACACTTTCCACATGATCGATGAGCTGAATATCCAAGTACTTACTATTTTAGCTCGAAATTGCTTTTAAAACTTAGATAATGTTTTAGGATTAACACCTGCAATAATCCGAAAGATGCCTTCCTGCTGTGTCCCAATTTGCGACTCCACCATACCACACCAAGTAAACAAATGTTAAGTTTTCACATGTTTCCGAAAGATGAAGAACTACGTAAAGAATGGACTACGAGAATAACCCGACAAGATCTTAACATTGCTTCTAAGACTGAAATGGTTTGCAGTTTGCATTTCAAAGAAAATGATTATTGCGAAGGTATTGTGATCATTTTGTAAACTGCAAAATACAGATATTGTTAAATCTGATGAAAATTTATAAATATTTTAGGTTTGAAAATACATAAAATTAAACAGGGTGTGTTACCATCTGTATTTCCTGGTTATCCTAAGTACATGATCCCAAAAGAACCCTTTAAAAGGGACAGAAGGGAAAGAGCAAGATCTGAACCACCCCCGAAAAGGCGACGCCGCAGTAAATCTCCTGGAGCAGAACCATATCCTAGCTTGACAGCAACTTCAAGCCAAACTGACCAAAAAAACCACTGATTTGACAAAATCAACTTTGAGCCAAATAGACCTATGTACCACTGATTTGATGACAACTTCAAGTCAAACAGACCAAAATAATACAGATTTGACAAAAACTTTGAGTCAAACAGACCGTAATAATATAGATTCGACAACAACTTCGAGTCAAACAGACCGAAATAATACAGATTTGACCACAACTTCGAGCCAAATAGACCGAGTTACCACTGACTATACTAAAACTACTGATGTAGCTACAAAAGCTTCTGCTACTTACTGCTCACAGCACTTTTCCTTGTCACAGTAACGTTGATCTTGAATTTAGTGAGCCAGTTAATATTATTCCTCCACAGCGTTCATTTGAGAACAGAAAACTAATTAATCTAAGATCCAAAACTTGGCGACAAGGGAAAAATTTGCAAGAGCTGCAAGAGCGCTTAACAAATGAACTACAACAGTATGATCAGGGTGCTTTCAAAAAACTTGAACGAATAATTGAAGAAGCTGATGAAGGCTGTGGAGAAGCTACTTTCATCTTAGACATTATTTACAACTTTCAGAAAAAAAGGCCTTCTTGGAATCCGGATGTCGTTCGTCAATGCGCTGTTTGGAACTTTTCCTCGCCAAAAGGGTACAGCCATCCTCGTAAAACTGGATTTTTAAGGCTCCCCTCTAAAAGTACTCTAAAAATGTATACTGGAGGAGTTGATGGTGAAACTGGTTGCACCAAGCTGGTGATAGAACGTCTCAAAGCGGAAGTGAAACGTCTGGAGCCCCAAGAGAGATTTGTTTCACTCATCATTGACGAAATGGCTATCAACCCCAAACTCGTTTATGACGAACGGATTGACAGGGTGTTTGGATTGAAAGACATTAAGAAAACAACTGAAGGTTCGTCCAATTTTGCCGAGGGTGTGAGTGATGAATTTACAATGCCAAAAGAACCAGTTGTTGCAAACCAGCTCCTGTGCTTTGTGGTTAATGGAATTTCGACATCTTACACCATACCTGCGGCTTATTTTTTTACTAAACAGACCACTGGAGAAGATTTGCACCTACTGGTTCTTTCGGTACTTAAAGATGTTGAAGAATGTGGATTTTTGATTGTGAGAGTGGTCACTGACAACGCCAAGACTAATGTTGCCATGATGCGTTGAAGCCGTGAAGATCACTACAGAGTCTACTGTAGCCTGTGATGGTTATCTTCTGGAGCAAGGATTTCATTATGTTTTGACCAGAATATTAACAAATGATAACATTGAACACTTTTTTTCCAAGCTTAGAACGTCATCAGGGGGAAACGACATGCTTGATGCTAGGGCAACATTGTTCAGTCTCGAAAACATCTTAAAAAAAAGGAAAGCAGAATGCTTTTTCCAGGGATGCCAACGTTGAAGATGATAATTTCCTGGAACTTCCTGCCCTGCCTAGCAATGATTTTCAAGACCAAGCTCTTGCTGGACCTTCTACAGGTAGAGTATCACTTTCACAACTCCCATCTGATGTTATCTCTATTTTAGATGAGCTCTCAGTACTCCCGACTCCACATAGATCAACCCTAAAATAGCGGGATATGTACTGAGATTGATGCAAGAGAGGGAGTTTTGTGGTTTTTGCCAAATTAATATTTCTGAGCCTTGTCAAAAATCCCCTCTTCTCGACCTCATCCGGAGCGCAGATCGTGCAGAAGTACTTCGATAACCATCTCAAGCATTCGTAATTATGATTTCTATTATAGTAAGATTTCTTGAGAGAGCGGTGCCGAACTTGCAAAACTCCCCTAATGTCTCTGCTAATTTGGCAACATTTTTGGAGGAAAAAATTCAATGGTCACCTGTCCTCCTTTGTGAGTTTGATAATGACGGTGAGCATTCTCTTTTAACCGCCAAGCTTATTTGCCAAAAATTAGTACCGACATTGATAGATAATATTTCTCGCAAAACATCAGAGAAATATGAAAAAATTAAAGAACTAGTAACAAAGCCGCTGTCTAGAAAGGTTCATAAAGTGTAATGCCAAATAAAACATTTTAAACTTCTTGTAGTCATTATTTTCCTATTAAATAATATTCAACTATTTTTAACTGACAATATTTCTAATATCAATTAAAGAAATAAAAACATTTTAGGCGCCTGTTTGTTGTTAATTTAAATAACGTGTGCAATTTCTTAATAAAAACCTAAAATTTAGTTTCAATCAGAAATTTCCTAGTTTTAATGAAAGTCAGGAATTTTATATTTAGTGGGAATACATTAATTAGTAAAGTAGTAAATCCAAATATAAGTAATCTAAGCCTAGGATAGTTTAAACTTCAAGTCTTCAAATGGTCAGGTAATTTGTGTTAGAGAAGCTTCGGACAGAGTTGAGATTACTCCCTTTAAGAAAAGCGGCGCACTAGCACACAGCGTCTGAATTCTACGATGGCCTTTACTTTGAGGGAGCCCACTCTTAAATTTAAATTCCTTATAGGAAAAATAGGAATTTTTTCCCGGAATTATAGGATTTTATAGGAGAAAAAATGTGTTTTTATAGGGAAATATATGACTAAAAATGCTCATATTTAATACAATTTTGTGGCTTTAACTATGTAGAAAAATCTCAAAAAAAAAGAAAAAAGAACTAATTGGATTTTACTTCGAAAATTCAGAAGACCTTAATTAAAATATAATATAATATATATTAAATTCTTGGCGAGTTCCGCAATTCCGGTGTCTATTCAAATGTCATATCGATAAAAACAGCTAAACTTTGATAAATTTGATGCTAAACTATACGAAAACTTTAGCCTAGGACTTTCAGGGTTTGACCTAGAACATTTGAACATAAATATGAAAATTGGTACTTGTGTTATTTATGACCCAACAAAAAATATACTAAAAGTCCCCTGCTGTAGAGCGCGAGCTTTCGCCGCCATCTTGGAAAATTGTGTCTATTTGAATTGTAGAAGTATTTTTGTAAAGAAAACTAATAGAATTACTATAGGAATAGCATTATTGGAATTTGATTTTTAAATCCCGCGTCAACTTTTCGTCTGTCAAATGTTCAACAGTCAAGCGCTACGTCACGCCATCAAAAAAAACCATATCGATTAGATGGTTTTTTGATGAGAAGCGCTGAGCATCATGACGTCAAAACCACAAACACGAAAAAGCGTACAGTGGGGAAAATTTGACATCGCTTAGTAAGCGCTGTCATCAAAGAGGGTTACTGAACGTACCCAGAATAGCCCAGGAAATCAGCAGTGGGACGTATAAGCACATACATACACATAAAGTACGTAAGTCCCACTTTTCCATAGCTTTGGCCATAGATTTCATGACATTCCCGAAGTAAAAGCTAAGCAGACGAACAGCAAAGCTTTTAATCAATCATGAGCCCCTAACCATAGATAACCTCTTTAATGCCAGACGGCTATTACTATTTTCTTGCATGGGACCTCGACGGAAGGCGAATTTTTGGTACCTTTCGGTAGGCGTTATAAAATATTCAACGTTTTAAAGCTCAAGTTTCGAAATTTTTTGAGACATTTACTAAGTCTTTAACTAAACATTATAAGATTTTCTTTAAATTTCAACAGAAAAATAGCTCCATGAATAAAATTAGACACGAAAACTACACTAAGCCTTGGCTGAAGCCGAGCGGCGCATCTCGAGCCGCCGGCGGCCGGGCTTGCCGTAACGGCGAGGAGTCGAGGACAGAAAAATACCTCGTTTAAAAACAGATGCACGGCGTCTTAAATAGTCCAAGCAAAAACTACCCAGTTTTATAACATTTTAACGCCTTACTCCCAAATAATCTTTGGTATTGTTAATAGTTTTATCTCTAGAATATTTTTGACACCCTACTCATTCTTTATAGTAGTTCTCGAATTTAGGTACGTGGTAAAACGGTTCTTTAGGCGGAAGGATCGGACGGATCCGAAGGAGCCGCGTTACTGAACTATTTCCCTCCGCGTAAGGGGAGGTTCTTTCCTAGGAGCTTAGAGAGAATCGTGTAGATCCACCAGGCACATGATACGTACTTCATGTGTAAAGCCTAATCGACTTCTGCTATTACTATTTTCTTGCATGGGACCTCGACTCGACCTCGCCGTCGACATAACCGGGAAACCGGAAGGCGAATTTTTGGTATCGGAGAGATGTTATTCATAACCGTGCCCACAATCTCATAATGGCTGACAAAATCTCAACCTTCTCTCAAAAGCTAGAAGAGGTCTGTCCATCCACCGAATTTGCCGACGCTCCAGTGGCCTTTAGCGTATGCAAGCTCATTAGCCTCAACGCCCAAAAAGAGTCTGACACCACCCCCATAACCCTTCCGTCAACCTCTACCACCTCTTCCGCGTGTCAAACGTCTCTCCAGCTGGATCTCGGTGTCAGCCGTCACACTGCCCATACACAGACTGTCAACTCTGACCTGCCTATACCGGTTACTGGCGTTCCCGCTCGCCCAACCTTGTCATTCACGCATCATTAAACTCCTCTTGTTGGTAACCTACCCATTCCTCAAGCTCAACTGGATCTCGGTGTCAGCCGTCACACTGCCCATACACAGACTGTCAACGCCGACCTGCCTATACCTGTTACTGGCGTTCCCGCTCGCCCAACCTTGTCATTCACGCATCATCAAACACCTTTTGTTGGTAACCTACTCACTCTTCAAGCTTCGCCTATTACCTCTATGTTACCAACCGATAGTGGCACGACTCATGGCGCTCCTCCGCATTCAGTCTCTGGCCCTCCTCCACTCCCTGCTCAGGGACTAGGTGTCCCTCCTCTACCTCCGTCGATTCGGGTACAAGGGTACTATGAATTCAACGCCAGGAAATTTAATGCCTTACTATTCAAAGTACCTGATAATGACAATCCCCATGAAGACATGAGCTTTACCCGTACTATCTTTCTTGTAATTTTTAAATTACTTAAATTAAATTAGAATAGTTTATTGTATATTAGAATATTAATATTATATTTTACCCTAAATAATAAATTTAAAACCGAATTTTGAATAAAATAATTAATTTTTATTTTTGATAATGTATTTGGCGAAAGCCGAACTTCAGGGTGAAACTACCCCATACATTTCTTACCAGCCCCTGTAAAAATGTTTTTTTTCCAATACAGCAGAGAACAGAACTCGTTTTATGAGTTGAAACTACAGACCAACCTTTTAAAATCCTCAAAATTCTACAGTTAATTTAAATAACACACCCCCTACGTCTCTCCCTGCGCTATTTATTCATGTTCATGCTGGACTATTCTCATTGTAAATATCATAGTGTATCTAGTACTTAACTTTTCATTTCTAATTTTACCTTTTCTTTTTATTTAACACAATGTGATGTACTATTTAAACTTCATGTTGTAGTATTAAGCTTGCGAGCCATTTTAAATGGCTCCTCCCTGATCTAAAAGGAATCTTTGTAAAGAGAGCGAATAAAGCATTCATTCATTCATACAGGGTGAAGCCATCATATAGGAAATATAATCAATAACATACAACCACAAAAATAAATACTTAATTTTTCGTTTAATTTAAATATAATACGATCAGATGTTAATTTCAAATTTTTATTTATTTATATATAAATTTATGAAATACAAAATAATAGTTTTTATTTTCTTTCTTTAGAAAAAGTATTTCTTGCCACAGTTCTGAAATTTACTCCCAAAGAAATAGTTACCCCATTTTTAGCGCCCATGCGCATTAACCTACCCACTATCGGTTTAGCACTATTTTTATCTTGTGATTTTGGGAGCGAAAATGGCTCACGTCTGCTTCTGTCGGAACGGTGTAAATTAAGCCTTGGCTAAGAAGTTGGCTTTTAGTCGGGGTTTCTAGTTTTCAACAAAACATTTAACGATCGTCAATGATGTTTTGTTGTGATATGTGTGAGTGAGAATTCCGTGGTTAAATTAAAACGGTTTGAACAAATTTATTCCTAGTATCTTTGTAAGAATTGCAACGTTTTTCTACGTCCACCATATCGCCATTTTTCTTTTCGACGGAGATCCCAGCCAACGGAAGTTTTGGAAAGAAAACCAAGGAGCATACATACCACTACGATATACTATATGGTTGTTTGTCCATAAACAGGCAAATCCATTCTATGCGCAACGACAGAATCTTGTTGTTCGCGATTTTTATTAGCTCTATGTCCAGTTTCATACTTCCCCCCGAAGGGGGGTTATTAAGAACTCCTGATTGTACTAGTAAGGTTAAGAATTGTGACTTTTTTCTTACGTTTGCTCGATATATTTAAAGCGAGAGAGAGGATTATGGTAGCGCCTTAGTTTATATGGAAGGTTCAATGCTCCCTTTAAGATTCTTGTCACTACTCACTCGTCGACAATAAATAAGGGTTTCAGGCTTTCAATCCCGCTCCCCTATTTCAAAACTCAAAGAAATCGAGGGTAATTTTAAAAAGCAAAAGCAAGTATATACCGACGTTATATTTAGAATGGGCTTAAGGCGGTGTTTATTATTAAAAGTTACGTGTATTTCTCCACAAATCGAGAAGAATTTTAAAAGCTAAAGAAAGTACTAGCTGGTGGCCCCTTGGATATCGAGGGTTCTTTTTTATTATTTTTGATTGGACATCGAGGGCTGTTCACTCTGATTTTCTGTACTTCTTTTACGGATATTTTGTTAACCACTGTTAAAGCATGAGCATCGTGGGGCTACTCACTCACGTTTTCCTATTATATATAAAGCAGTAGTAAAAAAATTGAAGTCATTATTTTAGAACCGTTAAAGGTAGCGCATCGAGGGGCTATTCACTTAAATATTCTGTACGCCTGTTTTGTATGGTACGATGTGGCTATTATTACTAGCGCAGCCCTTTGGTCGTCTTGTTTAAGGTTTAATGTTATGTTACCTGACTTTTTCATTAAAGAAAGATCAATATTTTAATTAAGCCAGATTACATAACCACACGGAGAATGAGTAAAAACCAAGTAAAAAATAATATGCATTTAAAAACTTCCGAAGAATACGTATTTGACAGTTATAAAAATAACAACTGAAACTTTATTTCTCACACATTTCTCTGTACTCTCGGTAAATTAAAACATTTGCCACATTTTGTAAAGTCAAGGAGCTTCTCCTGGCACTCAATATGAATCCTGCCACTGATGTGGCGGAAACAGAAAGATATCTTCTGGCGGTCATAGCAAGGATTGGAAACTATCATTCTTTTGACTGCCAGAAGTCTAGTGCCACATCAGGCTAGGTTGCACTTGGTTGAGAAAAATATTGCTGCATTAGGTGCATAGGTGTCACAGTAGTGGCAGCAGCAGATGTGGCTAGTCCCAGCGAGCTGAAAGGCGAATACACTTCCTCTTGGCTCGTAGCTTCTGTCGCAGTATCCTCTATTCTTACTTTTAACATTGCCTCTCGTAAAATACTTTCAGCCATTCCCCTACTTGCGCATTTAAATTTGGGGTACTCTTCATCCCAGAGTGGGGTTGTATAAAGTATTACAATTTAATCCTAAGTAAATTTATCAACGTAGGGATTACGGCCCAGGTATTTTTTTAGGTCAGGGAAACGAGGGGCTAATCCCTTGGATTTTCTGTTCTTTAAATAAGGTTTAGGTATGCGTTATTGTGGGGCTACTCATTCAAATTTTCTGTTTGTGTCTCTTTATTACAATTATAAAAGAATTAAATTTTTGATGTGCAGATTACGGGCAATCATTTTAGCACAGGGACCAATCAGTCTAATTTTTTGTACTCCAATTTAGGGTTTACTTATGCGTTACGATTAATCATTTTTGCACTGTTAAAGGTTGCGTAAGTTTCCTATTTGTTTAGCACTATTATAATTATAACAGAAGAAAATTAATTGAAGTTAGGATTACTAGAAATCATTATATCACACTTAAAGGTAGCGCATCGAGGGACTATTCACTGAAATTTTCTATTTGTTTCGATGTGGCTAAAATTATGAGCCGAGCCCTTGGGTCATCTTGTTTGTTTCGCGCTCTTTGCCCAATCTTCTTCTCTCCCGTTCCTTCTTGTCCCACAAAACTTCGAGGTCAGACTTCTTTAGGTAAACCGATTTCCCTTTTCCTCACCACATCGACAGTGCACAGTGACATCGTAGGGGGCTTAACTGAAAATCCTCCTCTTTCTCCGACTCCGTGTTTTTATTTTTTTCACAAACTATAGAGTATGCAATAATGTCTGATAGTACTGAACTTTAATATATTACATTCTCTATATAAACAATATGATAAAAATAGTTGTTAATTTAATATTATCGACACTGGGCAACTAAATTTTTCTCTTGAAATTTTATAAATAAATTAAAATAAAAATAAATTAAAATAAAAATAAAAAAATAATAAATAATAAAATTAAAATTGAAATAAATTTTTTAAATCTTCCTTAGCCTATCTGTAAAAAATCCTGGCGGCACCATTGGTCGGAATGAATCATCACAGAAATCCTCACTCTCCATTTCGCTTGGCTAATAAAAAGAAGGATCTTGACAATGTTTGGTTGAAGTTTCGGTACTAACATTGGTAAAATTACTTGCTGATGCTATTGGTGACAAATCATTGATGAACGGGCATTTGCTTGTGATTTAACACACTAGGCTTGAATTGACAATAACAGTTTCAATATGTGGGTCTGATTCAGTGGGATTTGATGAAGGAAGTGCGTAAGAATGTTCTATTTAATGTTTTCTTGAGTAATATATTTCGAGGGTTATACTTTTTTAATTTTACTCTCACTATATGAATCTGAGCCTTAATTGATCAACTAGCAATTTGAAATTAAATTCTTGAATATCAACTTGGGATTATTTATCTTGAACTGAAGGAGTTTTATCTACCATAAATTTATTGTTACAAGTTTGAGCAGCGACACTGGCTGTAAAAGGTTGTTCAACGATTTCTTCTTTAAAGTTTTTAGTTTGATTGTCTATATTAATTGACTCTCAAATCGTAGACGTAGAACTCTAAATGCATGGCTCTGAAGAGAGGACTGGTTTGTTTACAAAGTCAACGTTGGCGGAGGTTTGGAAATCAAAAATTGTTGGATAAGAACCGTGAATAAAATCGACTTTTGCTACGTTTTTTAAGTATCTTAGATCAATTTTGAAGCATTTTTCATTAAAGTGTGCCTGACAAACCTTATATGGTTCTTCTTTGAGCAAAGGCTTAGTTATTTTTTCATGAAGTTTTTGAATATCATTTCGAGCGTACTTTACGCATAGCATTACAAAATCGGGATATTTAATTATATTTGGAACACCAAATAACCTCATGGATTCGCCAATTTGATTCTGGCATCCTTTAATTGTACAATGTTTCATTTTTAATTTGTATGGTTACAAACAGCCAATTGCCAAACAAGAAGGAGAACATGAAGTATATGTATATATTTTTTACCTAGCTTCCGTAAGCAGGCGACTCCTGTAAAAGTAGTGGTGGACTAGGAGCGGCTAGGGAGCCAATGACAAAAAGAGGGACGGCATACGTCACAAAATTCAGAATTTACTAAAAACGGAGAAAAAAATGGCACCTTTTATAAATAACCAATTTTCGAGATATAAATATATATCATAAATTAACTAATAACATAATCTTGATCAACTGAAGGAATTGCAAGATATTAAAGCATACTCTTTTGAAAATAGTTTTAAAGTTAGATGGCCTTTTCCTTTCAAGTTTCGCAACTGGGAACATGTTTTGCAGGTACTTCTGAATGGCGAATCTAATGTTGATGGCTGAGTGTCGATCCTAAAATGGCATGCTAGCCATTGTGTATACTTCTAGCTTGAAATATTTCTTTACAAAGTGGCAAGTTAGGCTTAAGTAGCTGTCTATATTCTTACACTTCCAACAATCTGTGGTAAATGAAAGGGACTCCACTCCTTCTTCAACAGCTGCGTTATGATCTTGCTTAATGGAATTCATAGTCTTTAAGTAGATATTTGGAATTATGGTCCTTGAGAATGTGATTCTTGATGTTATGTTATACATTGGGTCGCATATGTTTATAACTTTCTGGAAACCAATGTCTTTCGCAATACTAAATGGCTGATAATCAAGTGCCATCATCTGACCAATTTATTCAGTATAGCAACTGCCTTTGGGTGAGTTGAAGAATTCAATTTCAGCACTGATGTAATTCATCCATTTTCATTTGACCTTTTAGGTCAACAGATATTTCTCCAGAAGTCATTCTTTTAAAATAAACATGGTGTTTACTTTGAATATGCTTTCTGATACTTGAGGAGGGATTAACCAACTTCGTCTTAATGATTGAATGGCAAAAACTGCATTCAGCACCATCTCCGTCCTCACCAACTTCCAAATGCTACTTAATGAACGATTTGCTTGTTTTTATACTTGCTGAAGAGTTTCTATCAGCCGAGTTTTCTGCCAATTCTGAATCTTATGTAATTCATTGTTTTCGCCCATTTTATCAACTTCAATACCTTGTTTGTTTTCCATCATTTCAGAATCGCTTTCTTTGCCTTCATCACCAGATAGTTCATCATAAATCTCATTTCCAGTTGGAAGAATTTTTTCTTGAAATTTGCCACTCACGGCGAGTTGCGTTCCTTTTTTACTCATGTTTTAACTAATTCATTAAAATTAAATTATATAAATCCCGCATAGCGCTTTTTAAACCACACTCGTAAGTAGAAACGGCTGGAAACTTCACGAACAGGCGAAAAAAGTGGCGCGTTACGTTGTTGTTGGGCAAACTTACTAGCTTACGAAAACTTAAAGAAGAAACTGGGCACTTCTTGCGTTGAAGCATTGCCTTTAAAAATACATTATGCTGATTAGTACTAAATCAAAACAATTAGTATAAAACTAAAGAAAAGCTTAACCAATGTTTTGCCGTACACACCCACTATTTATACTGCTATTGGTTCCGGTGTTGTTTTACTTTCAGATTGTTTATCAATTTTCTTGAGTATAGTAACTTCGACGTCTGTTAAATTTGGAAAACGTCCTGCAGTGCGCAGAAAAATTCAACAATTTCCTCTTCAGCGTTTACTTTACGAGGCGAGTGTAGTTCATCTTGGCCTAGTTCGTTTAAACAGGAAGGCCCAGCACCCCTTACTATCTGCAGCTTTTAAGGCGGATGCCCACTGAGCATGAGGTCGCTCAAAATTTCGGGTTCGCTTAAAACGCGTTAACGCGGATGTATTTCAAGCGTTTCACGGGACAATCATTGACACTGGAATTTTTCTTCACGCTGGAGTCGCGCGGAAAAAGAGTAATTTGAATATTGAATGAAAAGAAAAGAAGAAAAAAAGGTCAAAATGGGTTGGAGAATTGTTTTTTTTAAAGAAAGCAACAAGGGAACTTTCATAATTTGTTAGTGGATCTCACGATTTCAGATCACAGGGTTAGATTTTGCAAAGGCGTAAAAAGAGAAGGTCATCGAATTCAATTGTTCATAATGATTAAATTATTTCAACTATCTGCTTATGAACCTGGATACTTGTGAGATTATTTTGAAAATAGTTGGACCAAAATTGGAAAAACAACAACAAATCTCAAAAAGATTAGCGTGGGCAATAAGGTAGGCGTTGTAGAAGAAGGAGTATTTGAAAATCGCGCAATTTATTGGCTGAATCACCTTGCCCGTACGTTGCTTAGGGTAGTTACACGCTAGAAAATTTTTCTACAAAAAATTTAACAATAGTTATTTAAATAAAAATTATTTAAATAATATTCACTCACTATCTGTATTCATTGCCAAAGCAATAGATCGCCAAGAGTTCCGAAGCACTTCTCTTTTGCGATGATTCTGTTGTTTAAAATTACAAACTCTTGAATTAGTTTTCCATCAAAATCCATTTTAATCCGAAATCAGATATGAACGAAGGCTACTGAGTGATTTGTCAAGTTTAAAAGACAGAAGAACGCGGAAAAATTCATATTTCACCAATTATTCCACGCCATCCTCCGCCTATATTTTCGCGCGCAAACTTACGAAAATAGGAGGCCGCTCAAATTTCGCAAGTCGTCGCATGAACGCCCAGAAATTCTCGCGGGACATCAGTGGGCATCCGCCTTAAAATGTTTTATTAAAAGTAATAATTTGTTTCAACAGTCAAATTCATTTTTTTAGATTTAAAACGTTGGAAAAAATGCCATTTCGAAGTATCAGTTTTTCAAATTTCTTTAACTAACCAATTATTTTAAAGCCAAAGTAGTGTAGGAAGGAATTATTTTTAGTTAAATTGAAAATAAACTTAGATCAACATAGTTTTTTTTAGACAAAAGGAAAATATCACCGTTCTACACATTATACCTTGCCCATATCTAAATGATCCAATAATCCTTGTATCAAAACGTTGAAATTTTTGCTTATTATTATTTTTCTTAATTACCAAAAAATGCCATATCTATAAGTCATTAAAATAAGCAATACAAACCAAGTCAGAAAGCAATTTATTTGTCATTCCAAGATAATATCACGAAAAGTGAAGAGTAAAGATGAGTGAATGTTTTTCATTTTACATTTTTTTAGTCTCAGTTGTTTTTTGGGGAAATAGTCTTTACCAAGTTTCCCGTTTCCAAACATGCTTATCAATACCAGTGACTTGACTAAATAGGTTTCACTCAACATCAGGGTCTTCAGAATATTCATAACCCCAGCGTCACATGGAAACAGAAAGGCGATGTTACATTTTTTTAACTTGATTCGTTTTTAAGTTCTTTTAACTTGTCTAGAATTTTACGATCAGATTTTAGTACCTATTGGTATTTGAACTGGGACCCTAATCTCTAAAAATCTAAATCATATGGATGAGGATCCAAATCTAAACGTTTGGATCGGTTCCATTTGGACAGGGCGCTTGAAACCGTATTCTCTAACCCAAATCGAAATCGACATTTGGATCTCTCGCCAAACCGTTATCCAAACCAAATGTACGTCACTTCCTCTTTCATTATTTTTCCATTACGTAATTTTCCTCCTTCTTTATTGGTCAATTATTTTCTTGCGCTTACTTTTTCATGACGTAGTTTTTCCTTATTCTTTATTGGTCCATTCTTTTTGCGCGCGCTTTATATACAAGTAAAGTTTTTTTCAGCGTTGAATTTTTGCAGGTTAAGTTGTACTTGTTTTTTGAAGCTTGCATACGTCACAGATGGGGGGGTTTATTGGGGGTAAACATCTCAAAAAATTGGTTTGCGGGGGGGGAAGGGGTAGTAAATACCTTCGTTTAACGGGTAGATACTATAATAGCTTCAGTACCTTTCTCAGTACCATGGACTGCGAGCGAGAGAGAAGCCACTGATCTAAGATCTTTAAGTAATGCAAGGTTTTATTCTCTACCTGACAATGTATAAGGTCTATCATGTAAAAGAACGTTTCCAGCATGGGAAACTCTATAAGAGCCGCTTGCCGAACGATAAACATACAATTCAGCATTGATTTCCATGGAAAATACGCTGAACCAGCAAACAAACCTTTCGATGTCAACGAAGAAAAATCAAAGGGATATAGGAAAATGATCAATTGAATTGGTAATTACTTTTAATTTCAAAACCACACATCTCAAAAATATTTGACTTAGCATTTTAAATTAAAAAATAGCTTAATGCCTTACACTAAATTTAATGATAGTTAATATGAACTTTCTTTTGAAGATAGAAGAAGTTAATTTAGAATAAATCAAGTACTACTTATCATGAGAGTCATAAAGAATGGTAAACTATGGCCTATACTCCAAAATAAATTTTATACAACGCAATTTTAATTACCTTTGTATTAAGAAGTTAACTCTGCTTAAAGGGCTAACTGCATAGATAATACAGTCGTGACGGGAGTATACTAACTTCTCCCTCCCCCCCTCCACTATGACATAGATGTGACAATCTAGGCTCAGATATTCTTTAGTGAAACTGACTTGTATTGTTACTTGATAATAGTATATAAACTTATACCGTAGTTACGCAGATTGGAGAAATTAGTTTAAATTATATCAATTTCATTTTAAAATTAGATCTTTTGCTTTTATAGCAAAATAAAAAAGAGGAGTAAATTTATTTTATATCATAATCTTTATTCATGAAAAGCTCTTTTACTTTAAATTAGGGCCTACATCTATAAGCCCATAGAGATATGAAAGGAGGAAGTGACAGATGAATGGGAAATATTACGGAAGTTTTTGCTTTCTACTTAAATTCGTCAACTGAGAATCATATAAATTTGGATTGTATGTAAAAAAAATCTATAATAAGCAATAAGAACCAGAAATGCACTATATGCAAGTAGCCACTGGCCTCCAAATACTTCGCTAACTTACCCTTTTACAATAGAACAGACCAAAACATAGTCTTCATTCTTCTCTTATTTACTTTATATTATGATCTTTATGTCTAATCCTACGTACACCGAATGTATTACAGCAAACTTACATACCATTGTATAGAATACGAAAGGGGTTACCTTCCTTTTTACGAAAGGAAAAAGTATTGAACTCCGTCCTTTCATACCTTTCTTGGTCGTAGCCTTGAACATTAAACGAAAATCCTTAATAAGCTTGATATTGTTCTTAACAGCAGCGTAATATTTTTCGGTTCCGGAGGTTTCTACATTGAGATATATTTACAGTTAAAATTAGGGACTTAACGGGGTAAAATATTACAGGATTAGAAACTTGGAACAGTTTGCAATTTAAAATTATCGGATCATCAAATTCCTAGCCGACTTGAAGGATGGTCAAAGTGCCACTACAATGACAAGGGGAACAATATCTCTATGGACGACTTTGCCTCGGGTTACGCCATTTACTGTTTAGACTTAACACCTGACGGTTACGCGAGTCATTCAGATCATTGGAGTCCCACGAAACAAGGACAATTAAGATTAGAATTGGGCTTTGAAAAACACACGGCCAATACGCTTAGTTGTATCGTATTAGCCGAATTCCAGGCTTTGTTACAAATAGATAAAAATAGAAACGTGTCAATCGTTTGTGAAACAAATAATGAACGCCGATCAGATAACACGATTTCTACGATTCACGCCACATTTCCTAGGTGTTTACCCAAGTGATTTATTACCCGAAAAAATTGACTGGGTATCCGTTTACTTTGATGGAAACAGAAGGGGTTATTATTTTGACTCCTTGGCTTTAGGGAACTTTCTCCCCTCGATTAAAGAATTTGTTAAAAGAAATTCAAGGAAATGGTCGTTTAACAAAAGAAGACTTCAAAACTTGTCAAGTTCGACATGCGGACTATATTGTATTATGTATATAATACAAAGAACAATAAGAAAGAGCCACAAATCATTCATGCGACAGTTTGGACGAGATTGCTTGAAAAATGACGTCATTGTTACAAACATGTTGAAGCGCGCCCGTAAAGATTAACTTAATCCTTTTGTTAACAAATACTCTTTGTAATCTCTTTTGTATTTTAAAAAAATAAATGCGTCATCCTTTTTTTAATACTGTTTTCTTTTATTTCATATATTAAGGAAGGGGGAAAGTAAAAGAAGGGGGTAGTAAATTTAAGGGGATATAACTCAGATAATGCTATCATCATATTCATTCAGCATCATGAACTCCGAGCTGCAAAGATATCATTCTTTTTACTCCTGACCACAAGATGAAAACTACAAAAAAGCTTTAAGCAGAGCAGGTTTTTATTCGTTACATACCGATGATCTAGTACAATGTTTCGAATGCATCGGGATTTTGCTAGCATGGAAACCGACCGATAATCCTTACGAAGAACATTTAAAACATTTCCCTAAATGTAATTTTGTCAGAGGTAGGCCTACAAAAAACATACCCTTTACCATTGACGAAACAGAGACGTACACCAAAAATATAAAAGTCAAGACTGAGGAAAATCCACCGGAAAAACCTCAAGAAAACCCGGAAGAACTTTATCGCACCTTTAAAGTCAAAACTAAAGATCTCGAAAGATTAGTTTTGGAACTCTACGTTGGAAAACAACTTAACGCGTTGTATATCAAAGAAAGGCTTAATGACTTACGTAAGATTTAAAAATAATATTAAAATTTATCATCTTCCTTACGAAGATAGAAGGAATTATTTTAGAATAAATCAAATGCATTTTAAAATGAAAATTGAAAAAATATCTTTAATATTAGAACCTATACTTTTAAAGAAAATAAAATAACTTTTTTACTTTATATTATGGTCTTTATTCCTACAAAACCATCTTTTGTTATAAGCCTATAATACTTCAAGCCTATACAATCAATCAATCAAATTTTGACAGGTAAAGTGAGGAGAACGGGAAAACCCGCCCCCCCGACCTTGAGTGGCCGCCATCTTGGATCGGTATAATGGCTGCACACTCTCTGTTTTCAAATGCGCTCTTAATTTATTTCAAACAAATCTGGAAAAAACAGGGAACTTAAAATGAGGCAAAAAATTCGGGGAATTTAAATTCAGCTAAAAAAGTCGGAGAATTTAAACCCAGCCAAAAAAGTCGGGGAATTTCAAAATGGACCGAAATCGACAGGGAAAGTCAGGAAGTTTTAAAAAGGGCCAATATGTCTGGAAATTTTTGGAACTGGAACAATGTCAGGGGATTTGATTTTAGTTGATAAACTTTCTGGAATTACTGAGGGGCAGTTCACTTGGCTCCAACGTGCGTGTTTAATCAACATTTAATGAAATCTAGTCATTAAAATATGATATAATCAATGCTCAGTGGAAGGCAGGGATAATCATTCTAATCCTATTTAATCATTCGAGTCGATTCTTCTACTATTTATAAGACCTATCTGCATAGTGAAACATTCAGGAAATAACTTCAAATGATTTTAAAAATCAAAATTGATTCCGATTTTACCGACATTGAAATATAAACCAGCTACGATCAATCGCATAACATCTAGCCTTTCAGCTAACAAAATTTCGAGACACTTCCTATGCGGAGCACAAATATAGCGCGAGTAATAGACTGTGCTCGCGATGTGAAGAACTTGACGCGTGACAAGGAGCATGCCACGAAAATTTGGTTAGCTGAAAGGCAGGGCGAAACAAGAATGGTCGAAAGTTCAAATTTCGTTTTATCTGTAAAATCTGAATATATATTTTGATTTTTTAAATCATTCTGGGATATTTCTTGAATCTTTCATAGGTCTTATAATTAATATTAGACTTGATAAAAATCACTTCGTTTTCCTTTTCACTCTTCCTTTAAGAAATATTTTAAGTTAGAAAGAATAATTATTTAATTTATTAGCCACTTTTTACTAATATTTTTCGAAGGAACGTCAGAAAGAATAATTATTTAATTTATTAGCCACTTTTTACTAATATTTTTCGAAGGAACGTCAGAAGAAATGGAACAGAAAAGACGAAAAATTTTGAATAATATGAAAAAAGGAAATGCTGCTGCCCCCAAGAAGGTGAATGACCAAGTTACAAATCAAGTAAGTATGCCATTTTTAATTTAAAGGGTCTTTAACTCTGGAACAATAAACAATAGTTTTGTGCAAACTGCTGCAAGTTGCGTAAAGTTAATTAAGGTGATGATATCAGATTGCTGTTGATATTGTGGAGATTATTTTTTCTGACAGTAACGCTTTGCTAGGGCTTCTCACGTCTAAAGAGAATATTTGACGAAAGGGAGAATTATTGTTCTAGTTTTCTAGCCCCTTTAAAAAAGTTAATATAGGATTGAATATTGCTTCCTCTCGCTTTTGAGTGTTATTGTGAAGAAATTCAACAAAGGTTTTATCTTGGTATTATTGTAGAAAAATGAAGAATTAATGAAAGAAATTATGGAAGATTCGTCTGAGGAGCATAGCCCTAGAAAACGAAAACTGTACCGAAAAATTGACCGGATGCAACTGCAGTATCAAAAACTTGAGGAGGAGAATGAGCGCCTAAGAAAATTCGGAGGCAAAGTCCTATGCATTTTTTTCTAAAATAATTAGATTATGCTTAAAATTTAATTTAATTTAGATTTAGATCGTTTGTTAAAAAAAATGAAAAGGGTTCACGAAAAATGTCAGGATTGTCATGTAAATTCTTCTACACCTTTAATGGAAAAAGAAGAGGAAATGGTATAATCATTAAATATTTTCAACTGTGATAGTGGGGAGACTTATACTTGCGGCAAGCCGGCAATGCATAATTAACTTACAATTCGTTTGGTTTTTACTGATAAGGTTGATCTGGGAAACCAGGTTATGGTTAAAAAAACTGATTTAACAATGGCAGAGTTTTCGGCCAATGGAAATGCGTGCTTTTTTGCCCGAAATCTATTATTGTGCGTCTTTTCCGAAGCGGATCTCATCAATACTTCATTAAGTGGAAAACAGTGTAACGCATACCCAGATAAACCAGCAAAAAAAAACTTGATCCTGTCAAAGTGAACAGCATTATAAGTAAGATGTTTCATTTTCTCATTTCATTATCACTTTAAAGGGTACAACGACCGCTATATTGAAGATTTTAAAATGTTTAAACCTTTTCTAGGTTATATTGCCAAAAAAAAATAGTCAAGTCCCAGCCAGTAAAATCAAAAAGACCATTCAAGATAAACTGAAAGAAATCACTAATAAACATGACAAAACTGAAACCACTACTACAAATAATTTTCCCAACCCTCCGTCAGCTGAAGTTGCAAAAGACGCTATTAATAGAGAAGATGACATCGACAATACAGAAAAAATTGAAAATTTACTGAGTTAATTTTTGTTTTAAATATATATTTGAGACTGATGTTTTCTAAAAATAAATACATTATTTTACAATTTAAATGTTTCTTAATAAAATCACTCCAATATCAATAAGTTTTCTTAGTAATTTCTTTATAAACTCACAGTAACCTCTCAAAGTTTTCTTGAGCATTTCTCAATTAAATAGCTATAATATCTCAACGTTTTCTTAATAATTTCTCAATTAAATAGCTATAATATCTCAACGTTTTCTTAAGATTTTCTCAATACAATAGCTAAAACATCTTTAGTTTTCTTAATAATTTCTTAATAAAATAGCTAATTTTTTCTTAAAGAATTCGCAATAATATCTCAAAGTTGTCTCAATATTTCCTTTAGAAAACGCATTATAATTCCTCAAGGATTACTTACTAATTTGATAAGAAATCCACGAAAGCATTTCTTAACAAAATCTATAGAATATTTTTCTAAAAAATCACAATATCTCGCAAGAAATTGTAGAGAAATACTTAATCTAAATTCTTCAGAAAACCCGTTAAAACCTGATTAGAAAAAGAGGCCAAACTTCTCATAGTTTCTCAAGGTGTGTTCTTAAGAATTTCGAGATCTTTTCCTTTATTTCTTTTCTTAAGGATTCTCAAGACATTTTTTGTAAGGGTATCCCTAACATAAAAAGTATTGATTCTAGAACAGAAAGGAATGAACTCAGAGGAATTCGACCATTGATTATGATTTACTTTTATCGATGATTAAAAACGAAACGTGGTCTAGTGTTTTAGCAACCGTAGATTGCAATGTATCTATAAATAATTTTATAAAGATCCTACAAAATTACATTGATAGAGCGACAAAAATCAAAAGAATTAAAATAACTCATGATCATCTTAAACTAAAACCATGGATAACGAAAGGTTTGATTAATTCTATCCGTAAACGAGATGATATGGCGAAGAAGCTAAAAGCACAACCATTTAATCATAAGCTTAGGGATCAATATAAACAATACAGAAATCCACTTTCTACTCTAATCAGATCTGTTAAATATAAATATTTTAAAAACAAAATCATTAATGCTAATAACGACCCAAAAAAATATGGAAAGCAATTAACGAAGCCACCCTTAAAACCAGAAAGCAAAATTCAGAAATAAAAATAAGAGTCGATTGTCATTCCTATTCAAGTAGAGATAATGCGAAAATGGTTGCTGAGAGTTTCAATGAGTTCTTTTCAACAATTGGCTCTAACCTGGCAGAAAAAATACTTATTCATAAAAATATCCAAAATCCATCCGTTGATATTCCTATAAACCAACACCACCAACCCATAAACAGTCTATTTCTAACCCAGTAATAGCTAGTGATGTTGAAACCAGTATCCAGGGATTAAAAAACTCCAGTTCTAGAGGCTACAATAACATTGATGTTAAAGTGTTAAAACGATTGAAACGTATCATCTCGTTGCCATTGACACATACTATAAATCTAAGTCTCACGATGGGCATTTTTCCTGCCATCTTTAAAAAAGCTATTATTATCCCAATTTACAAATCTGGGAGTAAAAGTGATATAGGAAACTACAGACCTATCTCATTGCTCAGCAACATTTCTAAAATATTTGAATCTTTGATTAAAAACCACTTGTAGACTTCTTAGAAAGCACAAACTATTTCTCTAACAATCAATTCGGGTTTAGGAAAAAACTTAAGCACTAGTGACGCAATAACAGAAGTTACCAACTTCCTTTACAACTCTATAGACAAAAATCTCAAAACTATCGGAGTTTTTCTAGATCTAAAGAAAGCTTTTGATACCGTTTCACACGAGAAATTAATAACAAAAATAAAAAATGCGGAATACCTCTAAAATGGTTCAAGAGTTACCTCGCTCATAGAGAGTCCGTGGTTAAGGTAGCTAACACGTTTAGTAATCCTCAACCTTTAAAATATGGAATCCCCCAGGGAACTCTTATCGGCCCTGTACTATTACTAATTTATATGGATGACTTATGCGATTATAATATACAAGGAAAACTTACAGCGACACGACTTTACTATTCGCAGGTAACTCATGGACCGAAGTATTCCAAAAAACTCAAGAGGGTTTAGCTCAATTCCAAAGTTTATTAAATAATAACCTTTTAACACTCAATGTAAACAAGACGAAATACATTTGTTTCTCAGCCGGTAAACTAATAGATGTCAATGACAAACTATATATACATGGTTGTGCTCATCTGCCCAAATGTAATGCGAGCTGTCATACTCTTGGTAATGTTAATTCTATAAGATATTTGGGTATTACCATCGATCAACATCTGAAATGGTCTGAACACACACAAATCCTTCATCAGAAACTACGCTCTTGCTTATATAAATTTTACGAACTTAGATGCTTTTTGTCAATAAATTGGCTGAGAACGGTGTATTTTGCCTTGGTGCAGTCGGCTATTTCTTACGCAATAATTGTTTGGGGCGGTACTCATGCCACTTTAATTGAACCTCTGGAGATCCTTCAAAGAAAAATTCAACGTATCTGTTTAAAACGTAATAGATTCGAGTCCTGCTCCAACCTTCAAAACGAATTCAGGGTACTTACTGTTCGGCAGTTATATGCCAAATCATTATTGCTGTATACTTTTAAAACTAGAGAACAACTGAAACCAACTAATATTTATAACACAAGATTTGTAAAAGAAGGGAACCTTACGAATGTACTACTAAACAAAGATATATCTCAAAAAATATTATTTATTTAGGTCCAAAACTATTTAATATGTTAAATATTGAATTAAACTCTGTGACTCAAAAAATTTAAAAAATCTATTACAACATGGCTAATTAAATTGGGTATTGATAACTTATACGAGAGAATGGAATTCTAAAATACTAATCTAATAACATAATGTATAGTTTACTATAATGTTAAATTGTAAAGCTCTCCCCCGAATTTCAATTTTCGATCACAATAATACCAAATGGATCCTAGCCACGCACGAACACTTGTGTTCATTTGGCAATAAGGATGATGTAATTATTATTATAAAATATTCAAAAATGTACTATTGAGAGGGCATCATTAAGTTAATTAAAAAAAGGGCGACAGACTCAAGGGTTCTTAGCTTCATTGGTTCACGATGTAAATCTGTGTATTCTGGTCCTCGTTTGAGGGCGTGGGTTCGAATCCCACTTCTGACACGATATGTTTTATGAAAATAACAGGAAGAGATGTAATTTGAAACGTCTTAACTACTGAACACCACGTCAGGATGGCCGAGCGGTCTAAGGCGCCACACTCAAGGGGCTTAGCTTCCTTCGTTCACGATGTGAATCTGTGTATTCTGGTCCTCGTTTGAGGGCGTGGGTTCGAATCCCACTTTTGACACGATATGTTTAAGGAAAATAACTGGAGGAGATGTAATTTTCAAACGTCTAAATTACATAAAACCACGTCAGGATGGGCGAGCGGTCTAAGGCGCCAGACTCAAGGGGCTTAGCTTCCTTCGTTCACGATGTCAATTTGTGTATTCTGGTCCTCGTATGAGGGCGTGGGTTCGAATCCCACTTTTGACACGAAATGTTTTATGAAAAAAACTGGATGAGATGTAATTTTAAATCGTCCAAATTACATCAAACCACGTCAGGATTGCCGAGCGGTCTAAGGCGCCAGACTCAAGGGGCTTAGCTTCCTTCGTTCACGATGTGAATCTGTGTATTCTGGTCCTTGTATGAGGGCGTGGGTTCGAATCCCACTTCTGACACGATATGTTTTATGACAAGTTGGGAAAACCAAAATATTGCCTCTCCGAGTCAAGAGGACTACTTACAAACTTATTTACCCAGATATGGAAATGAGTTTTTTTTAATGAACAAATACTGAAGTTAAAATTATATGAAATATTAGAGCAGTATACAAAGCATAGCAAATATACTGTAAATCAGACGACATTTTACATCCAATAATGTATACTTGTACACATTAAAATCATCCGATGGGGGAAAAACGGGAAATGAAGAGATAAAACTTTGGAGGGATATTAACTTTACGTGTTTGTAAAGGCCCAATTTTCTACTCCTCAACTGTATACCCTCTATGTTCAAAGCCATATTCACAACAGGGTTGCCATGTAAACACTATCCTCTCGTTTCACCTCAGCTATTTTCTTAGTTTGTCAACATGACTCTTAACGTTACATAACACCAAAGCTAATTTGTTGCTACACACACCGAAGGTAAATGCGCACCATAAAAAGCATGAAAACACGAGGCTATAATCCGATTACGATCAGACCTTTCACTGGTCTGGGCTGCGTCCAGCAGAGCTCCCCAAAATGACAGCGTATTTTGGAAAACTTTTACCGGTGAGATCTGCCGTCATAGCTTTTCTCCGGTCATCGGTGTTTTAAAAATGACGCCGGCGCAATAAAGCGTGCAAGGTACCAAGGCTTAACAAAAATTGTATGGTAACATATTTAAAGAGATAGATAACAACAACTTTTATAATTAAAATTAGAAACTAATATGTCTCTTAAAATTCTCGCGTGATCAACTGGTTTCACGCCAATTAATTAGCTATAGTCCCATCAGAATCAGCAAGAGCTATTTGTATTAATTCCTCCATGTTTTTTCGCCAAGCTGAGAACTACGCGTTTTACGTCACGTTATCCAAAAACCCGACTATTTTCTTTGAAGACCGCGCTGGCTCAGCGCTGAGCACCGTGACGTCGAAATTCATTAAAAAATTCCGTTCTGTAGGACACTGCTAACAGCGCTGAGCTGAGCTCTGCTGAACACGGCCCAGATTTCCACCATGATTTTAAAATCTAAGCCTAATTATTTAAGAGTGTATTTAACTTTCGGCTCACTCCGAACCGTTAATGTCTCTGCATTACAGAAACGAAAACCAAACCCAAGCGTTTACTTTTTGGTTCAATAGGCCTATTGACAAAAAAAGTTAATTTGACCAATATAGTTGCGTTCTTCTTGAAATAACTTTAGAAAGGATTATGCTATAAACAGATGTATTATAGCTTAAGTAATATATAAACATCGATTTCAAATAATAATATAAAAAATATTCTTGGGATATAAAAAAGAAACAGAGCTTTATAGCTATAAAACCACTAAAGAATTCCCATTGGTGGTGTTCGTTGGAACGCTTTTTTCTTTGCAACAGAGCGCAATTGCGAGGTAAGGTTTTATGGCGTTGCTGTTAACTGGTCAACATTCGTCATCACAACCTTAAAAGTACTGGCCTGCTGGTTAGCATATTAATACCCACCCGCCATTTCTTAAGGCCAAAGAGCTGTTTGCTTTACCCCGAAACTAACGGCGGAATTCACTCCAACAGCTCCGGTTAGACCCTTTAACACGAGTTGCTTCTCGACTGTACATTGCTAGTGTTCAGACGTGGCTACAGCCAGAGCACCATCAATGCGCAACATAGCAAAGTGACGAACCGAATCGCGTGCTTAAAATCAAAGGAGTGTGTAAACACTTATTATCTGTATGAGCCACCATGAAACGTCTTCTTAACCTGGCGCTAGTTTCGCTTTGGTTCGTGTGGTACACAATTTTCTGAAATTCTTTGTTTATAATCCCTCTAAGGCCATAATGCAATTGATTAATAATACTTAGGCTGAAATGATAGACGCCGTTAACAAAACACTTCGCAAAGCGAAAAAATAAAAGGTTTTGGGTGAAAGTTTCCCAACATTAGAACACGGCATGATAGAAGAGGCCAAAGAATTAATCGGACTCCTGGAACCGCTGAAAGAAGCAACAGATCGGCTACAAGCCGAGGCAATCCTTTCGCCAGAAAGCATTGGCGAATTAATGGAAACTTTTGATTCCATTTATCAATTTGACTGCGAAAATTTTGGAGTTAAGGAAGCCAAATTGTTAACCCAAATGGAGGATAGGTTTTCACCAACATTAAATGATCCAGACTTCATAATCGCAACAATACTGGATCCAAGACAAAAGTCGTCAATTTTTAGAGGTAAATATATATAATTAATCATCTACCTACAAATTACAAGTATACATAGTTATAATTAAAGGAATTGGCAGACTGTCAGGAAAATAGCACATTCAGGATTTCGAAATTTCATAAACCTCAAATTTATTTATAACTAAGCACTGAAATAAAAATGCCAAAATAATTAATTTTTTTTGAATACTACAGTAACCCTGCATGGGCTTATTTGTACGGCCGGTTCAAAGCTCCCACAAAAGAAGACGCCAAAGACGTTTTGAAGGAGGTTTTCGATTTGTCAGTTAAGACGACCATTCCTGTTGATAAACCGGCAAAAACAAAGAGGAAACAGTCAGGACCATTAAGGTTCCTGAATAAAATGCAGGACTCAAGGGAATAGGTGCCACAACAAGAACTGGAAACCTATCTGGATGAAAAACTGTTGAAGCATCCAAGCCCACACGGTCCTGAAATCCCAGACAGATGGGAAATTTTGGAACTTTGGAAAAGTAACATTAAAAAATACCCAACGCTGGCAGAGATGGCAAGAAAGTATTTGTCTCTACCAGTGGCATCAGCTGACACGGAGAGAATAATGTTCTCAAGGGCTGGCAATTGCCAGATGGCTAGAAAAGCCAACCTGTCCTTGGAACACATCGAACAGCTGATGATTCACAGAGAATACAGGCTAGGACAGATAACGCCCATCACATCGTGCAGTGACACAACCTGAGATGACAGAAAGAGTGTCTCTTTTTTTCTTTTTTTATTCTTTTAACAGAAGAATATATTTTTCTTTCCTTATTCATTTGCATTAATTTAAAATAATTATTAAGATTTGTAATTTTATGTCAATACTTGTTGACTGAAAGTTTTTAATGATTTGAACCAAGTGTTTTTTATTTTTGTAATTTTTAAAATTTTTCACGTTTCACATAAATTTAACTGTAAATTAATTTTTCAGGTTTTGAACAAACTTTTAGTCTCATTTTTAAGTATTTAAATAATTAAATATAATATTTCATGTGACTAAATGACTATTCTATTGTGTAATTTCTTCCCCATATGGCAACGTCATAACCCTCTATCACCTTTCCCCTTCCGAGGTAATAGTTTTCTCCCTTACGAAATTTCCCCCAACGTTGGGGATACACAGTTCACTCCTTCTCTCTTGCGAAATTACTCTATAGTCTCTGTGACTGCTGGTATCTTGGGCTATGAAACCATTAATATTAGAACTGACTCCCAAAAATACTAATTGTACGCCTAAAGACTCCTCTGACAACCATTTTTTAATCGATAAGACGATAAGATAATCACAAAATACTTCCGTTCATGCTACACATTTTTGGTTTTGATATTCTGAGCCTAATTCTAATTTTTTAAATTAGAAAAGCAAATACTTTGTTTTTATAAAAAATAAAGTTTAAAAACAAGTAGTCAATTAGAGACCGACACCTCTACGAAACCAAGTACAGAGTTACTTAATTGAAAGAATACACTGTGTGCTCTTAACGAAACGAAATCTCCAAGAAGTCTCGTAGTAAACTTAACTACGGAACAAATGATAACTCAAATGAAGTGTTGGTCACTAGTTCAATTGGTAATTTTAAACTGGACCCTAGGACTAATGGAGTAGCGCCCTGCCTTCCACCCAGTTAACCAAAGCATAATCGTGTTTATGACACATTGCAGTATCAAATTGCAGAATTTTGCTTGCCAAAAATCTAAATCCATCAACATACTGGTCTATTGAAAATGTTCCTGATATCTATGTAATTTCGAAAGCAAGACCAACGCTGCAAATCGACTCCCAGTCAGAGAAGGCTTTCATTGCAAGTATATACATGAGAAACCTAGTGGGTCAGGGACAATTTAAATTCATACGGGACTATAAAACAATGTGAAATTCTTAATTTCCGAGACGCGTATAAAAATGATTCAACACTTCTACAAACTGTTAAAGGATACGTTTCACAACTCCTCTTAGAACCCTAGTTTATCCTGAACTACAAAACTGTCCTCGTGCTACGACTTTTGAACTATCAAGGCGGTCAAATTCATCAGTCCCCATTAGGATTGCAACATCCATGGAATAGGGTGCGCTGCCTTTGCGCGTACACTACACCAAAGGCGCATAGATAACCACAAAGTGAGGAAAATTAACCCTTTAATGCCTTTTGCAACGCTATTAGTGTAAAATTAGAAGCAAAACAGCGACACAAAGAGGTGTTTGGTGAGCCTCATTTTCAACTACCAATCGAATCAGAGATAGACTAGCTCATCGTTAATGTCACGCAGGGATATTAGGTAATACTATTGAAAAAGTGGCTGCTCAACTTGACTTAATGGTTGTTTTTCTTTAGCGCTTTTTCGGTTAAATCTTTGTGGATTTCTCCAGTTTCTTTAAGTTGAATTTTTACATTGTTTCCAAGACTTCGTTATTGTTTTTATTGAAAAGCCACGAAAGAAAACAGTAGAAGCCGAAAAACAAACTATCCAATATAATTTCTACGCTAAAGTTGGCCACAATGTTGGTTTACAAACAACAATGTATTTGGAATTATCCAAATCTTCATTCTGTGGAAGAAGATTCTGAAGCTAATTTATCTAATTCGGATGAGGATAGACCTAGTCAGTCCATACTAAAGCCTCTTCAAAACAAAGCTAAAATTAGAACTAATCGGGCGATGGCACAATTAACTGTAAGATATTTCACCGCGGCCAAAAATCTCAGATCTAATCGCATTGAAAATGACTGTAGCCACGATAAAGCTATGCTGTATAATGTGATAACCTCCTCAACTCTGAAGTTTTGTAGAATTTTAAGTATCCAGAAAAGCTGAAGAAAGAAGAAAATATAAAGAGTACCGAAGAGGTAAACTACACCATACTTAACTTCAAAGATGAAACGGACTCGACTTTATATAAGCTTGGGGTGGATATTTAGGGGAGATTCTAACAAGGGCATCAAAATCTAGCATTTATGTAAAATTTGCCATGAAGAAACAGATAGCAGATCATAAGCTTCATAAGGTTGCACTGCTTATTAAAATGAACTTTGTAGAAAAAGGAAGGATTTACAGATAAGAGATAATGGGAAAATGATTTATTTCAAAGCTTTTTTCTTGGATTCTTACCCTTAATCAAAATGTTCGTGAACACGCTAATAAAGCAGCGTTGATGAATCATGGATCAGAAATGATTAGGAAATGCGCGGCAGAATGTTTCGCTTTTGTTGAGAGTAAAGAACAAAAGGCTATATTTAATGCTGCCTTACCAGAAGGCTTTAATTGGGAAGAAATCGAGCTCAACAATTTTTACAAAGAGTGGTGTAGGAACATGATACATGTCAGAATCCAAGCGTTCATTTCAAGCAACCTTAAAATAGGGATAGGTGGTGAAACTCCACGAGATGAGCTATACGGTTTTAAGGAAAAAAGTGCCAAAGTCAGATAAAAATCAAAGAGCAGCGCAAGTAAAGAGGTTACTTGTTAAAACATTAAGGCCGAAAATTTGAAAAAGTCCTCCCACATACCAATTAAAGCGAGAAGGTGCAGAAAGACTGTTCCTAATTCATTCAGCTCTAATTCACCAAAAGCAAGTTCAAGCAAGAAGAACACAAAAGATTCAAAATTTAACTTTAAAAGGTCCAGTTCAACAAGTGGGTCAGACAAGGCTTTAGTCAGTCAGTCATCTCAGTCACTAGCAATTGCTAGTCAAACCACTAGTCAAGAAAGTTTTCAAGAGCCCCCAAAAACAAGCTAAAGTGAAAAATGGTGAAATAATTGTTCCTAACCGTATTTCACCAAAACCAACCACAACCATTATTCCAACTGCGATGATTCTCAAAAAAGACAGAACTGTGATAGATTAAAGAGAAAGAACTTAATTCCTAGCGTCAACAGCTGTGATAAAAAGGAGAGATCCGTTCTTCGTAGGAATAAAATAAAAAAAAACGTGATAGTGATTTTGTTTATGAATAGAAAAACTAGCCAAGTTTTATTTCTGGGTTTTGTTTTAAAAGGGTAAAATTAAAAAGGGCCCATTTTTATCAGTTCAAGGTCTGATTCACGGATTGCAAGTGTTGATCTCTGTAATGGTTATTGCCTCGGTGATGTCCTTCAACATTTGTTATTGTCTTAACAGCTTTTAATGCAGTGTTGAAATTAGTTCCCGTTAGTTTACTAGATGCTGCATATTTGATCTGCGAGAACAAACTTTCTACAGCGCTACCATTTATTCTAATGAGAGATAAAAAGCATCCTGGATAAAGATCGAAAAATCTTCAGCTAGGCCTTTTAAACCATAAATCATTACTCTTAATAAATCCCAGGTTTGCCATAATAAAAATATCCCTTGTTGGGGCTGTTAATGTTTACATAGGGATTTACTTCCAGCACTTCTTCAGCCATTCTTGAAAATACGAAAAGCCTTCTTCTATCGCCAGAAGACCCTTTGACGTAATGATAGTAATTCGCGGTGCTCCAAGAAAACCAATTTAGAATATTTTGTTGCAAGCTCTAAGCTGTTGGAAGCTCTAAGCTATTTATAAGTTTAATGCGCTTTTGCGTTCCAATTCCGAGCCGTTTTTACTATGAGCAAATCCATTCCATACAGCTCGCTATGACGTCCTCTTGTTGAAGCACTTTTGAAGGTGCAACATTTAGTCTCGTCCAAGAGTCAATCTCGATATAGCTTTTCAATAAGAAACGGGCTGATCTGAGCTGTTCATTCTTAGCTCGCTCTTCGTCCCTTTTGTAGACATCCTCTACTTGTTTCCAACTTAAAGGGATTTCATTTCAAAATGTTAAGGTCCATCTTCCCTTGGCACGTAAAGTTGGCCAATTAATATCTTTAATTCATGAGACGGGCATATAATCCAGTGCAATCTCATCCCTGCTTTTGAAAATGGGTTCACGCATAGAGGCTGAACACTGAAGTCGTAACTACCGTCATTTTCAATTATGAACCCAAAAGTCCCATTATCACCTATTGTAAGCTTTCTTTAGCAACATCTCAAACCAGCCCTAATGACTTAAAATTGTACATTTCAAACACTTCTAAAGTTTGATATAGAGCGGAAACAAGTGAATTTTGTTGGAAGGGGTATGGGGAAGTGAAATATGGTAAAAATTAAATCGAATTCTGAAGTTAAATCTCTCCATATAAACTGGTAAACGTATTGCATGGGTGCGGGAGCTTTGGCCGTATTATATTTGTAGAGGTCTGTTAATTCCGGATAATCCTCTTCATCCATTGCCAATTGCCAGCCCCATAAATTCATAAGTTTTGCTGTTCCATATTACTTTATCAATGACTTTAACATCGTCAAATATGGTGACGCCTGCGGCCTACACCAATTGGAATTGGAATGCCCAGCCTTCTTTTTCAAGTCAAATCTTTTGATATTTGATCTGTTTCAGCTAAATACTCTTCGTTAACTGCAGGCTTATGGTTTAATTTTCGGGGTTTTTTTAAGGTAAATTAATAACTTAGAAGCTTCTTAGTGCGTCGTAAGTAGCTCAACTTCTGGAAGCAACAGCTAAATACATTCTTAAAGTGATAGAGTTCAGAGTATATACACGCGGGCTGGTTAAAATCTGATCTTGTTGGGAGAAAAAAGCTTTCTGGTCTGCCAAGTGCTTCTTCTTCGAGTCACGTTCCCAAGGTTGTCTTAAAATTTCTTTTCTGCAGCCTTCGGTTGACTAAATGGTTTTTTCTTGTACATCACTGTATTTTTCATTATTAAGTTCGACTACTTGCGTCAATTCTTCAGACTGGTTTCTGTTCAGTTTAAAATCTCTGAGTTTCACTATCTTCCTCCTTAAAACTGATCTGGCTTGCTGTATTTGAGACATTCGTATTGTCTTACTCTTGAGAGTAATATTCTAAATTGGGAAGTTACTTGACAGTTTATGCCTTTTAAAGGTCCTGTTGGGTGACTCTTTATAACTTTCCCTTTTTTCCCTGGCTACACAATGAGAAATATTCCCTTTTTACCCTTTCTACACAATGAGAAATAGAAGTGCATGGATGACCTTTTTTGCTTACTGCTTCGATTAGCACCAACTATCGGGTCTATCATTTCTGTTGAGGAGTAAAGCTTACTTTATACTTCACATTTGTCTGACTGAAAGCGTTCAAAAGGATATTTTATATGTATCAGACCTTTCGGTAAAGTCAGACTGGCATTATTAAGCTTGTCGGGATTCACCCCAGGGCAAAATACATGACCTGCGCGATCTGAGATAATATTTAGCTTTGACATTAAAATTTCGCTGTCTATCAGACCATCAGGGTTTAGAATAGTAAAGGTTTTTGGGTTCTTGACTAAAACAACAAAGCTGCAATTGCCATTCACTCGCACAACCAAATTAATCGGCTGTTCACAAAACCCATGATCTTGATTTAAAGTCCCCAGAACACATTTTCTTGATATAGACAACAAAGAGGATCCAGAATATTCTTCTTTAATCTACAATGCAAAATTTTAAATAAAGACTTTCTTGCGGTATTTAAGGTGGAAGTAAATAATTTCGTGTTTCGAGAAAAAAATACTAGATGGCGCTGAAACTCGTCTCTTGACGGTGTTGCCAGAATATATTTTTGTTTGAATTCTACGCGCGAAAACACTGGAATTTACAATCCTAAGCCGTGATTGACAAGGCATAACAATACAGCACTGGCGACATTGGCGGGAGGCGCCGGACCAGCCGAGACACTTCAACACAGGGGGTCGCTCGGCGAGTTGAGGATTATAAAAGGACGAAAGAAAACTCTCTAGATAAACCAGTTTCCTTTGCTTAGTATTAGAAGTTCATAACTAGAAGTACAAGGAGCTAGTCACTCAAATTTCATTTAACTATCAAACCTCGAGGAGCTAATTACAGTCAAATTTCCGGTTGAGATTCATCATTTCAGCACTAGCAAGGGTATCATAAAGTCGGAGAGCTTCCCTTATAATCTAGTTTTCGTTTTAAAAACCAGAATGGTTATTTTGTGACCTTCGCAAATGTTCCTTTTTACATCAAAATGTGGATTCTAATAATTCGTGAGCCCAGGGAATTTTTGTACGTCTCACTATGATACTTCTGTGTGTACGATTATAGTAATCTACTCTTCATGTTAGCTCTTTCTGTCATAGGCATAAAGCTTACCCACCTACTTAGTGACCATGGAAATTTAGAGTGAACTATGTTATCTTTTAGTAGCTTTGACAGGTGTTTTAGGATTTCACCTATCACCTTGGTGTTCCCGACCTTATTTCGTAAACTCCATATTCCCTTCGGTTACCAAAACCTTCCTGAGCCCCTTTTTCTGGAAACATCTCTAGTCAACTAAGAGCACAATCGTTTATATACATCATACGATGAGGCTAAGAAAGTACAATAAATATACTTGCGTATGGTGACGAAATAATTTTTAATTCATTTTCAAATCGGTTTCAAAAGTAGAAATAAATTTGGGACAAGACTTTTAAAAAATTTGGAATTTTCAGCATAACGTGGGAAAAAAAAAGTTTCCTTTACAGAAATGGTTATTATTTATTTTTGGCGCGCTTTATCCTACCCACATCCTTTGGCTGATTGGATTTACGTTTGCATGATTTCCGAATAGTTTCAAATTTTTGGGGTTTTGTTTCATTTAGTGGTTTCGCCTTGTTTTGTGAATTAACACACACCTTCGCCTTGATTTTTGGTTTTGAAGAAATCGCCTTTTTTGTTTTTGGTTTGGAAGAAACCACCTTTTTTGTTTTTAGTTTGGTAGAAACTACCTTTTTTGTTTCTGGTTTGCAAGAAACGCCCTTTTTTGTTTTTAGTTTGGTAGAAACTACCTTTTTTGTTTCTGGTTTGCAAGAAACGCCCTTTTTTGCTTTTAGTTTGGTAGAAACTACCTTTTTTGTTTCTGGTTTGCAAGAAACGCCCTTTTTTGTTTTTAGTTTGGTAGAAACTACCTTTTTTGTTTCTGGTTTGCAAGAAACACCCTTTTTTGTTTTTGGTTTCGAAGAATCCTTCTCCACTTTTTGACATTTGTTTGAAACTTTCCCTTTCGTCACTTTTTTGGTTTCAGTATGTACCTTGGCTTTTATTTTTTCTTTATTTCCGAGTAGATTTTCGGGTTCACGTATTGGCATTGATCGCAAATACCGTGAATCTATTATCTCGGGCAGCATGCAGTTTAGATAAAATTCTTTTAGTTTTTCTAGCTTCTGTTCCCAGAATTTATTGTCTTTGAAAATTCTTTCTACTTCCATGCCCCGAGGGGTCCAAATTATGAAGTCACAATAGTTTTTTTCTGCAATGTGAAGTTGGCCTTGGATTTGAATATAATAATCGTGGGTTTTCTTTAATTGAAGATGTCCATTTAACAGCTTTGAGCAAAATGCTGGTAGTTTTGATGGTGCGTCACGTGGATGGATATGTCGAGCTGAGTAAGGACATTTTACTTCAATAATGCCATCATTTCCAACTAGGCCATCCGGAGAAGCGGCTAAGTACCCATTTTTCAAATCAACAAACAATCCGCTTGGCTTTACCGATACATTCTTCATTGTCTGGTACTCTTCTATGGCATCCTTTTCTTTCGATTTGCCCCATTCAATAGCATAGCTTGAAAATGTCTTCGGATGAACTAATTGTTGCACTAGCGTACCATAACCAGTATCTGGCTTTCTCTTAGCAACCTTCCCGAAATTTGAAGCGGTAAGGCGCTTTGACCTTTGCATTTTCCATTCGTCACATGCAGCCTGGTCTATTGTACTTCTTTCTATGACATTTCTTTCCTCCGGGGTCACTGACAATTCCTTCAAAATTTCATTTCTTCTTCTTTCCATATTTTCCGTATCCATGTCTGGCTTCTCTGAATGTGGACCATAATTCTTCGGGTCGACATTGCTAGTTTTCACTGATTCTTCCATTTCATCCATTTCTTTCGCTAGTGACCTCTTCTTCAACTTCTTCTGTTTTTCAATTCTGGAGGCGTGATTTTTAATTGTTTGGTAAGGGCTGGCATTATTTATAGCTCTGACTGTTTTTACATGCCACTCTTCCTAAATGGAATTGCAAGGCAGCCGCCGTACACCTGGTAAAATAAGACCCCCTTCTGTTGAAACAAATCTGTTTCCCACCGACGGCCTTTGCGACCAGGGACATGTAGTTCTCGGCCAAGTTGTTTGATTCGTTGTCCAGAAGAGAAGAAGCCAGATCTTGAACCCGTTGGGACGCTTCTAACAATTTCATGTCTATGACTTTGGATAAATGCTCCGAGTTGTCTTTTCCAACATTTTTGCAATAGTAAGCCCTACACCATGTGTGGCGCCCAAACACGTGACAATGAACATTTCTCACGTCCATTCTTAGCTGGTCCGCGAATTTTTTAAAAGTTGTAGCGAGGTCCAAGGTTTTCTCTGTACTGTTTTTGTTCTCAAATATTTCTTTTTTCATTTCTTTCGCCACATTAGCAATAGCGCCTCTTACACCCTTCCCCATCTTCACTATTCTAACCTGAGAAAGCTCTTTAGTTGATTTCGCCAAATTATATAACTTGGATCGATAATTTCTTACAACGTGATTCGCGCATTCACTTTTTTTTATCTTTGCGCCGTAAGAAACGGACTCTTTCAATTTCTTGTGCACTGAAGAATCACCGTCGCCAATAATTGTTCTGTATTCCACGCCGTGAATATCTTTGCTCTTTTGAAAACCTTCAATCAAAATATCAGATTCCATAGCGGGAGACGATCCCTCATAATTTTTAAAGCACTTGTGATGGGGTGGGTTTGGATTTTCTTTGTACATGGAGCAAACGCAACAATACTTGTTTCTTACCCCAATAAATAATAGTTTTTTCGTTTTGGCGCCAATTACGCAAGCCACGCCACATTTTGCTGAATATCTGTGTCCGAGGCTTCGTTGCGACCAGCCACCGTCAATAATCACCGTAATAAACGGTATTCCATCTTCTAAATCGCCGTTGTCGATAGCCAGTTGTCGCTCTAATTTTCCTGTTTCAATCATTTCTTTTGCCAAGGCGGAATCCCATAACTATAAAATTTTTAAAATTAAATAAGCATATATGTTGGAGCGGTGTTTTGAAAATTTGAACGAGAGGTCGGACATTCGACTATTTTTTTTTCGGGAATTCGGCACATCTCATTTACACGAGGTCACTTTACGCGTGCCAATGGAATGGGCTTGAAATATAATAAAGTATTTATATGCAAGCATCCCCGTTACTAGATCGAGACAAATATTGGTGCGCCTCAGTGACTTCGTGTAAAAGAGCCCTTGTAGCCTAAAGCTTTTAGATGCATATTGATGAATTATATAAATAATTTACCTGTCCGAGTTCTGCCTCTTTTTTTAGGTACGTTGGCTTTGACATATTCGGAATACCCATTACCGACAACACTTCATCCATATTTTCGTAACCACTACCGATAGAAACGAAACCCCAAACTGATAAGGCGTTCAAAGACAGAATTTTCTTTTCATCATTTGAGGATTGACTGGCTCCATGATGGTGAATTTTAGGCCTGCCACTAATTGAGTCGTGAAGTTTCGTCGTCGTTATAATTTTGACTTCCTTACACTTGTCACACTTGAAAGTCAGCTCGGAGATTAGCCCTTTTCTAGTTTCTATATGAAAAACGAAGGCGCCGTTTTTGCTGGCTTCACACCGGTGTACGTCCAATGACCTAACCGATTGTATAAAGTGCTTGATGTCCACTATTCGATTTCCATTTAGTTCCGTGAACGTTTTGGAATTTTCTGGCAGTATAAATTTCCGTTGTGGAGGTGTGTATGGTTCATATAGTAAATTTGGGAGGGTTCTCTCATCAATTCCAATATAAGACTCGAAATTCTCTGAAATTATTTCCTCTGAAGAATCCACCGCAGTTGACTCCTCGGAAACTGCAATATCATTGTTTACAAACAAGTTGCTAGAACTCGACTGCTGGTCTATATTTTGAGAATGTTGCGACATAGAGACTTCTTCAACAGTTTCATTGTTTTCAAAAGAGTTGCTAAAACTTGACTGTTCTATATTTTCAGGTTCTCGCGATAGCGAGGCTTCTTCAGCCACCACCTCCGATTGCCTAATTTCAATGCAACAAAGTTCAATATATATTACTCTAATTAAATTTTGGTTATTGGGTTGAATATATATTCTTACGTTTGGGACTGTTGTTGTAAATTAGAAGTCAAAGCGAGCTTCTTCCTCAACTTTTGATAACGAGGCTTACGGGAACGTTCTTTCCGACAAGTTTTTCTACCTTTACTACCCATTTTGCCTTCAACAAGTACAAAACTAGACTATTCAATTCACTATCCCATAAAAGTATCGTACGCCGCGAAAGAAACCTCTCAAAATGATCGCTTTACACGCTGCTAAAACATACAAATACCCGAAAAATTTCCCTAAAATTCCCTGGGGAAAATTTGGCGTTTTCAAAGAATAGACCATTTCGACGTAAAAAATAGGGGTAGGCAACCCTCTGTATCGGCCGTAAAAGGGGAGAATGCAAAGTTTTATCTCGATGTCTTTCCCTTTCAGTTACATCGAAATGGTCTATACACCATTTTGATAATTCTAAGAGAGAAACGCGCGGGGTAAAAGTCTGCCTTTCATCTCGCTTTTTGACCCCACTCCCCCGCAACCGGTTTTTTCTCGTCGAAAGGGTCTATCCTCTTCTTGTAATCGAAGTACACGGTACAAGAATGATGCTGGTGCTAACGCGTTATGGTGCCATCTTTACACGTTTCGCCATTGTGTTGGGACAACTCAATTTTATAGTGGACAGAGTTTAGCGGATCCGTCAGCGATGTTTGAGGTGATAAGAGCATAGATAAAGGAAGGTGTTTCTCTACGATAAAAGGGGTTTCAAAGGGTAAGACACATCCTTGCTTCAGGTTTCGAAGATCCCAATGAAGATAGCGAATAGAAAAAAAATCTTTAGGGTAGCGACATCCTCTGGATTTTAGCCGAACTATCGCTATTTTAGGTTTATTTAAGATTAAAAAATAACCACTTAGAATTAAACATTTCTAGAAACTGTGTGGATAGATATTTAGATTAGCTATAAAATGCAATTTATTTGAAAGAAATAGCTTTACGGGTTGATGAGAGGTATCGACAAACGACATAGAAAAATACTACTTGAAATAAATGTTTGTAACTAATTTTAAAATAATGCTAAATTTTTTCTTTAAGCTCCACTGATAGAAAAGATTTCAAAGTAATTTTTAAAAAAACCGTGAAGCTCTATGAAAAACCATTCACTTAAACTACTGACAAAAAAATGACCCTTTTTGAAGTTAAAACCTTTGACTTCCACCTTAATATTCCTGGAATTATTAAATGAACGCTTACCTCGTAAAGTAGTTCGTCAAATTCTTTTTCCAGCGTTCTGATGATACTATCAAATACCTCACTTTAAAAAGGTTTCCATCTGGGTACTGGCATACTTTAAATCGGGTTTCATTACCTTACTAATATTTTTCTTATGCTTAGAAACAGCAATAGGTTCGAAATGGCATTGGGTTAATAAACTATGTTTCTTCAATGGCTTAACAGGATATTTTCCAGATTCTTTCTTTTAAACAACAATTTATTTGATATTACATGTCGTCGCTTTATCTTTAGTGGTAAATTTACTACCCAAATAAAAATTACACAGCGTAATCGCTTTTTTAGTTTTAAAAATTCATTAGCCCAATTTTTTTACGACTGTGGAACAAACCTCACTAATGGAGGCGGCCATTTTCACTCACTAAATTATTTTTGATTTATACCGTCTGAGGGCGCTCTTATAAAACCGCGAAATACAGAAACGTCACACACTCAGTGGCAAATTGAGGGGGGTGGGGAAGGGGTAATGGGCAATCGCCCTTAATGAAATAGCAATTAGTGTTTGATAACTTCGGTTCATTTAGTTCTGTCTTTACCTTTAAGGTTTTCATCTGCTAAAACGTCCCTTTTTTTCTGCAAAATTTGTCTAAAATCTCTCAACTTTTTTCTCTTCTTTTTGGTTCGTTTGAGAATTTATCCTACTTAGTATTTTTGAACTAATCAGTGGAAAATGATACTCAATAATCTTCTCCGCTGACGGTGCTATATTTTTCAGTCTTTTAAATTTAAAAACCAACTGCAATGTTTTGTAAATTATTAATTTTATTATTAATATAGGAGGTTGAAAGTTACTTGGTTTTTCTGGCCCAAGAGACGAAATTCTACAATAAATCTGCCACTTCGTTTTGAAATGTAGCTTGTTGTCTATATGTTAAGGTTGTCCGCATTTTTGCATCCAAAAGAGTTTCTTCTAATTGAGACTTTTTAATATCCCATTGATTGATACTAATATGGGTCTCTACGGTCTCCATGTCTTCACCCAATCCATATTTATCCTTTATTTAGCACAGAAACGAGTAAATAAAAGCACCGTTGTCAATCACAAATAATTCGCAAGTGTATACATACGCGGTTGGAAGAACTATCTAATTTCTTCTGTTTCAATAATAACTGAATCACGTTTTGGCCGTTTGTTTTTATACTTTTCCTTCATGATTTTAACAACATCCAAATTTCTATTTGCATTTTTCGTTTCAAAACTTCATTTTCAATGAAACAGTCCACGAATTTTTCATCATTAAAAATAATTTTCGTAACATTAAGTTTGTTGTTAGTAGCCAAACAAAAATATACAGCAAATATATTAAGCCCTCTTCTTAACGCTTGTACAAAGGTTATCCCGAGGAACCTTAAAAATTAATTAGCAGGGGTTTAACTAATAAGAATGAGTGTCTTTTTTTCTTTTATCGGTGCTTTTTTGCCAACCGCTCGAGTCGACGAGCCTCTCGTCGGGCAATAGCTTCTCTACTGCGTCCTCCGGGGCAATCGGAAACTACGTGGTGGCCAACCTTATGGCAACGCCAGCATTGAGTTGTGCTCCAAATAAGTGGATGTTATGCTTGTCGGATCTTGGATGCATGTAATACTCTTTATCCGAATTCGAAGGATCGATCCCATTCCTCCGAAACCATCCCAATATATAGTATCTTCGTCAGAGGGAGGTACAACAGGATTCCAAGGCTGACGAGGAGCTGGAAGAAGAGGAAGGGGAAAGGGAGGAAGAGGAGTAGGAGTGAGCAGGTTTGGAGAGGAGAAAAAGGGTCGGGTTCGGTACGACGTCGGATTTCCTCCCTAAAACGTTTGTACACAGTGATAGGACGGTTTTCGGGTTCTGGACGGGTTTCGTGTTCAGATTCATAGTCGTCCATATCAAGGGAGCGTCTTTCTCCCGGTGAAACCATAATGGTTATCGGTATTTCTTCAGGGGGTGTTTTACAATGTTTTGTCCAGTGTGGGCCCCCACAATCAATACATTTTAGAGGGAAATCTTTTCCCCTTTTTGGATTAAAACAATTCTTATGGCGATGTGACGTCTGTCCACAATTGAGGGAATTGTTCGCATACTCAACGCAAATTTGCTGGGCTTCCTCCATTTTGGAAGGTGATCTTTTTTTCTTTTTTGTAATCGTGGCTCCTTCTGGGGCCTCAAAATAAACTGGTCGAGGCTTGCCTCCTTCGGCCATCTGAAATGATTCAGTAATTTCTCTTATTTGCTTGGGAGATGAACTCCCACGGGAAAACAGAGATTGGCTCTCGGGTAAAGGAAAAATGTTCCTTGTTTAGGTCTGTTATTTTATTGTTCTGGAGGTAAACTTGGACCTCGTAAGGCGACCTTAATCTTTTATTGTCTGGAGGGCGATAGTAAATATCGACTTCATTGCCTCCTGTGTAACGAGCGTTTCAAGCTTGATACATGCATCTCTAGCCTTCCCTCTTAGATACATGTATTTCAAACCCTTTCACCATAGGCGTAGAGTTTCGAAAATGTTTGGTGGGGCCCGGCCCAACCGGCCTGGACCAATACATAGATAGCATCATGCATGATGCATACATCTGATGTAAATAAATTCCTAACGAAAATTAAGTTCTAAATTTATATATACTACATTATATAGTATATTTATTAAGTATATCCATGTACTATCTTTTCCTCTAAATATAATCTAGGCCGTTTTAAAATAAATTTATTCTTATTTGCGCATTACAATGCGAATGTAAAAATCCTTACAAAAATTTCGAGACCACTTTCAAAACTCGGGAAAATCACCAACTTAGAAAACCATGAGAGCGACTTAACCCATAAGACTAATTTATACTTGTGCCTCGAAAAACATTTTGAAAATTGTTTATCAACTCTATGGAGTTTTACCAGCGCCGCGCCTTACCAGGGATACTAGATGTTTAAAGAGGGATTATCAACCCGAGCCTTTCACGTACGTTCAGACGAGACTGCGGCAGAGGGTTTTTTAACAGTGATATATAATGCGCGCCGTCTTGTTTTTCCCTATCAAGGACAAATTGAATTCCTATTCCGAGTATTTCCCCCATTTATTGCGTTCCACCGGACCTAAGCCGTTCCACAGCGCGCCTATTTCTCTCAGATTTCGCATCCTCCCGCCATCATCCTTGATTCGGCTTTGATTTGCACTAAAATCTAGAAGTCCGGTAGATTGTACTGCGCATGACACGCCGATAACTCTGTTGCAATTTCCGTCTCCCTTCGAATTCCTCTTAAAGCAACTAGTATCCCTGGCCTTACATTCGTCGCACTATTCCAAAAGCGGATTATGCTTCACACATAAAGTACGTAAGTCCCAATTTTAAATAGCTTTGGCCATATATTTCATGACATTCCCGAATTAAAAACTAAACAGACGAACAAAAAAGCTTTTAACCAATCATAAGTCCCCTAACCGTAGATAGCCTCTTTAATGCCAGACCAATCGGCGACGGCCATTACTATTTTCTTGCATGGGACCTCGACTCGACCTCGCCGGCGACATAACCGGGAAGCTTGAAAGGCAAATTTGCGGTATCGTTCGTTAGTCGTTATATTATATTCAACGTTTTAAAGCTCAAGTTTCGAAAATTTTCCAGTCATTTAATAAGTCTTCAACTAAATATTATAAGAATTTTTATAATTTCAACAGAAAAATAGCTCTGCGAATAATAGTAGACTCGAAAACTAACTAAGCCTCGGCTAGGTATCGGCGGTATCCCGATTCCCGAGCCTCCAGCGGCTGGGCTCGACGTAGCCGCGAGAACAGAAAAAAATCCTCGTAAAAAAACAGATACACGGCGTCTTAAATAGTCTAAGCAAAAGCTACCCAGATTGATAAAATCTTCGTGCCTTACTCCCAAATAATCTTTGGTATTGTGTATAGTTTTAACTAAAGAATATTCAGTCTTTATAGTAGTTCCCTAATTTATGTACCTGGTAAATCGGTTCTTAAAGCGGAAGGATCGCAAGGATCCGAAGGAGCCGCCCTACCGAATTATATTCCTCCGCATAAGGGGTTTTTTTTCCCAGGAGCTTGGAGAACATCGTGTAGCTCCTCCAGGCACAATGGCACATGTTACGTACTTCATGTCTAAAGCCTAATCGGCTTCAGACTATACTAGACAAGAGCATGCTAAAAACGCGTTATTTTCAGAAGACCAGTTGAACTTTTCAATCCCATCCCTCATTCCTTCCATTATTTGTGTCAACGGTCAACGAAATTGTTGTAGTATCTAAATTTATTTGACGTGAAAACCATTAGAACCAGCCAATCTGGTTAGGATGGGCTGCCAGCCGCTGCTGCCTTGACCGGCCAATTCACTTTTTCAACGAAATGGAAAAAAAATCTCTTAGAAACTACACTTTTTAGCCACATCGTATGATATACATCTACGATGTGGACATTAGTATGACCTGCGCTGTTGGCGGTGGCATTGTAGGAGTATCTCAGTACTGCCTTTGGTAGTATAAAATTTTTCTTTCCTAATTGAACGGTAATATAAAATTTTTCTTTCCTAATTGAACGGTAATATAAAATTTTTCTTTCCTAATTGAACGGTAATATAAAATTTTTCTTTCCTAATTGAACGGTAATATAAAATTTTTCTTTCCTAATTGAACGGAGAGTCAATGGAGCTGATGGGATAGGATTGTGGTGAGGTGATATATTTCGTTCGTCATTGAAGTAAGAGTTAATATGAGATGATTAAGCATTGCATTAAATTTAACTAGTAAGGTTAAGCATTGTTTGGTTCACATTTGCTCTATGTTTCAAGCGAGAGAGAGGATTATGATATAGCCTTAAAATGGAAGGTTAAATCTCCCTTTAAAATTCCTATCACCCGTCGACAAGAATTTCACGCTTTCAATCCCACTCCCCTATTTCAACATTCAAAGAAATCGTGGGGAATTTTAAAAGCAAAAGCTTCTCGGAACCGGGTTATTACAATTATAACATAAGTAAATTTCAAGTTTTCTGTTTATCTCGCACTATTACAAATATAACAGAAGTAAATTTCAAATTCTCTGTTTATGTCGCACTATTTCAATTATAACAAAAGTGAATTTATTGAAGTAAGAATAATTAAGTAGATAACGATGTGGCTACTATTATGGTCCAGCCCTTGGGTCGGCTAGTTTACATTTTACAGAACAAAATAAAACTATTCTGTTCGGAAAACAATGCTCTGTAGTGGTTTTAATGATTTTTTTGCAGTCAGTGAAACGCAAAAATTATTTTTATGAGGTCACTATCTTCATGATTTCGGTATTATGGATGACAAATTTTTGGAGGGGCCCGTGGCCACTTCTAAAATTTTTGGGGGGGCTCGGGCCCCACGGGCCTATAGAACTCTACGCCTATGCTTGTTTTTAAAAAATGTATTAAGAAATCCATAAAGCAGTGGTACTTACTTTAATAAAACCTTTTTGGAATGATTATTTGATAGTTTGTGTTAAAATTGAAATTACTAAAGTTAAGGGATATTAATCAAGAAAAACATTGCGTTTGAGCTATTGTAGGTGTTTTGCTCGGGTGCTTGTAGGTGCTTGTGGGTACTTGTGGGAACTTGTGGGTACTTGTAGGTTCTTGTAGGTGCTTGTGGGTACTTGTAGGTGCTTGTGGGTGCTTGTGGGTACTTGTAGGTGCTTGTGGGTACTTGTAGGTGCTTGTGGGTACTTGTAGGTGCTTGTAGGTGCTTGTGGGTACTTGTAGGTGCTTGTGGGTACTTGTAGGTGCTTGTAGGTGCTTGTGGGTACTTGTAGGTGCTTGTGGGTACTTGTAGGTGCTTGTGGGTACTTGTAGGTGCTTGTAGGTGCTTGTGGGTACTTGTAGGTGCTTGTGGGTACTTGTAGGTGCTTGTAGGTGCTTGTGGGTACTTGTAGGTGCTTGTGGGTGCTTGTGGGTACTTGTGGGTGCTTGTGGGTACTTGTAGGTGCTTGTGGGTACTTGTAGGTGTTTGTGGGTACTTGTAGGGGCTTGTGGGTGCTTGTGGGTACTTGTAGGTGCTTGAAGGTACCTCTGAGCTCTTGTGGGTGCTTGAAGGTACTTGTGGGTGCTTGTAGGTACTTGTGGGTGCTTGTAGGTACTTGTGGGTGTTTGTAGGTACTTGTGGGTGCTTGTAGGTACTTGTGGGTGCTTGTAGGTACTTGTGGGTACTTGTGGGTGCTTTTAGGTACTTGTGGGTGCTTTTAGGTACTTGTGGGTGCTCGTAGGTACTTGTGGGTGCTTATAGGTACTTGTGGGTACTTGTGAGTGCTGATGGTACTTGTGGGTACTTGTGAGTGCTTGAAGGTACTTGCTCCGGGTGCTTGTCCCGGGTACTTGTGGGTGCTTATAGGTACTTGTGGGTACTTGCCCCGGGTGCTTGTAGGTACTTGTCCCGGGTTCTCCTGGGTGCTTGCCCCGGGGTGCTTGTAGGTACTTGTCCCCTGTGCTTGTAGGTACTTGTCCCCTGTGCTTGTAGGTACTTGTCCCGGGTTCTTGTAGGTACTTGCCCCGGGTGCTTGTCCCGGGTTCTCCTGGGTGCTTGCCCCGGGGTGCTTGTAGGTACTTGTCCCCTGTGCTTGTAGGTACTTGTCCCGGGTTCTTGTAGGTACTTGCTCCGGGTGCTTGTAGGTACTTGCTCCGGGTGCTTGTAGGTACTTGCTCCAGGTGCTTGTAGGTATTTCCTCCGGGTGCTTGTAGGTACTTGCTCCGGGTGCTTATAGGTACTTGCTCCGGGTGCTTGTAGGTACTTGTCACGGGTGCTTGTAGGTACTTGTCACGGGTGCTTGTAGGTACTTGCCCCGGGTACTTGTAGGTGCTTGTGAGTTTTTGTAGGTACTTGCCCCGTGTGCTTGTAGGTACTTTGCCTCCTCCATAGGATTAACATTACACTAAAATTTTGGAAGCTCGTAACTCTGGTTATATTAGAGATACGGGGATATCCTTTGATTATGTAATAGTCCTATTTGCCCCTTCCCTCTTTCGTTAAAATCTTCATAGGATACTCCATATACGGTAAAAATCTGGAAAACTCAGGGAAGTATATGGGGAAAAACCTGGAAATATCAGGGAAATTTGTTTTCCAAAAGTTGTAAGAACCTTGTTATGGAACATATGTTATAAACTCATGGTTTTAGTTATATAAAATTTTACCAAGAACCGATATCTTGTTTACTAGGGAGAAGGTATAAGATGCCTAAGTATTCGCGCGCCATAGTCCCAGTCGCACTTTCAAAATACAAGGGGGGAACGTAAAAGGAGGCCGGGCTATTTCGCCTCTCCTCAGTCGTCATTCGCATCGCGTTTACGTGAGTTTTGTGGTCCGTGACCAATTAAGCATTTTTTAAACTGAACATTAGACCAGCGACTTTCCTGACTTGGAATAAATAATTTGGTCCGTGACCATTGACCAGAGCACGTCGTCTGCTAAACTAAAGAAGTGGATAATTAAAATATTAGAATCTTAATGTGTGGAGTCTGATTACCCTTGAACTTTCTTAGTAGTCTTATGGACCACTGACCCCCCCTCATATTTAATTTTTGAACTGGACCAGGCACTTTTTAAACTGGTAATTTGCCCTGTGTCACCGCCTTATTTCCCACGCTTGCGCGAGTTGCTTTGCGTTGTCGAGTGCGTGATGGAGTTGGCTATGCCTGGAGTCCCAACCTTGAAGGAGAGAGGAATGGAGTGGAAACCCCCATACCTATAGCGTTGCCTGTGTACCCCCACCTACGGCACCATAGTCCTCCCAGCATCCTCAGCGGTTAGGTAGGGTCGTAATGGACGAAATTGTAAAAGGGCGCTCCCTCTATCTTCAAAATAGAAGCTAGTTCTCATACAAATAAAATGGCGCTACTCGGAAGCACTTAGCAATCGCCTACCGAAGGATAGGGGCGTGCGCGAGGTACATAGGGAGAGATACGGTGCCGCAGGTCGCCCATCATCCTTTCCAATCCATCTCAACTCCCTTATCACTGTCCCAACCTACGGGACTTCCAACGACTAGCATAGCCCACTCGATCACGCTCTCTTTTCCCCGGCTACATATTTTGAAGATGGTACCTTTTAGGCGTATTAACAATCTTGGATCATCTTTGTGAACTTTTAGGGTAGCCCTGACTATATTTTATTTAAGGTTTTAAGCTTAATATCAAACAGACGTAAAGGCTCGTTTACATGTGCGCGAGAAATGGAAAAAGTCGAAGCGTAAAGCTGAGAGATGAGGCGTATTGGGGTTTGAGTTCCCTAGGCGTATTGGGGTTTGAGTTCCCTAGGCGTACCGTTTACAAACAAGCGAGAACTTTTCAAGTCGCGCTTGTTGCTCATAGATGAAGCGGGTGTTCCGAATAAGCTCCGATCTGCCGCAGTAGAATCTTCAGCTCGTGTTTGCTTCTCGCAAAGAGTCACGTGATTTTCCTAGCCAATAATATCCAAGGACCGAATATCGTTTGATATTTTTGCGTTTGTTTATCTCGCGAAATAGGCCTAGGCACCACCATTGAGAATGTCTTTAAAAGAACAATTTTTGAAATACGTGTAATCACATTGCCTCATCCTTTCAAGCTCGACAATTAAATCAAAATTATTCTCAAGCTCAAGTAGAGAAAATATACGCACCTTGACAAATTATATCAAGTAACGTTCCAAAAGGCGAAAATAGGCCATCTTTGTTTCTATTTCTCCATATAGGATGTACCCAACAACGACGTTCCGTGCTAATTTTCTGTTGTTTTTTTTTGTTATAAATGTCGAATGTTTTTCAAAAACAATAGTTTCTTTTTAAGCAGAAGTAAACTAACGACAGTCGACGCCATTTTAGTTGTTTACTTTCGACTGAAAGACAACTCTGCAATCTAGGCTCATGCTACCGCCCAGCTCGTATGTAAACGAAGGAGCGGGTGGAGCAGCGGGAACAAACGCTTTTGGCAGACGCGATTTTTTTTAGGCGCGAGAAAAAGATTCGACTTTCAACTTCTACTCTCCGCTTTTAGCTTTTTGTCGCTCACATGTAAACGAGCCTTTACTGAGAGCTAGTTCGAGTACGAAGAGCGAGAATTGACTACAAAGGGGGGAAAGGAGAGCTTTTGAGGAGGGGTTTCGCCAGTCTTCGCCCAGGCGCCTTATCGTGGTAGAAATTTAGCATTGAGTTGTTCTTCAGCGACCCGCACGGAGGGAGGATGAAAACCGGATCAGTTTATTGGCAGGCTCAACTGTGACGTTTCCCCCTTCAACTGATATAGCTCCACACGCGGTTTTACAGTCCATCTTCCAATTTAATCTGTAGTCTCTAGCAACTTGATGGACAGAAGTATAGCCATGGGTAAAGAATGCACGTGATGAAATTAGTTATCACGCTTATAGGATAGTCATCTCCGTATCTCCACCGGGAGCTTATTCGATATATACTCTGTTCCAGCTTTGGTTGTCAGCACGGGCAAAGCTAGGTCTATGATGGAGCTGCTTAGCAGTAACCGATATCGTAGATTTCCAAGTACTGACAAGAGACGAAAGAAATACTAATTTTCAGTATTTAAAATATGACAATCAGTATTTTTTTCGTCTCTTGTCAGCACGCATAAAGCTGCTCTAACACAGCGCGTGCTGAAAACCGAAGATGGAACAGAGTATCTATCGAATAAGCTGCCGTCAGAAATAGGTAGTTGCCTATCATCAAACCAATTTCCTTACACGCATCCTTTATCCATGGTATGATATGAAAATTTAAACATCTACCGAGACCACAAAATAAGAAAAAAATTGGAAAAGGAGAAAAGTTAGTAGGTGTTTAAAATTTCCTAGCGATATTTCCGTCGCGTAGACCTCGGCATTATCTATCCATTATTTGTGTTATTTTATATTTATCTATACTCGAAAATTATCCACAGAACTTACATGTTAAATTGTATTATATCCACAACTTCGTTTATAAATATTCGGTTATCCACCAATTTGTGGATAATGGATGGAAACTGCCGAGCTTTACCGTCGCGAGTTCAAGAAGTTCTCCATGACCCCTTCCCCTACCTATGTTACAAGATAGAGCGCATAGCGGCCTCATGGGTGGTAAATACACGAATAGAATAGTGGCGGTAGAGAGGGGTAGAGACTGTGTATGCCTCCCTCGATCTAGGCGTGTTCTTGCAATAGGGGAACTGTATGCGCCCAGTAGGGGCAAGACACTGAGCTAATAGCGAATTCCACTGACTGCTCTCGGAGCGCTCCCATGGAGCAATAAATATAGGAGACCCTGATTTAGCAAAAACAGTCTTTAACGAAGCCGAGAGCTACTTCTCCCATTTATATGGCTCCATGGGAGCGCTCCGCGAGCAGTCAGTGGAAATCGCTATAAGAGATAGAAGGGTATGACGTTTCCATTACTCTAGTTTCAAATTTTGAAAATTGTTTTAAAAATACTTCCGGTCGGTCAGTAATGTTTTGACTAATTTTTATGAGCTATAGGATACAGGGTTAGCAAAAAGTGGAAAAAAGTGCCAAAAATGGCTGAAACATTTCCCCGAGGTTCTCTTAATTAGTATGTAATAGAAATACTAACTTCGGCAATGTATTTGTCATTCGTTTTATTATAGGTCATCCAACAGCTAGTAGTCTCAGCAGAGTGATCTCAGTCTGATTTACTTTTATAACATTTATTGTGACTTAAACGTTCAAACTTAAAATTACGACATGTTGCTAATATTCGAATGATCCTGGTTGCTTAGAGTTCAACATTTGGTAGCAAAACAATAACTTTGAAGTAGTTTCTAGTTTTAGCCTGTTTCGAAGTTTACCATATATAAAAGATAAGCTAGAAAACATTCTTTCTATTGATGCAGAGCTAGCGAGATAAGTCTTTCGTAACAGTACTGCTGTTGGATACAGCGTTCCACCTCGCATTAGGGTTAATGTTTTTGCATTACTGCTGGATTAAAATAAGAATCTGGAAAAGGTTCCCCTTTTGCTTCGATAGCGATCACATATTGAAGAAAATCTTCGTTTTTAAAATGAATCCAGTTTCTTGCAGTTTATTTTTGGTTCGCATCGAGAAGTTCGCCATTGTATTTTGAGTTCAATAAATAAGCTGCAAGATGTTGGGGTTTAATAGCATCTTGAAATCTTTTTCTACCTTATCTATTTTAGATGAAAAATTTTCATCCTACAATAGTTTGAGGAAAATGTGGCATGCATCAGAAATTGTCGCTTCTTATCCCTGAAGGGTATCTAACGCAACAGCAACTGGATCTTTAGCTTGCCTTTGTAAATTAAAGTCTATAATTTTCCGTACAACTGATTTGTCCATGATATCGAAGTGTTCGTTTGCGATACTCAGGTACACTCTAAAGTATCCACTTGGCTATTCCAAAGTGTATCGCAAGGAAGCTCGGGTTTTAGATGATTAGCACATTCCCTTAGCCAACCGTTAGGTGCGTGGTGATTTCTGAAGTACGTGTGAATTTCAACAAAGTGATTCATCACCACTTGCGTGGTTAAATCCTGGCCTAGTAGGTTTAACCAATGAGAAGCGCTTCTATACGTAACAGAATTGTCTTCCAATTCCAAATTTCTACGCATTTTTACCATCGAAGCTTCGTTATCGCTTACCAAACTCCTAATTTGGCAATTGTATTTATCATTTACTCTTTCAATAGCTTTTCTTGAAAACTCAGTTAGGTACTGGGCATCTTTTTTTATTTGCAAGTGCATCCACTGAATCCACAAAATATGGTTTTCCTTCTACTTGCATACAAGCGACAGTAATCGGATCATTGTGAATATTACTCCAGCCATCCATCATCATAGTACCTCTTTTGCCTTTTATGGAGTGATCCATTTCGTCTTGCATTTCTTGGTGCACAACATCCCAAAGTCGTCCAGAAATCATTTTTCGGTTTGGAGATTGCTAACCTGGTCCTATTACTCTGATCATTTTATGAAAGAATCATTTTCAACCACAGGAAGAATAGAAAAATCCAGCCACAACTTCACCCTATTTCTCTTTCATTTGCGAACAAGTAGAACTGACGTATCTTTTAAGGGATCCCTCATTAGACACGCATTATCCTTTCTTGCCACTCTGAATTTAGTCAGCCTGGCTAGGCAAAATAACGGCACTGTCTTCACAAGCTGACGCCGTTGATGATCTCAGGTCATTCTCACCTCTAAACAAATCAGCATTTCTGCTTTAAATATCCATTTCTTCATCAACATGAACTGTTTGCATTTTTTTGGCGCAAAGTTTATCGACGTGATTCCTCATCCGTTGAACTATGTTACTTTATATGTTACCACATTTCTTGAACTTGGCAGTAACCTTCCCACTTATTGTCACTCTCTCAAAGTGGTTCCAAACGGGGTGTAGGTTTCTTCCAGCTCGATTCATATTAAATAATTTATAAAATAAGCTAATTATTTGAACGCGAAGATCAAACTGAATATTCAATGCTACACAGATATTTTTCACCGTTTCAACTTTCAAACTCTCTACGAGTGTGTAACGTTTGAGAAGCTCCTATAAAACTTTCTGCATGACTGGATCCTTGGCAGTTTCCTCCACTATTGTCGCCTTACTAATAGCCTCCGGTATTGTGGTTTCTACTATGCCATTTATGTATTCTTCTAGATCATCTTCTCCCAGGGCATTACTATTGAAGTGCTCTGTTTTTTTCACGTACGAAAAATCTCAAATTTTCCATTTGTAACAATTATGGGTTAAAGTTAGATCTCGATTTTTTAATATATTGCTCATATTCCGACGACTTAATTAACTAAGCTAAATAACTTTCTTCTCAAATTCTATGATCTTAACTAAAACGACACTAAAGGTTTTTTTTTCGTTTGTATAAAAAAAACCTAATATCCACGTTAGCTTCTCCACCGCATTGCGTTCTAGGGAATTTCCGTTGTCTTTTTTACAACCTCTCAGGCAAATCCTCGGTTTTTATAGGCTCCTTTATGTTAGGAAAATTCTATAGCAAAAAAGAAACACCCCTTTAGAGACAATTTTCTCTTGGGAGCGCCACTATCGCAAGGATCTTTCAGAGGCGACAATTTGAGTGGTGGCGCTAGCGTCGCTGCGTTTGACTGAACTAAGCCCGGAAGAGTGTAGTGGAAAGCTTTATTTTTGTACTCCAAGTGTGATGGACTCCTGCAATCATTCAATCGGATCTAAGCCTTTTTTAACCAAAACACACTGCCGCCACTTGCACGATTCCACAATTAAATCTGCTCGTCTCAACTTAGTCTCAGTATCATCTTAAGCTGAAAATACGTGGTTCTGTACGTACATAATATAAGATTCCCGTAATAGCGAGTGCTGTTTCGAGCGGAAATCTCTCCGTCATTGATTCTCGGTATCTTCTTAAGCTAAAAATACGAGAGTGTCTGCGTACATTATATAAAGTCGCCGTGATAGCGAGGCACCTAGACGCGCCTATTTAACCACAATCGAAGGATCAAGCACCAGCGCACTCGCACGGTATTACCCCTTTGGAGGTTTTAATGCCGTAACTTCAAGCGATATACCTACAATCCGATCTCTAATATTGAAATAAAAATGTAAATATTAATCTCCAGTTTATTTCCGCGTTATACCTCGTAATAGGCTTTCAAGCGTGTAACCCAGAAAAACTAGATTGAAAGTGGCTTACCCCTCGTCAAACTTTCCGTATAGAGTAATATTTTTGCAAACGCCCTCTATGATGTCGTGGGCAAAAAAAAAACGATTTACGACAGGACAACCTTTAAAACTCTCTTACAACACAGGCATGAGACAAACTATATCCCAGGCTTGTCCTTTATACTACTAACTATATTGAGAGTTTATTTAAGATTAAACTTAAAGCATTGACAGTTGATTTTTAATAATAATTGAAAAAATTCTATGCGGCTGGCATCTTACTCATTCATAGTAGAGATTTTAAAACTAACAGTCCAAAGCGATAAAACTCGCCTTTTCATTCTTTTTTTGGAAAGGAAAAGTTTAATACCAGTTCGTCACTGAGAAAAACTTGACAATATAGGTTTTTCCCAGGACGCTTTTTAACGTGGTTAAAACCGGCACTGGAGATACCCTGCCACTAGCGTCGAAAAGAATTATTTTCGGTGTTGACATTATCTTAGTATGGTTTCTGATATATTTATAGGGTTGTAACTGAAGAAAACGCTGCCAAATGACTATAATGTAATTGGTTAAACTGTTAAGCAACTAACAAAGCGGCGGAAAAAAGCATTAAACCGCAAGATTTAAAATTAAAGTAATGACAAAAAGGCTTAAAACTGGTTTTAGAGTCTCGATAAATGGCAAAACAAGTGATTCGAAATGACAAAAATTCAAAGGAAAGTTACGCTATTCTACTTGGACGCACTTGAAAACTATGTTAAATGAATAAAAATATGATACATATTAACATTAAGCGACTAAAAGCAGCTATAAGTTTCAAACTACAAATAAACGTTCCGTCAAAAGACTAAAAATCGTTGAAAGTGGCGTTAAAGACTACGTTTCAATTTAAAGTCATGAGAAATGGCAAAAAAATGTAATTTAAAGTTGGGTTTTTTCACTAAAACCAAAATAAACGCTAAGAAAAATGACTAAAATGCGATTGATATTGATATGAAATGACAGGAATACAATTGAGCGCGAGGTTAAATAATTAAAAAAGTGCTCATAACTAATATTAGTTTACTAAAATCCAGATACATCTCAAAAACGACTAATAAAGTAGATAGGTACGGGGTCCGTCGCTTATCTGAGCTAGTCGCCACCAACCAAAGAGAGATTTCAATCTAGATTAGTGAGCGATTCTTGATGTCAGTTTTAACTTAAGTTTGCACGAACGTTTGGTTTAAAATGGCGCAATACGGAGAGAACCATCTAGAAGTTCAATGCCCAACCAATTCACTCAATATGTCGCCCACTGAAAACAGCCTGGCGGAAATAAAGGTTTACAGAAAAGGAGAATACCCACATTCAAAGCAGCATGCGTCACATAATAGTGCCTACATTTGAGAAAGTGGTTGTGTTCACTGTATTCAATTATTGGGGTTCGCCATAAGCAAGACGACGAACGTTCCTCTCGGAACACTCATATTTACAATGCAAAATTAGTATTATACTAAAGTCCCACTAATCCTAGCAGTATATCCGATGTAACACAACCACTTTCTCAAATGTAGGACGAGCTATGTTAAATTTTTCACCTTCTCTTTAAAATCATCCCAATAATTCAAAACCACCTATTTAGCAGTTGGAAATGGGAAGTGGCGAGTGTAAAAAAACATATTGAAACAACAATATAAGATAGTTTTTTATCAATTGTATCAGTTCAATAATTTGCGGCTTAAGGTTGAAACAAGACGTCGCGAGAGAGAAAGTTTTTAATTGCGGCGACTGTACAGACTGTTAAAGAAGTCTTTGCGCGTTGCGTTTTTCGCACATATTTTACTATAATTCCAAAACTATTAGAGCTAGCGCTCTGGAATAAAGTGCGTTATAAAAGTTTTGCATTTCTCTTTCATATTTTACCCGTTCCAAAGTTGTCCTTTGCATACTTATACCGGAAACCGGAAATGTCAAAATTATCAACTTTGAAAATGTTGATTTCTCGAGGATATAAATGCGATTTTCGGATTCCTTGGGGTCGATTCATATTTGAAAAGTGTTCACCAAATTCAATTCCGATGAATAGGTCACGAGTAATCAGCCTTTATTCAAAATCTGGCAAACTTGGTTAGAGTGGCGATAATTCATCATCGAGTATCGAATCTTTGTCGTAATAATGCTTGTTAGATGTTATGGCACCTTATGCGTATATATATGATTGGTCTTGTGGCGCAATACTTTGAAACAAATCAGACGTTCATTAAAGGGATGATGAAGTGGAAAATAAAGTAATTTTTTATTGATTCTTTTATAAGACCGATCTGCATAGTGAAACCTCCAGGAAATAACACCGAACGATTTTTAAACTACGATTAGTTTGAAATTTCATGGATAATTTTAAATATGGATCTCCGACCAATCGCGTAGCGCCCCGCCTTTTTATCAACAATTTTCTCTTGGAACGCTCCGTGTTGAATCAATTTATGGCGAGATTTGAAAAAAACTGCACGATGTGACAATTGTGGCGCGAGACATGGAACGTGCCACGAAAATTTTGTTAACAAAAAGGCACGGCGTTACGCGATTGGTCGGAGGTCCTTATTTAAAATTATTCTTAAAATCTTAGCCTAATTTGAATATTAAAATCAATGAGAGGTATTTCCTAAATTTTTCATTATACAGACTGGTCTTATAATTAGTAGAAGAATCGATAAATAAAATCACTTAATTTTCCACTTCACCCTCTCTTGAAGAGAAAACTCGCGTCTTTTGAAGAGGAGAAGCGGTTTGAAAATATTGTTATTTGGGCCATGATATCATAATATTTAGAACTCATATTAATTACGTCTGGGTCTTCAGCCCAGTCAAAATCTCATTCATGATGGGATATGCACTGCACGAGATCCCTTCAAATAGACAAATTCGACTATTCCATACATGAAACAACTTCAGAGAAGAGGGCTTCTATGTTAGGAATGTTCGCTACGCGATTGAGCTTCTTTAAACGGAGCCTGAGGCTGGCTATAGCCTCCCGCGTTTATCGCAAATGTGAGGCCAGGGATAGTTTTAATTTTAGAAGTGGGAATAGAGAATAGAGTAATCTAGGAGCGCGTCAAATTCCCGGACCCTCTTCCACGGAAAGGAGGGGTATGAAAGAAGAGGCGTGTCAAAGCGACAAAAGTTAAAAGGAATAACGTCATAAAAAACTAGTTTAAGTGAGCCAATCTGAAATTTTAAACTTTTTATTACCTGTTGGAGGGAGGGGCTCTATAATGGGCTCTGAGTCGGACTGAATTAAACGCTAACCGTTCTCTATTCCTACCTCTAAAATTAAATCTATCTCTGTTGAGGCTTTATAATAAAGCCGACCGCAACCAAAAATGGGCAAAGGCGTATTTCACAACTGACGTTCAAAGCTACCGATGGCAAAACCTAAAAATTAAATGAAAAAAAAACAAAACGAATGCCAGTAACAATGATCACAACTGAAAATAACAGCTAACAGCTAAAACGAACCCGAACGGTAAACACTTGAAGTTGGTCTCTCTGCGCTGCTGGTCTGCTACTCCTTTCGTTTATTTTCTATGGCAAAAATACTAACTTTGGGAGGTATTGGGATATTAGGCCATTTTGTGTTTTAAGACTTTTATTGTGTAGGAAAGAAAACTAGCCTTTTTAAAGAAATTTTGGATAACTATTAATATCATTATTGATAACTAGTTAAAAGTTGAAAAATATTTATAAAATTTGGACGAAAATTTTCAAATAACAAGACTTCCTTCGAGTTTCAAATTGAAGAATGCTCGTGTGCTTTTTTGAACTATTTAATACAAACAAGACAGTCACTTTCAGCTTTAATTATGCTTGATATTTTATTGGACATCCCCTAGCCCTCAAAGGGAGGATGAAGAGGACAATAAAGTGATTTTTTTACTAGTCTTCTTCTAATTATAAGACCATTTTGCATAGTGAAACATCCAGGAAATACCGCCTGCGTTCTTGAACTATTTATTACAAACAAGACTGTCACTTTCAGTTTCAATTGTAGCCATATATTTTACTTAACCTCCCTTAGCCCTTAAACACATTTTTAATCTTTTATTAAATGACAGACATAAACGCTAAATCGGGTTCAAGTCGGGCGAGAGTGCGGGCCAATCCAAAGCGTCAATTCCTTCGTTCTCCACAAATCTTGCAAGGAATCTGGACGTATGGGCTGGGCAATTGTCCTGCTGAGCCTGAAACCATACACTAAAACAATGTTTTAAGTTAGTTATTAATATTAATACCTGTCACGACGTGGGCTGGTTACTCATACGGAGAAAAACATACCAGCGAACAGGGCGGATCTCTATTTTTAATATTACAATGCTTTACCTCCTAATTTCATTAGAGTTTATGTCTGTCTTTTAGAATACGATTGAGAATGTGTTTAATGGGAGGGTGAAATGAAAAATCAAATAATTTTTTATCGATTCTTCTACTAATTATAAGACCGTTCTGCATAGTGAAACATCCAGGAAATATATCCGAATGATTCAAATTAGGTTCAGATTTTACGGAAAATTTGAAATAATGACCTCCGACCCATCGCGTAACGCCCTGCCTTCCTATTGGCAAAATTCTCGTGGCACGCTCCACGCCGAATGAAATTTATCGCGAGATTTAATAAAAGTTGCTTGCGATGTGACTATCGTGGCGCGAGAGCGTGCAACGGAAATTTTGATAACAAGAAGGCATGGCGTTAAGCTATTAGTGAGTGGTGCTTATTTCAAATTATCTTTAAAATCTGAACCTAATTTGAATTTTAAAATCATTCGGAGACTGTATTTCCTGGATGTTTCACTGTGCATATAATGGTCTTATAATAAGAAAAATCGATCAAAAATCACTCTATTTTCCGCTTCATTATTCCTTTAACGGCTAGGGGATGTCCAATAAAAGCAACAATTGAAACTGAAAGTGACTGTCTTTTTTGTAAAAATTTGCTCAATAAAGCACACGAACATTCTTCGATTTGAAACTCAAAGGAAGTCTTGTTATTTAAAATTTTTCGTCCAAATTTTATAAATAAATTTCAACTTTTAACTAAATATTAAAAATTATCCAAAGTTTCTTTAAACAGGGTCGTTTTCTTTCCTACACAATAAAAGTATTAAAACACAAAATGGCCTAATATCCCAATACCTCCCAAAGTTAGTATTTTTGCCATAGAAAATAAACGAAAGGAGTAGCAGACCAGCAGCACAGAGAGACCAACTTCAAGTGTTTACCGTTCGGGTTCGTTTTAGCTGTTAGCTGTTATTTTCGGTTGTGATCATTCTTACCGGCATTCATTTTTTTTTTCATTTCATTTTTAAGCTTTTCTATTTGAACGTCAGTTGTGAAATACGCCTTTGCCCATGCTTTGGTTGCGGTCGGCTTTATTATTAAGCCTCAACAGAGATAGACTTAATTTTAGAGATAGGAATAGAGAACGGTTAGCGTTTAATTCAGTCCGACTCATAGCCCAGTATAGAGCCCCTCCCTCCAACACGTAATAAAAAGTTTAAAATTTCAGATTGGCTCACTTAAACTAGGTTTTTATGACGTTGCTTACTGGGACGGCGAAAAATACGTAATTCCTTTTTACCTTTGTCGCTATGACCAGCCTCTTCTTTCATATCCCACCGTCCCGAGGAAGGGGGTCCGGGACTTTGACTCGCGCCCACATTACTATGTTCCCTATTCCTGTTTCTAAAATAAAGATCTTTCAATGGCCTCACATTTGCGCTAAACGCGGGAGGCTATGGGCAACCCCAGGCTCCGTTTAGCGAAGCTCAATCGCGTAGCGGATGTTCCTAGCATAGAACCCATCTCCTCTGAAGTTGTTCCATGTATGTCGAGTTTTTCTATTTGAAGGCATCTCGTGCAGCGCATACGCCATCATGAATGAGATTTTCACTAGGCTGCAATGAGTCGGGCTGAAGACCCAGACGTAATTAATATGAGTTCTAAATATTATGATATCATGGCCCAAATAACAATATTTTCAAACCGCTTCTCCTCTTCAAAAGACGCGAGTTTTCTCTTCAAGAGAGGGTGAAGTGGAAAATTAAGTGATTTTATTTATCGATTCTTCTACTAATTATAAGACCAGTCTGTATAATGAAAAATTTAGGAAATACCTCTCATTGATTTTAATATTCAAATTAGGCTAAGATTTTAAGAATAATTTTAAATAAGGACCTCCGACCAATCGCGTAACGCCGTGCCTTTTTGTTAACAAAATTTTCGTGGCACGTTCCATGTCTCGCGCCACAATTGTCACATCGTGCAGTTTTTTTCAAATCTCGCCATAAATTGATTCAACACGGAGCGTTCCAAGAGAAAATTGTTGATAAAAAGGCGGGGCGCTACGCGATTGGTCGGAGATCCATATTTAAAATTATCCATGAAATTTCAAACTAATCGTAGTTTAAAAATCGTTCGGTGTTATTTCCTGGAGGTTTCACTATGCAGATCGGTCTTATAGAAGAATCAATAAAAAATTACTTTATTTTCCACTTCACCATCCCTTTAATGAACGTCTGATTTGTTTCAAAGTATTGCGCCACAAGACCAATCATATATATACGCATAAGGTGCCATAACATCTAACAAGCATTATTACGACAAAGATTCGATACTCGATGATGAATTATCGCCACTCTAACCAAGTTTGCCAGATTTTGAATAAAGGCTGATTACTCGTGACCTATTCATCGGAATTGAATTTGGTGAACACTTTTCAAATATGAATCGACCCCAAGGAATCCGAAAATCGCATTTATATCCTCCAGAAATCAACATTTTCAAAGTTGATAATTTTGACATTTCCGGTTTCCGGTATAAGTATGCAAAGGACAACTTTGGAACGGGTAAAATATGAAAGAGAAATGCAAAACTTTTATAACGCACTTTATTCCAGAGCGCTAGCTCTAATAGTTTTTGAATAATAGTAAAATATGTGCGAAAAACGCAACGCGCAAAGACTTCTTTAACAGTCTGTACATTTAAGACCATTGACAACCCCTGGACTCGCAACGCAAGCTTTCTACTTTTAGGGGGTACAGAATTTCCGGTTTACGGGTTTCTCTTTGCTATCACGACGAAGAAGATGAAAATGTTAACGTGTACAATTTTTTAACTACCATATTGCAGATCTCAAGCTAATTAAGCGATATATTTTTTGCTAATTTATCATGATTGTACATTAAACCATTGCGGCCTCGGCCTCCGAATTTAGAAGTAGACGATCTTATTTTTTTAAGCGATATACGAAACCGGAAGTTCTGTACACCCTATAAGTTTCTATCCGTTGCCGCTTGGTGGCTCCTTGTCGCGAAAACAGCCTTAATTCCAAGAGGCGGAAATTTCAATACGAGGATCTTATTGCGTTGCGAGTCCCGGGGGGTTGTTGATGGTCTTATTGTACATACATGTAAAACACTATGAAAAGTAGAGACATAAAAACCAAAAGTATACTTCGTCTAAGTTTTCTCACGAAATGTAAAACTACACAGAAAAAACAACGTTTAGGTTTTCAGCACTTCCATCTTTGTTTAACATGTTTAAATCATAAACGGTTTTGAAAACATGTTTAAAACCTATATATTTTTTTCCAAAGCGTTAATTTCTAAACACCATAGTGTTGATATCCTAAACATATATTTACATAACGGTTTAGTGACTCAAATGGTGCTAAAAACATGTTTAAAAACTAAACATTTAGCAATCTAAACAGAAGTCTAATATAACCGTTTAGAAAATATGTCTTGGCGTTTAGAACTGCCCATTTAAGCGTTTTGTATTTAAAACTATTTCAACAATTGTAATTGGAATTCATTTTTTATTACACTTCAAAGAATGGATTTTATTTTTATAAGGAAATTATTAACCCATTGATTTTAAGGTTATAGGAGAAAATATTTTAATTGAGTTAAGTAATCTGTATAATTAACTGTCAACAACCTTAATTAGTTTGGGTGAGTTTCAGGCCTAGATCTATAACGAGTGGCTAATCACTTTGCAGAAAAACTTCTCCTTTGGGTGCATATTTAGAAACACGATTTAATCGCCATACATTTTTGAATCTTGCGACCGCTATTTAATCTGTTTAATTACTATTTCATCGGTTTTATTACTATTTAATCTGTTTAATTACTATTTCATCGGTTTTATTACTATTTAATCTGTTTAATAACTATTTCATCGGTTTTGTAATATTTAATCTGTTTAATTACTATTTCATCGGTTTAATTACTATTTCATCGGTTTAATTTTGAATTAATCTGTTTAATTACCATTTCATCGGTTTAATTTCGATTTAAACTGTTTAATTACAATTTCATCAATTTAATTACTATTTAATTTCAATTTAATCAGTTTAATTTTGATTTTATCGGTTAAGTTTCTATTTAATCTTTTTAATTTTGATTAAATCTGTTTAATTTCGATTTAATCTGTTTAATTTTGATTTAATCTGTTTAATTTTGATTTCATCGGTTTAGTTTCTATTTAATCTTTTTAATTTTGATTAAATCTGTTTAATTTCGATTTAATTAGTTTAATCACGATTTAATCGAGCAGGGTGCAAACATAACCAAGCGAGTGGCTTGCCACTCAGAATGAATCTTTCTGCGTAGTGATTGCATGATCTCTCCCTATGTTGAAAGTGTTTTCCTCGGCGGTGTTTCCCTGTTTCTCATATACATTAAACTTGCTGAAGTTAACGGTAATATCTAGTATAGGGTGCTGTCGGTTAGCTGTGGCATAAAACTGAATAGGCGAATAATATAACCATTCACAAGTCGAAGCCAAACTGGTCATTTGTCAATCAAATATTGAATCAGTTTGTGTACTTCAATCAATTGTTAAAACCAAGTGAGTTTGAGTGGCAACAGATACATTCGTGAGCGTTATATGTTCTTTCGCAAAAGAAGGATCCGTTTGGTTAGATTTATCACAGTACCTATTCAAATTTGATATATCTTCCGTGAATGTTTTGGCTTTAACCTCTTCATTTGAAGTAACTTCAGAGCATTCATATCCCAAATTAAGCGTTGGGAGATAGGAAGGACTTAAAGGATTATTGCTTGCCTGTTCTCCTACGAAGGGATGGCTACATATTCTGCCATTTCTTGATGGCTTCCATTCCAATGCATCAACACTAATCATAAAATTAACCTTAAGCCTTAGCTTGTTTACAATCATGCTGTAATAGTTTGTAGTCTTTCAAATTTACTTTTTTCGCTTAAGTGCCTTTATCCACTGGTTTCTTTTAAGTATATGAACTCTTTCACAGGGAAATCTGTAAAATTTTGTTCCTTTGGGACACTTGGCAAGGTAGTTTTTACATTTTAAAACAGAGCAAGACATAATAATAAAGTCACCTTTCACTGGGTGCGGCCATATTCATAAAATTATTTACCCCATAGATGTCACAGTGTGATTTGGGGGAAAAGGCTATAAATTTATATATATATATATATATTTAATTTAAAAATATCGAAGAAAACATTTAAAACTATTTTCTTTCTTTCTGATTCATTATTATAAATTTCTGAGGTAAAGTTATTTTTCGAACCAAGTTACGCAGAAGCTCACCGCTTGCGGCGCTTTATAAACACTCAAATTGCGTTCAATTACAGGTACCGGAGAGACCGGTTTCTTGTAAAACGTCTCGTAGTGTGGTGTTGCTGAATGCCGCAAACCGTAGGGAAGGGGAATGCTATCCGAATCGGTCTAAAGATAAGACACCGCGCGGTTTTTCTTGCGTTTCCGTGCTTGGCTCCGGCCATCGGGTTTTTATTCGCGGGTTAAGGAATAGGGATAGGTCCCTCGCTTTCGCTGGAGCAGGAAGGCAGCGACGCAAAAACGACGCCATTACCCATTTCATAATTATTTGCGTCCTCAGCTAGACAAGAAGTTGTTGCGACGGTCAAGTAAGCTATTTTTATCTTCTGGCTGGTTTGATAATGCATGCTTTATATTATGTTGTAACTCTAAACAATAAAACATATTTTACTAAATCCGAAGGTTCCCTGAAGCTAAACCTCAATTTAGAGTGAATTTGGGCGGACGGCCACGTTACCGTCTTTCCCACTACCACGCCATCATTGAAGATTCAAGAACGTCATTTTTATTTTTATTTCTTCTCTTTCGATTTTATAGGGTGAGTTGAAATTTTAATTCTTAAGTTACATTTACAAAAAGAACCTCAACCTCTAGCTTTCCCTAAAATTTGGAGCTGTAAGGCTAAGTCATTAAGCCGTAGCTCGACAACTAAACTGGAGCAAAAAAAATTCAATTTTGAGAATGACCCCGGATATATCGACAATGCACACGCTAAACAAAATGTTTTTAACCAACTCTAGGTTGAACTTGATTGTTAAGACAAAAGTCCTTTGCAACATTTCTCGTCAACTTAAAACAGAGTTCTTGTTAAAGGTGGTTTTGCAGCTCCCCCAGTGTTACCAGGCCTTTGAGAAAAACTAGAAGTTGATTTTGAAATTGACTAACTGCGATCACAAAGGGCCTAAAAATACTGCATGTGAGTTAAAAATGAGACAGGGCGACAAATAATCTCCAGCCCCTTTAGAGAAATCCAAAAACTATTAGGCCTTTACTACAACACTGTTTTTTTTCCTAAGTCTAAATGGAAAATGTCAAAGTGTGTTACTTCTGTAGCTATTATACGAAAGATGATAAAGAGCTATTACAACATATTGTTCGTAGTCACAAGCATTCAGATAAATTATCTTTTCGTTGCAATATATGTGGGGCATTATTCAAAAATCCAAACTCTTTCCGTAGTCACAAATTTAGAAAACACCAAAATATTAATCAAATTGAAAGAGTTCCAGATAATTTTGAGGCAGCTTTTGAATTTGACCCTGGTGCAAGGGGTAATGTACCAGTTCAAAAGTTTATTGAAGCCTCTTACGTTTTGAAGCTTAAAGAAAAACATGGCCTGTCAGACGAAGTTATTGAGGATATTATGACCACTACTTCGGATCTAGTTAAAACTTATAGTGCAGGGAGTATTAGCTTAAATGATAGGCAGTTATTTAATGGACTTGAAACTGCATACAGAAGGGATTTGTTTTTTAAAGCTTAAATGAATTATGTTGCCCCAGTTCCTTTAATAATTGGTCACTACAATAAGCCGAGTCTTACCCAACCCACTGCAAATACTGCTTAAACGAAAGCAGCAATTGCTTATTACATCCCATTTGTAACATCAGTCAAAAATCTCCTAAAAATGCCCGAACTTGAGGAAAATCTATTAATTGCCCCAGCTAACCGTAATTGTGATGTAATGGATGATATATTTAGTGGCAAAGAAATTAAACGGAAGTGGGCAGATACAAATCTAGACAATAGCATAAATTTATTGTTTTCTTTCTATTTAGATGATTTGGAAATAGCAAATCCTATTGGGGCACATGCAAAAAGGCATAAGGTTACAGTTTTCTATTGGCAACTTTTAAATACACCTCCATATATGAGATCAAAATTGAGTTCCATCCAATTACTCGCGGTTGGCAAACAAAAAGACATAAAGGAATTTGGATTAGATACTTTACTGCATGATTTTAAAAGAGAGATGCAAAATTTTGAAAAAGGTATTAAGTGCATGTTCAATGGCGTAGAAAGAGTAGTGAAAGGGAAGTTAGCATTTGTGCTGGGTGATACACTAGCGGCTCAGGAAATTGGTGGCTTTAAGGAAGGCGTGGGTAGCGCTTTCAAATTCTGTAGAACCTGCGAGATTAATAGACCCAGAATAAGAGAATGTATACAAGCAGATACTTTTCCTTTGAGAGATAGTATTGAACACTCCGACAGACTGCACTCTTTGGCAACTTGCTCCAAAAAAGCAAAAATCTACTGGTCAAAGCAATGGGGTGTAAATAAAAAAAGCCCATTTGCTGAAATTCCAAACTTCGAAGTCACAAAAGATCTCTTGCATGATCCAATGCATGTGCTCCTTGAAGGAGTTGTTAAATATGAAACTAAACTCATGCTTGATTTGTTCATTTATGAATTGAAGCTATTTACGCTTGACGAGTTGAATTATGCTATTCAGTCATTCTCGTATCAGAAGAATGATTTGGACGTGAAACCTTCCATAATAGAAAAAAACACTTAAAGAAAAAGAGAGACCTGAAGCAAACAGCATCTGCTATGAAAACGCTGCTTTTTCTAATGCCGTTGTATATTGGTTTAAATGTACCAAAACATAATCCACACTGGACGAATTTTTTGCGTTTAATTCAAATAACGCAGATTTGTCTTTCTGTTCTTGCTAATAACAGCATGGCTAACACATTTGAATGTCTAATTTCGGAACACAATGAAAACTTCCTAATTCTTTATCCAAATTCCAATGTAACACCCAAAATTCACTATTTGTTACATTTCCCTGACCAAATGAGACGATATGGCCCTTTAAGATTTCATTCGTGCATGCGACTGGAGAGTAAACACTCGTATTTTAAAGGGAAAAAATGGAGATGTTTTAAAGATGTACCAAAAACTATGGCTTTAAAGCACCAACGTTGGTTGTGTTTACAACAAACCAATGGTAGTGGAGGAAAAAATCAGAACTTCCTTGGGGATCTGGATGACGTTAAAGAGGGATATGAATGTGAAATTACTGATGAAATTAAGGCTTTGTTGCATTTTTTCGATGAAAACGCAATTGATACTGCATCTATGCACGTAAGCTCTTATATCACTATTTACGGTCACCGCTATGAGAAAGACACTATTTTACTGCAAGACTACACTGAAGAGCATGGTCCCACTTTCATGATTGTGTATGAAGTTGTTACTATAAATCTTAACTGTTATGCCATTTGCCACCAAACCAAAATAGAATATTTTGATAGCCATTTGAACAGATACGTGTTTCAAAGACCTTTGGGCGGACGAAAGTATTTAATTCCAATTAAAAATTTAAAATTCAAATGGCCACAGATAAGTCATTTTACCAGAGGAAAATTTTACGTTATGCTATATAACAGCCCCAATTTAGAGTTCTGTTAATTGAAGGCAAAAACGGTTTTCAAAAATAGTTGAGCGTATCAATAGAGATAAGGTGACCTAATTGCTAATTGTATTTATGAATATACCTTTCAATGTGCTCTTAAAGTACATTTGGGAAACATTTGACTGCATGCTTCATACTACACCTAAATGGTATGTGAATAAATATGGGCACACTAATAATATTGTTAAAAACTAAAGCGTGATATTCTGATGAAATGATTTTTATTTGATAGAGTTAAAAATGTCAACTGTTTTCAAAATAATTTCACACGACCGTGAAAAAAAAAAGCCGTGATCGCCGAGAATTTTCTAGGTTTCATGAATTCTGGTATGGAAATGTTGCCATAATCCCTAAATATGTATGATTGCAAAACTTTTTTATATTTAGCCTGTTCAATATTTAGCCTGTTCAAAATTATCGTTTCCTTCATCGGACGGAGCTAGAGCAGTTTTAGAAGTTGATGGAACGGAAGTTGATGAATGGGATTTGCTGCTGCCATTTGCGAAACAGACTATCATGATACTTGGACCGAATGATGAATTCAAGGATTCGCGGACATCAGCAGTCCATTCCAACCAGAGGGATTATCAGGTTTTTATTGCATGGGTGTTTGTACATTGATATCTTTGTTTAAATCATCTTGTAATGAGAGAAAGACATTTGTGTTTGAAAGACCTTTTCTTTCAGCTATTTTTGATCCTTAGGTTTTTTAATCCGAGTTAAATTACTTTAAGCTGTTTCCTTCAAAGATGCTCAACCAACGGATCCGTGCACAATCTCAAATGTGGAAGTACCGGAACTCGTGATTTCAAGTGGTGGACATCAGGAGTCAGTGTTTCCCGAAGAAACTCAAAGTAAAATCGTTTGTCAAAATAACGAAGTTACTTCGCAAACTGCAGCATTTAATCCCCAAACGACTGAATTTGTAAGCATTTGTTTTACACATTGGCATAACTGTGAATATTTAACAGATCTTTATAATACAGAATGCAAAGTTAAGTCTCCCAAAATTTTCGGATTACACCGAAAAACGATTACAAGAAGGAAAACCCCTTGGGATTAACATCTACCATAGTAAAGGAACTCGCGTATGAATTATTAGCTAAGTACGACATGAAAACACAAGGCGAATACCAAACTGTGGGGAAAATGCTTTTTGCTAAATACCCGTGTATTTATGTTGATAAGACAGCCTATTCACCTTGGGTAAGTGTGAATTAGAAATATTCATTTTATTTATTGTAATAAAGTAAAGATTGTTTTCTTTTTTTCAGCAATTTCTTATTAACAAGTTGTCGTCTAAAATTCGGCATATAAGGTGGCTCGAAAACCGCAAAGAACAGTCATTTTCAGGTGAAGTATCCAAAAAACGCAAAAAAACCCAGCTCAACGAAGAGGCTTTGTGCAGCGTGGAAATTGATATGACAGATGATACGTCACACGAAGATGCAGTACTTGAACTAAAAGTTACATTTAGTGAACGCGAGAAAGATAAACCAAAGCTATTAAAACTAATAAGACAGACGTTTGCCAACAGAAGAAAGCAAATAGCAAAAAATAGTACTAAATTTGAAGAGATGTACACTCAATTTCCACATTTGAGTGATACAAGCTACGTAAGAAGTTTAAATTGTTGACGCATGTTATTATGTTATGTGACTGAAATAAATTGTTTTCTAGCTTGAAGCTGAATTGGATTTAATCCTCCATTTTCCAAATACCAAGATGCGCTTTATTGGAAATTTTGAGAGAATTTCTCGTCTACTTGATGAAGAATTTGAAATGGTACTATATTAAAATTTATATTTCATTATTAAATAATTTTTCAGTTAAGTGGCGCGGGGCTGTCATCAAATGACTTTTAAGACGGGGCTGAAAATCCGATAACCAAAAAACAAAGAACAGTATATTATAATTAAACCCAAAAAACATTACCTTTTTTCAAATATCTTTGACAAAGCTAATTTCTTATTAATTAATAATTCCGAGAGTTGTTGAGCGTCACAAGTAATCAGTCTCTAAGACGCTTAAAAATGTTTTGTTTTTTGAAATGGTTACTTATAATATCGCTTTTGCTTTCAGGATGAGAGTTCTGAATTTGAAAAAACCTGCGACTTAATTAAGTATTTGGAATTGAACCTTAATGTACCTGCCAGAGTTAAAGGAGCAAAGCCAAAGGGTGGAAAAAAAGATAAAAGGAAAGCTAAAAAACCGCCCCCTTTTCAATAATAAATATGTCAGATGTATGAATTTTTACTATTTTGATATCAGTAGTCATTCAACATATATATATTTATATACATTTTCATTATCAGACTTTAGAGGTTGCCAGTAATTTAAAGGATGCACCGCAATTGATTGCAAGAGATGATTGTGAGGGAGAACAAGTTGGGAAAACCAAAATATTACCTCTCCGTGTCAAGAAGATTATATAAACTTAACGATCCAATGAAAACGTTATTATGTTTCTGAGTTGGGGTTTCCCATTTTTGTTGTTGTTTTGAAAAATATATCGCAATGCACGGGCCTTGATAGATATAGGAGGCAATGAATGAAATATATCACAATGCACGGGTCTTGATAGATATAGGAGGCAATGAATGAAATATATCACAATGCACGGGCCTTGATAGATATAGGAGGCAATGAATGAAATATATCACAATGCACGGGCCTTGATATATATAGGAGGCAATGAATGAAATATAAATACAATGCACGGGCCTTGATAGATATAGGAGGCAATGAAGGAAATATATCGCATGCACGGGCCTTGGTAGATATAGGAGGCAATGATAATCTCTCTCTTTGCACGAGAGGTTTATCTTTAATATTTAAATAAATATAATTATTTTTAATTATTTTAATCTTCAATAATTAACATTAATAATAGTTAAATCGTTTAAAATAAAGTTATACCAATTATCTTCTCAAACTTTGCTAATATTGACGTTTAAAGTGAAGGGTACCCCTCTTGCCCGCTTTCTTCAAATTTTGGGGTATATATACGATTCGTTTCCATTATAATAGTAAGGAAAAAGCGCAATTGCGAAAACCTTTGGTGGCGATCCCACCTTAGGAAGGCTAGACGTTTCTCGTAACCCTAGCTGATCGCCGCGTATATCCTAAAACCAAACGATGATAATGGAGTAGAAGCCAATGATACAGATTGGTGTCTATGTGGAATAGACGGAAGACCAGTGGATGGTGGTGTTAGAAGCCAGTGTAAGTGCAGACTGGTGTCAATGTGGGATTGACAAAGAACAGAAGATGGTGGTGATTAGAAGCCAGTAAGAACAGACTGGTGTCCGTGTGGGATGGACAAAGACCAGAAGATGGTGGTGTGAGAACTCAAGTAGAGGAGCCATTTCCGTGACTGTGAAAGCAGTTCGGAGATGGCGAACACGTTTGCTCCGATACGCAAACTGCGAACGCGGTCACGTGGGTGTAACAACGGACAGACAGACAGACAGACACACAGACACACACACAGACACGGCCGTTACAGAACCTCTCCTGGACTACGTCACACGGAGAGGTAAAAAGAAGTTTTTTTGGTGTATAAGAGTTGCAATATCAAAATCCAGGAACCGCTTGCCGAATGCGTATTTTACCTACTCGCGTTTTACTACGCGTTCGACTTAAGTTATCCAGCTGTACTAGGGCAAGTCCTTGGATTTTTGCAAGAGTATATTTTACAAGATAACGGGCCAAAAAGCTATTTCGTAAAATCAACCAAATACTTAAAATTTGTAGAAGAGAAAGAAATTAATCAAAAATTTTTGAATCAAGAATAAAACTAGCTACGAGCTTTTAAAAGCTACTCTTAAATGAACTTGTTGTTACCACCTAAACACAGCTCGAGTAGGCATGACTACCACCTAAACACATCTCCAGTAGACATGACTACAACCTAAACACAACTCGGTTAGGCATAACTACCACCTAAACACATCTCAAGCAGACATGACTACCACCTAAACACATCTCGAGCAGACATGACTACCACCTAAACACATCTCGAGTAGACATGACTACAACCTAAACACAGTTTACGTAGGCATGACTACCACCTAAACACATCTCGAGTAGACATGACTACCACCTAAACACATCTCGAGTAGACATGACTACAACCAAAACACAGTTTACGTAGGCATGATTACCACCTAAACACATCTCGAGTAGACATGACTACCACCTAAACACATCTCGAGTAGACATGACTACAACCAAAACACAGTTTACGTAGGCATGACTACCACCTAAACACATCTCGAGTAGGCATGACTACCACCTAAACACAACTCGGTTAGGCATAACTACCACCTAAACACATCTCGAGCAGACATGACTACCACCTAAACACATCTCGAGCATACATGACTACCACCTAAACACATCTCGAGTAGACATGACTACAACCTAAACACAGTTTACGTAGGCATGACTACCACCTAAACACATCTCGAGTAGACATGACTACCACCTAAACACATCTCGAGTAGACATGACTACAACCAAAACACAGTTTACGTAGGCATGACTACCACCTAAACACATCTCGAGTAGACATGACTACCACCTAAACACATCTCGAGTAGACATGACTACAACCAAAACACAGTTTACGTAGGCATGACTACCACCTAAACACATCTCGAGTAGACATGACTACCACCTAAACACATCTCGAGTAGACATGACTACAACCTAAACACATCTCGAGTAGACATGACTACAACCTAAACACAGTTCGAGTAGGCACGACAACCACCTAAACACAGTTCGAGTAGGCACGACAACCACCTAAACACAGCTCAATTAGGCATGACTACCACCTAAACACATTTTGAGTAAACATGACTACAACCTCAACACAGTTCGAGAAGGCACGACTACCAGCTAAACACATATCGAGTAGACAGGACTACATCCTAAACACATTTCGGGTAGGCATGCCTACAACCTAAATGATTTTTCTCTGAACATGTCTTTCATCTAAATATTTTATTTGGTAACGTGTATAGGTAGGAAACGTGTTTCAAAACGCGTTGCATTTTCCCGTTTAGGAAAATGTTTAGATTCTAAACGTTGTTTTTTCTGTGTGCCATACTCATTTTACCTTCTGCCTTAGGCGAATATAGCTCTTTTATTTATTTATTTATTTATTTACGATTATTTATTACAAGACGACTTTTCACGTGTAACAAACACATTACAAAATTAAATATATTCTTATTTATAACAGAGCCCCAATGTGTAACAAAAACGAGCACTGAAATAGAACATTTTGAGTTCAGCTAATTCTTTTCAGCTTACAGAAGATAATTCCCAAAGAAAGGAAGCTAGTGGTGTGTATGGTGTATATATTTGTGCATGTCGTTTATAATAACCACATGGTTATTTATCTTTACACCTATACAACAGATTGCAAAAACATTTATTCTGAAGAAAGTGATAGTGAAATTGATGAGTAAGTATTTTGAACTTGGGTATTAGTGAGCAATTTATTTGTAAATCGTAATAACGTTAGCGAGGACTACATGTTTATTAGTATGAGTATATCTTTAACACCTTTATTTTTTCTAGGAGTCTGAACTCATAATAAGTGCCAAAAAATGGTTAAATTTTTTTATTCAAAGTGGTTACATTGAAAACATGTTAACCCACAATACAAAATAAAACTTGAAAGATCCCATGTAAGTATGGATTGAAATGGAGCAAACTAAGTTGAGCAAAGCAACCAGTCTAAACATATTGCACTTTTTATAATTTTTACATTTGTCGGAACAAAAAAACCAATGGTGGAGAAATTTACGTAAAAATGTGTAAATATATATTTAGGCCGAAGTTTGTCTTGTTTGAAGTAACGATTAAATGTACTGAAATTGGGGGCGAAATACCAATTTAATCCGAGCAAAATTCTAAGATATCTCAGACTTTTGAGTGCTATCGGTTAAACTATCAAACTGCATATTATAGTGAAATTCACATTGAAATGTCAGCACGTGAAACCTTTTGCTTTCTTTAAATCCCTACCGTTTGTTTGGGAGACATTATATTTAGGTAGAATTATTTTATTATTGTCGACATTTCATGGTGACTTTGAAAAGAAATTACTTGATAAGCATATTGTGACCAACTTTTATATTTTTTTTTTAGTTACTTAGAGCACCCGGAGTACTTGAAACATGCTAAATTCTTACAAGGAAAAGCAACGAAAAAACGTTATTTGTTGAATTTAGACGTACAGTTAGATCCTAAGGAGGTAGAATGAAATGTAACACGTAACTTATTATAAACCGAATTCGGCTAAACAGATTTGACATCTAATCGTACAATTTAACAAATTGTATTCACTCAGAAGAAATGCATACATATAAAATTAGTAACCAAATTGATTGACTACACCATCATGATAAATTCTTTTTCGAAAAGAAAATATGTGAAACGGACTAGAATATAACGATATTTTCAACTTTGAAAATTAAACGGATTTATTATCAAGTATTCAAATATGATGGTTATTTATCCTTACAGGCTACGAATATTCTACACCGCGAGTTTCGTTCTTCTAACTGAGCATTCTGACAAACTGTATTTTTTCCATATGCCAAAAAAATTATTATGTTGTAGTCAGATCAAAATTAACGGTTCAAATGAAACCCATAAATTAATATTAACAAAGAAGCCGAAAAAATCGGTCATATAATTTAACAAATTTGTTTAGTGGAGACTCAAAAACCACTTATTGTTCTATGTAAAATCTTGTTTAATCTATTTAGGTACTGAAATATGGCCAAAGAGAACTTGAAAAAATATTCATGTAAGAAAAACATATACAGACTGGGTATGAAATACATTTCGGCTTTAAAGCTTGATATCTTCAAATTTACTCATCATAGGAATCATGATTTTCAATTTGGTTTACCATCGAGATTGCAGAAAATTAGTATTGCTGATGAAGCACTTGCTTTAAAGAATTTTTTTAATAACAGGTATAAACTTACGAGTGTAGGTAGGCAATGGAAGCTCAAGATTTTACATTTCTATTACTAGTACCAGGAGCAGATGACATCTGCTCCTGCTAGTACGGGCGACGAAAACTTATAATAATGAATTATTTTTGAAATGTTAACACTAATTTGCGCTTATCATTAATCCAGTTCCGTTAAGATTTCGAAAACAAATATTTTAACTTGTTCTAGAAATTTACATTGCGTTTCATTGAAACACAAAACATATTTCATGAAGGTAATTGTGGAAGAATTCTTGATGATGAATGAATATAATCTAACATATGAGGTGGCAGAAAAATCTGTTTAAATTGTTTAAAATAAATCGTTCCAAAATATAGATTCATTCCCAAAGGTTCTCGAGTTATTTTCATTGTGCACGCGGTTCAGACAGAAATAAAAAAATCTCAGCAAAATAGTCAGAAAGGTTCAGACGGTTCTATCTTACATTAATTTCAAAGTTCACGGTTCAAAATTCAGCATTTCAGCAAAGTAGTCAAAAACGTTCAGACGGTCTCTATCTTACATTAATTTCGGTTCAGAATTGAGCATTTCAGCAAAATAGTCAAAAATGTAAAGACGGTCTCTATCTTACATTAATTTCGGTTCAGAATTCAGCATTTCAGCAAAATAGTCAAAAAAGGTCAGACGGTCTCTATCTTACATTAATTTCGATTCAGAATTCAGCATTTCAGCAAAATAGTCAAAAAGTTCAGACGGTCTCTATCTTACTTCATTTTCAAAATTCACGGTTCAGAAAGCAGCATTTCAGCAAAATAGTCAAAAAAGTTCAGACGGTCTCTATCTTACATCAATTTCAAAGTTCACGGTTCAAAATTCAGCATTTCAGCAAAATAGTCAAAAAAGTTCAGACGGTCTACATTATACTTCATTTTCAAAATTCACGGTTCAGAATTCAGCATTTCAGCAAAATAGTCAAAAACGTTCAGACGGTCTCTATCTTACATTAATTTCAAAGTTCACGGTTCAGAATTCAGCATTTCAGCAAAATAGTCAAAAAAGGTCAGACGGTCTCTATCTTACATTAATTTCGGTTCAGAATTCAGCATTTCAGCAAAATAGTCAAAAAAGGTCAGACGGTCTCTATCTTACATTAATTTCGGTTCAGAATTCAGCATTTCAGCAAAATAGTCAAAAAGTTCAGATGGTCTCTATCTTACTTCATTTTCAAAATTCACGGTTCAGAATTCAGCATTTCAGCAAAATAGTCAAAAAAGTTCAGACGGTCTCTATCTTACATTAATTTCAAAGTTCACGGTTCAGAATTCAGCATTTCAGCAAAATAGTCAAAAAAGGTCAGACGGTCTCTATCTTACATTAATTTCGGTTCAGAATTCAGCATTTCAGCAAAATAGTCAAAAAGTTCAGACGGTCTCTATCTTACTTTATTTTCAAAATTCACGGTTCAGAATTCAGCATTTCAGCAAAATAGTCAAAAAAGTTAAGACGGTCTCCATTATACTTCATTTTCAAAATTCACGGTTCAGAATTCAGCATTTCAACAAATAGTCAAAAAAGTTCAGACGGTCTCTATCTTACATTAATTTCAAAGTTCACGGTTTCACGGTTCAGAATTCAGCATTTCAGCAAAGTAGTCGAAAAAGTTCAGACGGTCTCTATCTTACAATATTTTCAGAAGTTCAAAAATCCCAGGAAAATTTGCAAGTTCAAGAAGTCGAAGATATAAATCATGCCACTCACACTAGTCTTTCAAAGGGTGCTGCAGTTGACTCGTTAAAGCAACTGAAGGGCAAGAAAAGGAAATTTCTTCAATCTTGGAGAAATCAGTACACATTTTTAGACTTTGACGAAGACGATAACCTCATGTACTGTAAAGTCTGTAGGAGCAATGAAGGAGGAAATAATTTTAAAGAAAGTTCAAATTACTTTGTTCAGGGAACTAGTAATTTTCAACTAATTATTTCATGTACTTTAATAGCATCAACTATTTAAGTACATGAAAAATCTTTTTCACCTCTGAATTGTGTAGCCGCACTTAAAAAAGCTGCAGAAGTAAACTACAGAGCCTTTACCCATGGCCGTCTTAAAGCTAAATGAGATTCACCAGACTAGTGCTGGGCGGATCTGATTACCGATTACGATTACTAAGTACAGTAATCGATTACCGATTACTTTTAACGATTACTAGCTAGTATAAGGCGACACCTACTTTTGAAATAAACGTAACCCGTATAATAAACGTAACCCGTATAATACTAGAGATATTATTTAAATGCAAGTTAAATTAAAAAAAAACACAATTTTATGCCCTGAAACAAATTTCATCACAAATAATTCAAACTTTCAACTTTACAAAATAAATTTTATTTCAAGTTTCGACAAAATATTTAACTTAGTAGAAAATGTTTTTAAAGGTGTAGTTCCAATGAGATTTGTCTGCACCATGCCATGATGCCGTCATGTGACCATGGCCAAGAAATAGAGTATGAAGGAAAAGTTGCAATACATATTTTAAAACTCTAAAAAAATGAATGTTTGAAGTTAGAAATGCGAGCATTGAAACTTTGGAGTCCTTTAAGGAGCTTCTACGATCAGTCACAATTTGACCCATTTTTGAAAAAGGTTGCTCTGAAGGAACACTGGTTGCCATTAGTGGTAAAACCTTTTTAGCTAATTTGGCAATATTCAGATAAGAGTGTTGGTTTTCTCTCCACCATTGCATACCGTCGAGATAGTGGGGAATAGTAGGTTCTTGAAGGAATCTTATTACTTTCGCGTTTGCGGATACCCTTGGAGATGGTGGCGCTGGATAACTCAGAAGTGATATCCCTCTTTTCATTTCCAAGTCTTCCCATAGAGAGCCAGGCTAGGTATGGACATCAATATCCATTGTGTTTGAACTTGCTCCGCTTTCTTCATCGACGCTACGGAATTCACGCGTCTCGGCTCTACGTCTTGTTTCTTCCTCTGCAACGTGGCCAGTCGCGTCTAAAAGCCATTTTTCTGCCTGATTCGCTGAATCCTCATCTGAAAATCCGTTCTTTTTCATCTTTGGGTCTACAAGGGTTGCAAGTGCAAACTGAGATTCTCGACCGAAGTTGCGAAATTGTCTTTTCTCCATTTGACTCAACAACGTTTTGCAAACGCCTTTTGAGAATTCGGAAGCTTCCCGATTGTTTATGCGATTTCCGACTCTTTTGAGTAACACACCCGAAACATAAATAATGTCGGAAGATCTTGGGTATTTTTGGCTAGACATGATGGTGGTGGCCTCTTTCAAAATGTCAACCAGTTCTTCATTGGCTTTTACTTCGGCAGCAGACGAGAAGTTCAAATTTAAATTCAAGGACTCCGCTGTCGCTCTAAGAGCTGCCTTTTGTTCAAGAAAACGGTCAAACGTGGAATTCCATCTTGTTTCAGTATCATTATAAGTTTGTGCTGAGGCAGTTCCAATTGCTTTTGCGTAACCACTAATCGATCTGCAGATTTTACGTTTCGTCTAAAGTGACTTACCATAGCTTTCACTGTATTCTTCATGTTATTTAAGTCTTCATCTCCCTAGGAGCACAAAATCGCTGGCCCAGCAGGTGCTGGCCACATACTGGCCCAGCAGTGTAGGCGCAGCAGCGGTATATCACTGGACATGTCCTACCTTGCTAGTGTATGGGTTAGTGCTGGGGTTTTAATAAAAAGCCTAAAGCTTTCCAGCACAATAATGACCACCTTTCCACCCTAAGGGCCGACTCTTATTCAAGTTAATACCGACACTAAACGCGCAACTTCACCGCCACTAGGCCACCTTATTTCCTACGCTTTTCCACCACTCACCCAATCCGTATTCTCACACTTCCCCACCATTGAATCACGCTAAATTTTCACAAAAACCCATCATTCTCCCTCTGATTTTCCATCACTAGCCCATCCCTAATCCGATCGTTTTTCTTCACTTTACCATCATTCACACATTTCACTTTCCTACTATAACCCACCAATCATTCATCTCATATTCCTACATTTGATCAACACCCTTTCTTACATTAAGCCTACACATATCCCTACATTCCGCCTACACATATCCATACATTTGGCCTACTCATATCCATACATTTGGCCTACTCATATCCATACATTTGGCCTACACATATCCCTACAATAATTTTCATCTAAACTATTGGACCAATTATTTAAATTCAATTTCAAAATTGTGGAAAAATTTATTTACTTCGACAGATATGATTGACTTTTCGTACAATAACGCAAATTTTAACCAATGTTCAGCTTTATTTCAACATATAAAAAATACCCAAAAACATGAATAAATGCTAACTCTAGCAGTTTCAGAAAATTGGTTATCAGTTTCACTTACCAAAGCACAGGGTTTAGTTTTTGCTTCTTCGACCCGTTTCCTTCGTTCTGCACGCCCACCTGTTCTGTCATAAGCTCCCCTGACATGCTTCTTTACGGCTAATTCAGCCTCATATTCTTTAATACCTTTGAAATTTGATTGAATGGCCGCTGAAATAAAAAATATTTTATTAAGTTCCAAATTAGAAATTTTGCACCAAACACATCTTACCAACAATAGCATTTTTAATATTTAATTCCGCAAAGGAGAATTTGGTTTCAGAGCCTACTTAGTTGAATTTCAAGATTAACTCATGAGCCAAAACTTTTTCAAATAGTCTCTGACAACAGTTTTTTATTTTTTACCACCATAGGAAGCAAACATTTTAATCTGTTGTAATAGTTAAATTTTGATATATTTATAAAATGAACGCGAGAAAATAGAAATGTATTTAATGTAACCCTTACAGCTCTTTTCCGAATTGTTTCGTCCTCCAGTAGATTTTCTACCAACTTCAGTTCTTGGAGTGAAGTAAGAGGTAGTTTGGGAAATTCATCTATTTCAGTTATCTCTTGATTTAAGGCACCTGTACTTTCTTTGGAATTATTTATGAGAAAATTAACTTTTGTATTCAAATCACTCAGCATTAGAAGAACGGTTTTCTTGAATTTTTCATTACTTTCATCTGTTAATTAGAAATTTATAATTTTAAATTTGCTCTAATCTCGATTAATACTTTTATAAATAAAATTGGACGAATATTTATTAAATAAAGGGTTATGCCACAATCCACATGTTTCTGAGACCATACGTAAAACTAACCATATCTATTGGGGTATTTTCTAAACCTTTTGAAAGTGCCACTTGTAAAAGAGACTAAGTTTGTACATAGCAGAAGAAAGAGCTTAACAGTCATAAAAAACTATACCTTTTAAATTATCAGGATTTCTATGATACGCATTTCTATTAGCCACTGGTTCTGATGTTGACGCTGAAAGCAAAGTCATTAGGCTTGATCGCGAATCGAAATTACAGATTCTATTACCTAAATCATTGGCTGAATAGCTTGTGTTGACAAACACATCTGAAAGCGCAGTGTTTATATTTCGTCGTGGCGTTCCAGAATTAAGGCTGGTTAGAGGCGAATTCCACTCTTGAAGTGATTGCGAAATGGGTAGATTTTTCTTGGGTTTGTCGTTCTTTGACGACAAATCTTTATTTCTGGAATGCTTTTCATAGTTTAATGCCGAAATTTCTTCACATTCGTGATCCCTTTTCTGTTTTAGGGGAAAAATGTTTTAGGCTTTTACGCTTGAGCGTTTTTTTAAATGGCAAACAGGCTTTAAAACTACTTAAACCCCTTTGTAGCTTTGTCGGCGATATGCTTTTCAAACTTCTATCATTTCTGATTTGTTTCTTAGGCGAGATAGTTTTTCGAGTTTTAGAGCGTATTTTACATTTTGGCGGCGAAGGTTCAAATAGTTTTCTTCGCTTAGACGAAATGGAGCTAGCGCGGGTTGTTTCGAGAGAAACGCGTTCAAAGTTGGTTGTTCCAGGGGACTTTCGCGTTGCAAGTGTTTAAGCACCGGTGATACTTCGTAAAGTTATAAATCATAAATAAACCAAAAACAAACATTCCACATTTTGATCATTTCTTTATTAAAAATTGTGGGATATGCGAATCGATAGATAGTATCCTGTTATCAATAATACCAGTAATTGAATATTTACAGTCCAAACTCATATTTATCGGGACCGTTTGCCAACATTGCATGTCGTGCCATTTTTTGCGAATTTATAACCCACAATCTCTAGTAAAGGTTGCAAGACAGATAGAAACATAAGGTTCAAAATGTTCATCATTACTTTATCATTTGCCAAATAAAATCACCATATAAAAGCAAATACATTTCAAGTACTATCAGTTATATAGGCTAAAGATATTTTGAAACTTTGAACATATATAGACTTCAATCTTTAGTTCTTAGACATTCTAGTATGATATTGGATTGTGGGAGGTTTTTGGTTCAATTCCAAAGTCACACTATTGGTGCTTTTAACCACACATAAGCGGAGTATAAAGGAAGAAGATTTGGTTTTATTCTTGTCTATCAGTTTAAGCGTTTATCTCTTGAGTCACGACCATTGGATATCAAGTGTTTAAATTTAGTTAGTCTGTTCAAAATATCTATTTTTGAGGGTGTTTGACTTAGCCTTAATTAATAATGGGTTGCTGTGATGTATGATCGGAGTACAAAAATCTTTTGCGACATAAACGTGCAAAACATGAAGGTGCGAGTTTTCCTTGTACCGTATGTGCGGAAACGTTCAACATACGTGACATCCTAAATCGTCACATACATATTCACTCTACAGGTGACACAAATTCTAACGGTGAAGGACGAACGAAACCATGCTTAACACATAATAAGGATCCACAGGTTAAGAGGGTTAAGTCTGTATCATCAATAAACCTTCAACTTCCAGCGAGGTTTTCAATGCATCTGAAAACGAAGGCGACGATGTTCTGTTGAGCCAGAATGGTGTAGGCATTCAATATTTTTTGGCTAGAGAGAAGACACCCTACATCAGTTATCATCTTAAGAAAACGCGAACCTCCATAATCTAATAAATCAGGAGAATAATGAATAATAGGAGGATTTAACGGAAACTATAATCTGGAACCGCTTTCAACTGAAGAAAACGCAGTTATACATGAGTTAATGGATCAAGTGGAAAATGCTGAAGTTAATGCCTCACAAGAACCTATATTTGCCCCGCCAGAAAACTCGCCACTTCTAGATGTAATTGAAGAGATGGATGCTCGCGTCACGCCATATTTTGTGCACGTATCAGTATCACACCCAAACTTATGAGACTCATATCGACGATAACGTTATGAAACTCAGGAACGCAATGGATTGCATTTGAAAATTATCTACGTGGTAAACTAATACAGAAAAAATTGAATTAAATGGTGACTCACAATCAGCGCCCGATACTCGCTTGAGTTGGCTAACTCTGGCGAGGACGTGGAATATCTTCTTGCGTAAAATCGTAGCGGGATTTAACAATCTCTTACAGAAGACACAAACTCCAGTCAAATCGATGCGTGCGTAGAAACAAATGAAGAAACGCCTCAAAAGATGCAGTAGATGGGTACTTGACCATATTATGTTTATACAAATTAATATAATAACGTACCTGCCTCTAGTGGGTGGGAGTTTTGTAGAACTACCGAAAAAACTTGCCAATAGACAGGCTATACTTAACGTAAAAACAATGACCAGCTTTGTTTCATATGGTCAGTTCTGGCTCATCTACGTCCCGTAGAAAGAAATGAACACCTAGACCGTGTTCAAAAGTACGTCCCATTTGAGGACGAAATGGATACGTCTAACATATCCTTTCCCTTCGAACTTAGCGCGGCAAAAGTTAAAAAAATTTAAATTCCTAATCATCTCTCGGTGAACATTTTCTACTTTGAGGACGGTGTTTTCCCTAATATATTAGTAAAAACAAAGTGATTGTGGAAAAAAGGTAGACCTTTTGATAGTAAAGGGTGAGACGAAGCATTATTGCCTGATACGTAGTTTAAGCCGACTGCTGAACATTTTTTCAAAGGATGGTCATACCGCGTTTTACTGTCGTTACTGCCTTCAACGTTTTGTAGGGACTAACGCCAAACAAACCAGGATAAACTCGTTTGGGATTGTTTATTAAGTCTTGTTTTCAATCAAGCATAAAGTATACGCTTTACAAAGTCCCTGACATAGCGAATCCGTTTTCTTGTTGGGTAAAGTTCTCCATAATTTTGACCAATTCCCTGAACCTTTTCGCGTCTATTTAGCATCATGAAATATTTGTATTTCTTCAGTTCTATTTGCTTTTTAGGAACACCTTCAAAGCAGACCGATTAAGGTATGGCGTCGCCATTCTTGAAAACATTTGTTACTTCATCCCTCATTTCATATAGCTGAGTATATTCCTTTTGGCGCAACAGGATACCGGTCGATTTATCTGTATATCCCAATCTGATTTTGCAGCCTGGGATTAGGCGTCTGATTTGGCTAAAGAAATCTCGAAAACGTTAGTAGTATCCCTAAGGGATGAGACCAAGTGTCAGTTAAAATTACCCGCGACCTAAATTTTAAATATCAAAGTTTCAATATTGCCAAAGCATACCAAGGAAAGAAGTTCCAAAAAAATCAAAGTTTCCATAATGCCGAGGCTAAAGCCCCGTTTTCAATCAACCTTTTTTGATCAAAAATGCAAGCTTTTGCTTGAAAAATCACAGCGAAACGCAAAAGCAAAATATTTAGTCGGTTTCAATCGCGCTTGGGCTGAAGCTTTAAGCTTGATAGTCGCCGCTTTTGCTTGAATGTTTGTTCAAGCAGATATCTATCCTCCGTAGATATTTGCGTTAACTTTTTGCTTTCAAGCGCGATGGAGGATGACGTCACATGAGGAGTTGGAAAAAAATACCTTCTCTAATACGGTCTCTTATTTTACCCGAATAATATGTGGCTTCTTATCTATTTCATAGTTTGCATTTGCACATTTTGTACTTTTGATTATTGGGAAATATAATTTCACAAGCAAATCCATGATGATAATGCACTTTGAAACCTGTTGATATATTTGCTATTGATAATATCGACCCATGGTTTATCCTGCTTTCGATTTATATCCATATCTATTGTTTAACCTGAGATATGTTTAAATTATACATTTTTTCACCAAATTTTCGGCAAATTACATTTCGTGAAATCTCCGGTGCTCGTGGGCAAATAGAATTAAAATCACCAGTGTAGAAAATACATGTTGAAACTTACTGATAGATTTACGTATGATAACATACTTATGATACATACCCACATATATCGTAAAACCCAAGATATGATTAAAATAAGTATTATAAACATTTTCTTCCACGGAAAATTTCTATAAATTAAATTTGAAGAAAATACTGGCCCACGTTGCGAATAAACTTCAAATTATCATTGGGAGGTTTGTTATTTCATTCAGTTTTAGGTGGTATAATTTCATTTGTTATCATCGACCCTCGGTTTTTCCTTTTAGCATAAATAATTTTTCAACGTGAAAAAGATTTTAAAATTTTCTACCGAAATGTTTTGGTTCAGGATAAGCGTTTTTTTTTCAAGTTTTGTTCAAACGTTCTGGTTCACGTGTAGGCCTATTATTTTCAAATATCCCACCATTACACTCTGCCACGTTTCGAACTGATAAGGGAAACTACCGCCATTCGAGCTGGTAAGAGAATCTAACACTATTTGAAATGATGAGGGGATCTATCACTATTTGAACTGAAAATATGAGCTGGTACGAAGCTATACCAACAAAATGGCCGTCTTCGCAAAATGGAGGGCTCCGTAAGTGGCGCACAAATGGGGTTTTCATACTATTAACCTTACATAATCTAGTCTAACCTAATCTACCCTACCATTACCATTAAGAGGTCTCGCTTCCATGTACTAACGGCGCTCGATGCTGTTAACTTCCTCGATCATCCAACTCACTATATCCATTGCGCTACTGGAGCTCGGCAGCTTAAGGAAAACGCTATGATTTTATAAGTGTAAACCCATACCATTCAGTCGAAAGCTCTTCCATATAATTATTTCCATTCAGCAGAAAATTGCCTTTCCGGCTATAATACTATTTGACAATGAAAAGGCAGAAAAAATAATCATAGCGGTCGAAAATTCGCTACAGTGTACAAAAACACCCTAGTGACCAAAATTGAATCTTCAAAAAGTGGCAACGTTGTTGTTATAGACAACACTCATGTTTCAAATCTATGTGAGACTTTATTTCCAAACAGTGACACAAATATTTCAGACGATGTCATTCATTTATTTAGATGACCCTGACGTCTTTAAAACATTTTTAAATGATGAAAAATCCACATCAAACATATCCAGAGAAAATATAGTTTACTATATGAGTTGTTTTCTTATAAATAAATTTCAAAAAGAACTAAATTGTCAAATATGTTTAGCTGTTACAATAGAAAGTGAAAGGGAACCAGATAACCTGTATACATGCTTTTAATTATATCTTTAAATTTGTCAAACACGTGCTGAGATCACCTAAAATATTATTGCAGCTTTTAAAATATTTTAATGAAATATTTACAAACTGGGACCATTTTATACACTGAAGGTAAGTACCATTATGACTAACTCATGACGTTTTTTAATCCAATGTGTACTCTGTGTTAGATCGAGATATCTATGATTTTTGAACCCCATAGTCTAAAAACACTTACTTCCTGGTTGAAACCAATTGCGAAAAAATCGGACGTGATCAATAAAGAATGTAAGACAATGGTTCAAGGATTAAAAACATTTTTGAACCTTTTCAAAGAATTGCTGTCAAGGACCAGAGAAAGTGTGCTATTTCTGAGACTGATAGGGGTTCGCTATGGCAAAACGAATTTCCTTCGTCTTTAATTTGTGTACAATGTCTATTTAAATTGATTCGTTTCATTTAGTAGGCGATAACTAATTATTAATACTCTTATTTTGATAAAAAACATTAAAATTTCAATCGCCTTATTTGTCCACTATGGAGCCATTTGTCAGGTTTCAAATACAAGGTAATCCCGGTCTCCAAAATCGGGTTTCAAATCGAAAATAATACCAGTCGTCAAAAAGCGGGTTTCAAATCCCAGATATTCCCAGTCCCAAAAGGCAGGATTCAATTTACAAATATTCCAAGCCCCCTAAAGCAGGTTTAAAAATTCAGATATTCCCAGACCCATTTTCTGAGCCGCCAAGAAAATTGCCAAATGCGAAACGGAATCAAAACCCTCGCTAAATCCAACTTTGCAATGTGAAGCTCCTTCGTATCTGCGATAGAGGACCTAATGACCTCATGCAGCAGGAGAAAATTTTCCGCGCAACCGTCTACTGCATTGAGACCCATCATCCTCCCATTAATACTGAGAGCTTCGGGGGCTATTTGCTGAGGTCTTATGAAACCATCGTGCAAATACGGACGAAACGTTGAAGTAGCGTAACTTCGAGAAGTGCTCGATATCATCCGTCTTGGAATGAAAATAGTCCTGTTTTTCAGCAGGACCTGTTGTACTTTACTCACAGAAAGGAAAAGACTAAACAGCTGGCCAAGCCAGCATTTAGCGAACTGAAACTCCATCCGGACCAACGGCCTGGAATCCGAAAGTTCCTTGGCAGTGAACGGGTCGCATAGGTGGAAAATGGCAGGCCAGAAGTCCACTTCCGCCAGACTTGAAGGAGATGCGGTCGAAAACACTGTTCCCCAGTATTTGGAAAAATCCTCAACTGGGGGTTTCTTCCGCGGAGACTTGAGAGAATAGATTGGCGCTCCTTGTCTTATCTGATTTTAACATTTGCTGAACCAGCGCAAAGTTCCGACTCTTCAGCGGTTTCTTAGAGGCTTTAGCTCTTTCAATTTTCTTTTTGTGGCTTTGTCTCGCCAATTTCTTTAGCTGTGGTAGTTTGCGGTTGGTGCGAGCAACTAACTTACGGGAGGAAGCGTCTTTCGTCTTATAAAACACTGATACATGCAAATAATGAGATAAGCAATAATATCGTGACCAGCGACCAAGTTCAGAACTTACTTGCACTGATTTCTTCCACTGGTTTAAAAAATGGTTGTTAGTTTGAAAGTATTCTTAAAACTAACTTCGCCGTAGTTTTTAAAAAGAGCTTGTCTCATATCCCTTAAAAAACCGAAAAAATGTTATGCTTTTTCAATGAGAAGCTATCCCCAAAAAAAGGGTGGTTTTATTCGTTTAACATTACAAACGGTTGTCAAGTCATATCTACAAATACAAATGCATACCGGCCCTTTAGTATTTATTCACCTGTTAATCTTAGAGAAACATAAATTTTCCTTTACTTCCTCAACCTATCCAAAATCCGTAAAGATGTTAGAAAATTTTGTGTATTTTCTTGCTCCTCACTAAATTAGAATGAGAAAGGCATTATACAAAAACGAGTTTTGCTTCGCAGTCCTTAAAAAACTGCATTTATACACAATCCGCGACACTTTTTCAAACCCACAAAGGGCCAGAAACTAGAAATTATTATATGTATTGCAATTTGAAATGAAGTTTAATCGTTTTGAGAAATTTGCTTTTAATTGCGTAGTTCAAACATTTGTTATGATTAGAAATTTTACAACAAAAACGGGTATAAATGCGGCGTTTCGGAACAAAGAGCTAAATCAAGGACGATTATAACTCGAGTTCGAATTGAAGTTTAAAACTTATACAAGATGTAACAACACACATATGAACATCTTTTCTGAATGTATGATAAATGTCAGAAATACGACACTGCTTTTCACATCAGAATGAGGGACCTCATTTTAGGAGTACTATAGCGACATTTTACTCTAAATAAGTGTTCTTATCTCTTCCACCCTGAAAAATTAAAATGCTAAAAGCTCATTTTGTATTTTTTCGGCTTAATTATTTGACAGGGATAAGTTTTTACGGGAACAGATTCTACATAATTTCATACGTGAAAATCTAAGCTCCCTTTATCTCGAAACGCCGCATTTATACCCGTTTTTGTTGTAAAATTTCTAATCATAACAAATGTTTGAACTACGCAATTAAAAGCAAATTTCTCAAAACGATTAAACTTCATTTCAAATTGCAATACATATAATAATTTCTAGTTTCTGGCCCTTTGTGGGTTTGAAAAAGTGTCGCGGATTGTGTATAAATGCAGTTTTTTAAGGACTGCGAAGCAAAACTCGTTTTTGTATAATATCTGTCCCTTTTTGGGGAGAAACGTTATTTGGGAATAAATTAGTTCTGGAATAGTCAAACTCAATCGTCCAATTTTTAAGACTAATTATATAATATTTCACTAAATCGTAACTTACATTTGGAAATTGGAATGGTCGGATAATACAATGCACTGTATAAAAACACACTATGCTAAATATTCGTTGAAACCATGTGAAAATTCTAAAAATTCTCCAACTATTTCTTTGTGATCATTTAACCTTAGGCTTAGAAAGACAAAAAATAGGCCCAAAAAGTTTTAAAAAAATCACGTGAACTTAATTAGAGAATCAAAATGGTGAAATTAAGCGCGAGATTTGAATTGAAACTTTTATTGAAATGCAGCGCGTGCTGGCGCGTGAGCTAGCGCGTGGTTTAAAAATATTTTTTTTTGAAACCTATACAAAAAGGCCAATTTAACCTTACACTACGAGAAATGATATACTATACCTTTTCAGCCTTTGCTAGTGCTGTAAAGTTAGGCTGTGAAAAAAGTGTACCCCCTTGGTCGCGAAAATGTTTCCACCTCATAATGTTAAGCTCCATAGAGTTTAACATTATGATTTCGGATTGAGTATAAATAGAAAATCCCTGACGGGATTTTCTTAATATGTGTTAAATTCAACTGTCCACAAAACAAGTATTATTTCCATTTATATAAATAGCTTAATCTTTGTTTTCTAAACCCTTGCCCATTAGTTGATGTTCTTCCACAGTTGCCATTCGATTCTTATTTTTAACTTCGAAATTATCCTCCTCAACGTCAGTATCGTCTGCAACATCATCACCATGATTGACACATCTAAGTTTATAACAGAAGGGAATAATAGTTTTAATTTTAAGGTTTATTTATAAAAAGAGCTAGAGTTGCGGAAAACACACATTGGTGACAAATTCAAGTCAATTGTGGCCCTTTATATACTTTTTCTAATGTAACTAGGCGAAGAATATGGCTTTGCTTCATCATGAAATATTCAGGTGTTTCTCAATATAATGTTAAGCTAAACAATATCAAAAATGTGGTGGTAACTCTATGAATAAAATCGAAAATACGATTACTAGACTAGAATGAGATAAGACAACCTGAACAACCATATTAGGTTGAAACTTTTTCGAAAAACTTTTAGGCTAAGGTAACTAAGTTCCTTGAATAGTTCCGATTACTCACTTTTGGGAATTTTATTTCGTTTGTATCAGTCATAGTAGACGCATCAAGCGTATTACATTAATCTGTTTGTGTTTCAATAGACACGTTTGTCTTCATTGGCAGGTGTAACGCTGGATAATAAAAGCGTGAGACTCATTTCTGATGTTCAACTTAAGGCCTTCATCCCTGAACAGTGAGAAAGCGCTTCCAATGCTAGCTTTGTTATGAGAACCTTATTATTACAGAAAGATAAGATGTCTTATTTTTAAATTACTTAACGTGCAATCAATATAATATTCTTTGCTATTTTGTTATAACTAAAGAAGTTTTTCTTTATTATGATATTAACAGAATGGGTACTTACGGTATAAAAATTAGTACAGATATAACGGAAAACGCTTAAATTTCAAATATTGAATAATCTAAATATTCTAAAATAATGAACGTTGATTCGCAGAGAACTTATGAAAAAGATATTTCTCGGGCACGCATCTCATTAGTCTGCACTTGGTGACACCTAGCGGGGTTCTTCCAAAAAAACAGCGGCCAATTCAACTTTAACAGGGTTGCCACAGTACCTGGAAATCCTGGAAAATCTGGAAAAGTCAGGGAATTTAAAAATGGACCGAAAAGGTCAGGGAAAAGTCAGGGAATTTAAACAATTTCAGCAAAGTCAGGGAATTTGATTTTAGTGGGTAAAATTTCTGGGAATAAGTCTTTATTGAAAGAGTAATGAAAGTTTCTCCTCATGCTCTCTGAACACAGAAAACTCTAGATTAATCCTTAAAAATGTCTAGAATTGTTTTTGTAAAGTAAATGCTCTCTTAGACTTTTAATTTTAGTTAAAATGTTTCTTATTTGTTTTGGTGCAAAAAATACATGGGTAAACTTAATGTAGAGTTTATTTAATTATAAGCACTTAAAACGTGCTGTAAGCATTCACACTTTCGGCCTAAAAGGTCAGGGAAAACCTGGAAAAGTAAGGGAATTTGGTTCTGAAAATTCCGTGGCAACCCTGTTTAACTAAAGGGGTTAGGTCTAAAAGGGTAGAGGGAAGGTAACTATAATGGAACAGCACGATCTCTAACTCTCGCGCACCTAACTCGGCGCACGTGATCCGTTAAGATGAAAATTCTAGAAGGTAAATACGACCTTTTTCTTTTTATCTTTACTAATATAAGGAGGGAGTAAAAACAGAGAAACGGCTGTTTATACTTGGGAAAGGCAGATTCTGCCGGCGCTTGCCTGCGGACTGGCAGCCGCATGTCCGCGGACTGGTGCCGCTCCACGGACCACAGTTTGAGAAGCGCTGAGTTAGATAAAGTAAAATCCTACCCTTTAATGATACAAAACGACATTTTAAATAAATATTTTGAAAACTAGTTTAGGACACACAACTATCACGTCAATCGTCACTAGCAGACGAAGCGTATCAGTTGTTTTCGAAAAAAGACCGTCATTGGACGGAAAGTTTGGCGGACGAAAACCCGAAAAAAGAATGACGTTCAACAATTTAAAATTTTCATAAAAATGGCGCGCAGTGGCGGGTTTCGGGATAGATTTAATTTCAATTTATTTATTAATTATTTCTTTTTTGTTGTTTTGAATCTTTTCATGTATTATGTATGTGTAGCTCTACCGATTTCATAAGGTTTTTAACAAAGATAAACTTTTCCTATAACATATTTTTTTAATTAAACATAGAAAAGCTATTACTTTTAACAGTAACATTACAGTGGAACTATTTACCTTCGTTTATAACTTTCAAAGCATCTACATCGAAATGAATAATATTAATTTGGCAAAAATGCAAAATAGTATGAAAACTACTTTTACTGCAAGTGAGAGGAGGGTAGCCGGAGAAATGTAGATGTTTCACTTGTTTTTTTGCCAAACGACTGTAATGGGGGCAGTGATCAGAGCGACTACAAAAACTAACAGTTTTAAAAATTAATTAAAAATAGTTAACTATCAATTTATTTATATATTTGAAACCGTATTTTTAGGTCCTATCTGATTTCAAAAATGAAAGCTTTTCATTAGTAGTTAAAAAATTGATTCTATCCCTTTCATTAGGTGTTAAGGTCCTAAAGACGAGAGAGAAGCCACATCTTCAAACTGCAGGCTGCTTTTTAACTTATTATGAGCTTAACTCTTTTCTGTGTAATAAGTCTAAAAAGTAAGTGAAGATGTTCACGAGGCCTATGATGTTGAAAATATTGAAAAGGGAGAATGAATTAAGTGGACGTGAATCAATTAAAATGGTGGTGAACACTGACTATGGATTCTTGGGAAGGCGTCATGGTTTTCTGTCTTATGCCCGTCAGACCAAGTTTGCGTCTCTTCCAGGACGGTGTCCTGTCCTTGCATAGTCTTATGGCATGCTTCAAAGTGAGGTTTTCTTCTGCTAAGATCGTCCGTCGGATTTTTACATCTTTTTCCCCGAATACGATTTGATGACAGATGAACGAGTCTTCCTGTTGGTCAAGGTTGCTTTGCTTTGGAGCGAAAACCGACTACGTACTTTTCGGGGCTCTTGTCCTTCTTATGCCTTCTCTCTCGAAATACCAGCCTTTCAGAGGTTTCCTTTTTGTGGATGCATTAGGTCTTGAACATGGCAACAGCATTGTCTTCGGTTTTGGAACATCGACTCTGAAGACAAGAATTGAGCAATCAAGGGTGTATCGATTCTTCATTTCGAAAAATATTGCTCTCTAAATTAGTTGGTGCTTATAATAACAGTTAAAAACTAAACCCATCAATGCAGCTCCCCTAATTGCCAAATGCTTTGGAAAATTTAAACGGAGATATTAAAATTGAACCTCCGTTAAGATAAGATTTGTAAATTTCTATTTTGATTTTAAGATGTTGTCAGAATAAGGTAAAACTAAAGAATATTCGATAATTGTTTCGGAAGATTTATATTAAATCACAGGCGAAGTACTGACAAATATCAAAATTAAACAGATAAATAAATTCACCATAAAAATTTATACGAAAATGTTTCTTACGACAAATCAACTGGAACACTGGAACAGTTTAAAATAAGTTTATGAGGTGTGAATTGGTGTGAACTTGTGTTTGAATGTTTTTAAGACTTAGGGCTAATTAACGCGCGCCCAAAAAATCATGTTTTTTGTTTTTGTATTCATTTTTATTTCCATATTTTTGAAAACTTTGGATTATTTTTGTTCCTAGAAAAAACAGTAAAGATATCTTGAGCCGGATATTTTGTGTAACAAAAATAATTTTAACTCCTTGAAATAGAATCTTTACCGAAGGAAGGGATCGGTTTGCTTGAAAAACGAAGTAGTAAAATTTGTTAGCTTGGATAGAACAGTTCCAAGATTCAGGGCATTATATGCCATGCACGTGCAGTGTGTTAAGTAAAATAAAAGAAAACGAGCGAATAGAATCATATGGGTAAAGGCCGATGCTTTGGTATAAACAAAACTGAACTTTGAGTATGGGGGTGGAAAATAGAAAATTTAACTTCGCGACCTAGCAAAAAGCTAGGAGTCCTCTTTGGATTTAAGAGAAAAATCAGTTGAAACAGGGCTAGCAAAGAAGATAGAAGTCCTTAGAAGGAAATATGAAAATAGTTGGTTATGGGCTAGCAAAGAGGCTAGAAGCCCCTAGTTGGACATGGAGCTCAGACCTACGCAAGGAGCTATAATCTTCAGACATAATTTGAAACTGTAGTCTTCGGACATAATAATTAAAGAATGGAAATTTGAAATTTGGAAAGGTAGTCTTCGGACATAATTTGAAACGATTGTCTTCGGACATAAATTTAAAGGGTAGTCTTCGGACAAAGTAATGAAAAAATAGAAAAGGAAAAGATTTAGATATCACGGAAGGAATAGAAATGGAAAAGGTTTAGGTACCACGGAAAGAATAGAAATGGAAAAGGTTTAGATACCACGGAAAGATTAGAAATGGAAATGGTTTAGATACCACGGAAAGAACAGAAATAGAAAAGGTTTAGATACCAAGGAAAGAATAATGCAAAAGATAGTTAAAGTAGAGGAACAGTCTGAAATAAAAGATACTGAGTTGATTGGCATTTAAGAGAGCGTTGAATTCATCTAAAGTAAAAAACTGAGTGACTTTGTTATTGACCCGACGAACGGGGACTTATGGTTTCGAATTTTCAGTCGGTCGGAACACTTACAAAAATTTAAGCTCTCCCAAAAATAAAGGTAACGGATTAAGAGAATAAAGCTATGACAGCAACAGGAACGACATGTTAAATTTGGGTGCGACAAACTATTGGACGCTCTATATAAAAAGGCTAATTAACAGTATTAGAAAATATGCAGCCCTACAATAATAACACTTCTTGCTATTAAACCTCTGTTTCTGAAAAAGAAAATTAACAATTTATGAAAATGGCCTAGTATTGAAATAAATATTAGCGAGCAGCCTGGGATGGAAAATAAAATGACAAATTGCATACTAACTAAGAGGTGTGTTATGTTTGAAGTGTTACCATGGTGATGGAATATTTCAGCTTTAATTTATTCGTGTTCTAGCTAAATGTAAGCATAATTTTACATATATTTGTCACAATAAAAATTGACTTGATGCAAGTTAATCAACTGCATCATGGAGGAGGAATAATGATTATTATATTCAATTTACTTCGTAAACACCATTTGAAATGATAATGAGCGTTTAAAGGCTGGACGCTAAATATGGTCAATAATAGCGTAGTTATACGTTATTAAACGTTTCCATAGATACGACTGCAGCTCAGCCCCTTCACTAAAGTTTAGAGAGACTTTGGAGTTGGACTCAGTTCTTAATATCTCCAAGTCACTGTAGAAATTAGAAATAGATTGTAATATCCTTGTCTCGTTAATCATGAACAAAGACGTCTATAATATAAGCGTACTAAGACAATTTAAAGTGGTAAGTTATTGTTAGCCAGATGATTAAGATAACCAGGGGGTTAATGAGGAAAATGTTTATCGGGATTCAGGAGTGAAACAGTCGATAAAAATTACTTCCTACGAGTAAATACATGTAAAATTAGATATCAAACAATACTAACCGATTCCTAATTAAAACATATCAACGTAAAGAATTGATGGACTCTGGTTTTTTTTCTAAAAGTTGGTTGATTTTTCTTTTCACTTAATTATTCCCTTCCAAAGAGATATATCCAAAAACTCAATTTCCGCTATAATAAGCTCTATCTTGTTTATTACGACACTAAAGGAGAACATGCATTTATTGGCAACTAGCTGTTATCGAAACGAACTACACGTTCTATCAGAAAAAAAAAGAATTTTAAGAAAACAATATGAAATGTTAAAAAAAATCAATTTTGGAAAGTTTTAAAACGATGAAATCATCCCTCGAAAAGATTTCTGCATGTAAAAAGTACGATAAAAAGTATTATATCTCTTAATCATTGGAATACGAATATTCGACGTACAATGACAAAAACATCGACATTAACTGGCGCAAATATATAAGCGAGATAAAATGTATGTTATATGTTTATCCCGGTCGTATCATCCAAATCAGTTTAGCGGTTAAAACAGAGTTCAGTAACAACAGCAATACATAGATATTTTTCTACTTGGAATCTTAAATAGGAAATACTTGGGTCTTTCAGCTTGAGTTAAAGGAGAAAACGTATAAACATCGTCACCCCTGACGTCATGCATAATTTCTCTGCACTAAGCAATCAGGTCATATTGACATAGCGACCTGCACCGCGATTCTCGCGACTTTTGAGCGCCAAACCCTAATGTAAACAAGTTCTTTTTGCATGTGCTAAACGAGTAGACTATGGGTTATATATATATTTTAAATTTTCTTTTTTGTAATTATAGCTTTGGTTCCCTAAAGTAAACGTCGAGATGTTTTGTTTGAGCTACATTTTTACTATTTTTTCATTATTTTTTGTTGTAACGGCTATATATTTAATGATAACGGGAGAAGTATTTTTGTATGAATATGAGTTATTTAGAGTCGTAAGGTGGATTTAGTTTGTTGTTTGATAGGGTTTAGTTTATATTTCTGTGGTTTTATTAATTCAACTTTGTTCCTATACATGTGAACTGCCAATGAAACATGAAGGAAGGAGGAGTGCGCAGTTTAAAAAAGTTTAAAGCCCTTCCCCTTGCATTCAATCAGATATTAGTATCACCTGTTCATGTATTCCTGGTAAAAATGATACAAGGATCAAACATTATTTTTCTAGAAACGTTAAGGTTTCACCCTGAATTAACCTAAGCAACGAATAGAAAACCTTCAAGTGCGGCCCTTTGGATAAACGGCATCGCTAGGTCTAGGGCTGACCAAAACCTACTCCACTTAGTTTAAGACTTAATTAATGTGCTGAATTAAATTTCTACAAACTCAGAATTTGTTTAAAAAATACCCTAGACAATTCACTCACTAACTAAATCGAATTTCTATTACCCAAGTTCGTGGAGTGGGATTCCAAGTCAGAAAACGGTACTTTTTACTTTAATAATACGATCACACACTTTAAATAGAAAATTAAGTAATAAGAGAATCGGGGACAGGATGCTGGGTAAAAGGGCTTGTAATGACAAAAATATCAGTTCAAGTGTCTAGCCTTAATCAGATATATATATAATTGGTTCTAATAATTTATTCTATCACAAAATAATAGCGACATATCTTTCGTAAAGATGTCACTGACTTGTATATTTTTCATTTTGAGATCTTTAATTAATTGATTTTCCTAGTCATACTTGGAGATGCCCAAGTATGCCTTTCCAAGAATGTTCACTTACATTTTCGAAAACACAAAACGTCTTAGGTAATGTATTTTATGTAACATTTATCAAAAGCAAATATAGATGGAGTACAACCCTTAGCGTTTAGTTAAAATTATTGCATATGTAACAAGAATTTCAAATGCTGCTCAATCTAGGTGAAAATCAAAGACGAAAATATTTCTCAAACGGAAAATAAAGTACGCCTTTAACAGCGAATAATACTTCCAAAAATTTTGGTTGAGATCTTAGTAGCTCCGAAGTTAGTTTTCTATTTACTGCTTGCTTTGTTATAGTTAGTTTTCTATTTACTGCTTGCTTTGTTATAATTATAGAAACAGGGAGCGTCTTAAAACTTTCGATTTCTAATAGATGTTTCAAATTATTATCTTATGGGGCAATTTAATAATACATTTTTCTAAAATCTAAGATTTCAATCATAAATTTAACGCAGGGTTATATTCCTCTGTTTTAAAAATTTGACCTCGGACCTACCAAGCAGTATCTTCCCAATGAACCGAATTCCCATTCGACCGAAATGCGTCAAATAAGACACGAAGCTATTGGAATGGCGGGTTTCGAACCATCGAGATAAACTTACGTCGATTGAAAATTATCTACATTTAGCGTAAATAATGAAGTAATTCGCAATTACAAAGCAATTGTTTTGGGAAATTTCACATAGGTCGAGTTATTGACGTTCATTTTTTAAATTAGTTTCAGGATTTTATAATTTCATTACTCTCTCTTCTGTTGTTAATCGTATTAATCTAGGTAAGGCTATGTTATGTCAGATTATGTTGAGAAACGTCAGTATTTCGTATGGTTCAACTAGATTAGTTACTTCCAGAATAATTTGATGCGTTTCCCAAAATATTGTTGCTTACAATTAGATATTTACCCAAACATTTGACGCCTATTCCAAAATACCTTTGCTTACATTTAGTTGCTATCCCACCAATATGACGACTTTTCCTAAATAATTTGGCGCACGGGTTTGGTTTTCATTGACCGAGCTAGAATAAGCTAGGTTATGGTTGGTTATGTCAAAAATTATTAATCATTTTGACTTTTTGCGTCCCGGGTTTAACTTTTTTAATTCCATTAAATAAGGTTATTTTATCGTTAAAAGCTCACGACAACGAAACCTTTCGTAAACGGGCCGAAAAATGTTGGGTTTTGGATAAACTAAACGTTTAGAAAAACCCAAACAATCACAAAATTTATTCAACACTAATCATGTTTGATTCTGCTGAAATTTGAAATATAAACAAAAATCTATTAAAATCGCGACAATTTCCTGTAACATTTTTCAACCCTGATTTAAATCAAAAATTTTCCTTTAAGCATCATTTTACAATAATATAAATGGATATCTTATGACTATGGCTTAGTTCACCTTCGCCTTATATTTGAATAAGCCTTCAAATCGTTTGAAATTGTAGCTCCTTATTACTCTGTTATTATCGAAGAGAAAATGACAATGAACACTTTCGTTAAATGCAGATTTTTGAGGCTTGTTTGCACCAATGGACCTTTTGACTTTGGTTGCGGTCGAATGGGAATTCGGTCCAATGGTAGAGAATCATAAAATTTAATTGCATTCACCTCAGTCTTCATTAAATGCTATTTAGTAACACCCATCAAACATTTGATACCAGTTGTTCTTAATGTGATATGTTTATATTAAATATGAATGCAATTTAGACCAGTTTTTAAATATCATAATATCACAGTTTAGGGTGTACTCCAACTACGGTTGCTTTTTCAATTATAAAAAAAATTTCCTAATCGTCTTTCAATCAATAGGTTTATCGATTGTCCAAAGGAATGCCTTTATTCAAGTAATGGACTTGAGGTAATCTCCATAAATGTGATTAATAAAAACTGTCTTTGCAGACAAAGACTTGAAAGAGTAAGAGATAAGTTTATAAATTAATTGCCTGAAGTAACAGATATTAAAATTTTGACTTTTGAAGACATGATTATAAAACATTTAATATTTGAAAAAAAATCTTATCTAAATACCTTTAGAAAAAATATTTCATTATGAAATATCTGCATCGTTTAAAAACACATGTGCATTTTACTTTCTATTAAAAATGTACAGTTTGGTTTGAGTATTCAGCTCTAAAAGGAGAATAAAATGTTCTAAAAATCTTTGATAGCTGATAAAATAAATTTATTATTAAGACCTAACAAAACGTGTTCGTTAATTTTAAGTTTTCGAAGTACCAAACATGAACGTGTTGTATAACTCTCAAAAGATCACGATCAAGGTACAGATCTTTTCGAATTTAATAACTATATCACAGTCAAACGGCCTATGTTATATTCCGCTTCGCAATATTTTCAATATTAAAATATCACAAATTAAATTCATCAAGTTAAATTTTTCAGATATCCGAGTAATTGAACTTCTTAAAAGCACTTATTAATAAAAAAAACACTGGTATAAAGCTAGTATCCATAATCCCTTAAAATACTCTTGGAAATGCCATTTTTTCTAGAAATATAATTAAGAGCAAAATACTTGTTTAAATAGTTTGAAAAACGTTTTCGGCAAATTAAATTTTGACGAAAAACACTAAGATAAGAATTTTTTTCAAATATTAAATGTTTTATAATCATGTCTTCAAAAGTACAAAATTTTAATATCTGTACTTCAGGCAATTAATTTATAAACTTATCTCTTTTTTTTTCAAGTCTTTGACTGCAAAGACAGTTTTTATTAATATCTGGACTTCAGCTCTAATATTAATTAAAGTTGTTTAGAAACTAACGTTTTAAACCTTCGAAGAGAAAAAGCAGGCGCTCATTTTAAGGGTTTTGTGTGTCCATTAATTAAAATTTCATCCTGACTGATTGGCATGACAATCAACGCCCAGTCCAACTCAAATAGCTTTCCCTTCGTTTCCACAGTGGAAAGTTACACTTGATCGCTAACCTAGTTCAATTGCCCTTGATTGCCAACCGAGTTCAATTACCCTTGATCGCTAACCTAGTTCAATTACCCTTGATCGCTAACCTAGTTCAATTACCCTCTATCGCTAACCTAGATCAATTACCCTTTATCGCTAACCTAGTTCAATTACCCTCTATCGCTAACCTAGATCAATTACCCTTTATCGCTAACCTAGTTCAATTACCCTTGATCGCTAACCAAGTTCAATTACCCTTGATCGCTAACCTAGTTCAATTACCCTTGATCGCTAACCTAGTTCAATTACCCTTGATCGCTAACCTATCTCAATCACCCTTGATCGCTAACCTAGTTCAATCACCCTTGATCGCTAACCTAGTTCAATCACCCTTGATCGCTAACCTAGTTCAATCACCATTGATCGCTAACCTAGTTCAATCACCATTGATCGCTAACCTAATTCAATCACCCTTGATCGCTAACCTAGTTCAATCACCCTTGATCGCTAACCTAGTTCAATCACCCTTGATCGCTAACCTAGTTCAATCACCCTTGATCGCTAACCTAGTTCAATCACCCTTGATCGCTAACCTAGTTCAGTCACCCTTGATCGCTAACCTAGTTCAATCACCCTTGATCGCTTACCTTATTAAATTAACCTTGATCGCTTACCTAATTAAATTAGCCTTGATCGCTAACCTAATTAAATTAGCCTTGATCGCTAACCTAGTTCAATCAGCCTTGATCGCTAACCTAGTTCAATCACCCTTGATCGCTGACCTAGTTCAATTAACCTTGATCGCTATCCTAGTTCAATTAACCTTGATCCCTAACCTAGTTCAACCTTGATCCCTAAACTAGTTCAATTAACCTTGATCGCTAACCTTGTTAAATCACCCTTGATCGCTAACCTAGTTCAATCACCGTTGATCGCTAACCTAGTTCAATCACCCTTGATCGCTGACCTAGTTCAATTAACCTTGATCGCTATCCTAGTTCAATTAACCTTGATCCCTAACCTAGTTCAACCTTGATCCCTAAACTAGTTCAATTAACCTTGATCGCTAACCTTGTTAAATCACCCTTGATCGCTAACCTAGTTCAATTAACCTTGATCGCAAACCTAGTTCAATCACCCTTTGTCGCTAACCTAGTTCAACTACCCTTGATCGCTAACCTAGTTCAAACACCCTTGATCTCTAACCAAGTTTAATCACCCTCGATCCCTAACCTAGTATAATCGTCTATAAAGGCGCTAAAATTGGGGTGAAACGACTACCTAACCCATACCACTAAAAAGTTGTATGTTCCACAGTTTCAGGGTTAACAACGCAATTTAGTGTATGTAATTAAAATTAAGAAAAACGATACTTCAACTAAATTGTTTTTAATGAAACTTCAAAAGGCACAGGTTTAATGTTCGACCTTTCATTTAAAACCGTTTTCAGACCTATCGAACAAATAGTCTTCAAAAAATGGTCGAGTAGCTTTGGCCATCACAGCAAACATTTCCCATGTTATTCCTATGTGAAAATTTCCCTTTTTTTGTCAAAATGACTGAATCATTTTATGGAAATGAAAACCACCCTTAGCAACTTTATTTTTTATAAAATAAACTAATAAATGGATCACTTGGAAATTTTAACCACATATTAAGGGCCTGGATTGTAGATCCGTGGAATTTTTTCAAAACAGTAAACATAATACGAAAAAAGTTACATATAAACAAAAAACCCTCCTTATACATTAAAGTCAGTATGAAGTCTTATCTATGAGAGCAACCGCTCTCATAGAATAAATTATGAAAAAGTGCACTGTACATGTCAATTCATGACACCGAACTTGAAGTAGGGCGCCTTGACCTAACTATCCTTCGTAGCTAGTCCATTTAACGAATAATATATATTTTTCACCCTACTAATATATATTTTTCACCCTACTTTCTATTACTTTTCATCTCTCCGAGTAATGTATGTCACACGCAGGGGCTCTAATTTCGACGTGCCTGTCTGTCTGTTGTTACACCCCAAGGAGTTCTTGGATATTTAAATTTTAAGGGTTCTTCGTAGTCTTAAATGGAGCAATCTTCTATTTTTGAACAACTTCACATTGACTTAATTGTGTTAATTTAACTAACGATACAACTTTAGAAAGGATTTGTGTATGTTTTGTAAGGATCGAAAAATTATTTATGGGAAATTGTCCTATTTCATTCAATTTATTGAAGTGAAACAAATGCTTTTAGGATATATTAAAAAACAATTTTTCGAAAATAATTTTATACAGAAAATTTCGATATGATGAAACGAAATTGAATCCGAAAACACCTTAATAATATCGATCGTAAATGTATAATCTTTCTTTACTGCTTTAGTTTCTGTGATTTCTATTTTTATATTATAGCATTTTGATGACTTACCGACATTATCTCGTTGGAACTTGAAATGTCACTTTTAACTCGAAACTATTTAGATATGAATTTTTAAAAGTTAGTGCGCTAAAGAACACGAATAAAATATAAAGTATAAGTATCGAATTTATTTTTATGCTGATTTTAATTTGATTAATTAGCTCACATAACGACTTAATACGGGAGAGGCCAGCAAGAGTGTTACTTATATTTATGAGATAACTCTTGAATAATCGTTTATTTATAAAACGATGCAGATGATTGTTTTGAAGTACGACAACTGGAAATAATTGAAACTAAAAAGGTCAGAACAACTATCATAAACACTTTCATGGTTAAGCCAGGAATGGTGTTAGGAATATTTCACGTAGCATCCGGTAGAGCAATGGCAGACGCGTTACAGAGGCTACTGGTATTAGCGCAAACTAGTTGTCGTACGGGGCAAGAAACTATTTTTTACTTCTCTGAGTAACGTATATCTAGGAGAGATTCTGTTCTCGACGCTTCAGTCTGTTTGTCTGTTTTTCTCTTACAACCCAGGGGAACTCTATTGCATTTTGGACCACCTTCGCAGTACACATAAATTTCGACAAAAGTGTCTCGTTACGATTTTTTCTTCACCTAACTACTATTTGCTAGCTAGCCTTTTCTCCTTCAACTGCTTTATCCCACTAATTCTTCCATCCGCAACAATTGGTTCTCTGTCTATTCAACATAGACACTAATCTGTCAAATTGAAGTTTTTCAACATTCTCATCGTCGAATTCAAAGATTTAAAGCAAAAAACCTTTTATCTGACTGTTGAGATGTGAAACATAATCGATAACATTCAAATTTCCTAATAATGCTTCATTTTCTTCAATTTGGTTCATACTCCTGGATTTTACCTTTTGCTGGCATATAAAGAAATCTAACAAAACCTTATTTCCTTTTGCAAAATATTGAATAAAAATATGGGAAATAGTTTTTGGAATTTCGATGCTTTTGGTACTTGTGTATCTACAAAGCTCTGTTCCAGTTCGATATTTGTATAGCTTTACTACATTTATACAAAGTCATACATTTGCTAGATGCAATGGAAAGTAGTGCACAATTTCGTTCGGACTGGATCGAAAACAAATTGCTCCTGAGGACCAAAAAATTCTCCTATTAATTATCTGACACCTTATCAAAAATATTTCTATTGTTGCTAATAAATTGTTCGTGGTAAGAGGCGGGCTTTTAATACTCATATAAATAATCTTTTTACCTCCAAACAAGGTTGGGTTAGGTTAGGTTTAGTTAGTTTAGGTTCGGTAATGTTAGGTTAGGTTTTGTTAGATTCGGTTCGGAAAGGTAAGGTTTGGTTAGGTTAGGTAAGATTTGGTTTGGTTCGGTTAAATTTGGGTGTTTTAAAAAATTTCATAGGGGTGATATTTTTTTAAAAACGAGACTTCCGTGTCCAGAGACCAATTTGTCCCGAGACCCAATTCTTCCGGGACCAATTTGTCCCGAGACCCAATTCTTCCGGGACCAATTTGTCCCGAGACCCAATTGTTCCGGGACCAATTTGTCCCGAGACGCAATTGTACCGGGACGAATTTGTCTCGAGACGCAATTGTACCGGGACGAATTTGTCTCGAGACCAAAGTGTCCCGAGACCCAATTGTCCCGAGACCAAATCAGCGAGACCAAATTGTCGCGTATCGGCTGAAAGAGAACCTTAAATGAATAATTTTAGATCTGACAGGGCTATAGCTTCCATTCTTTGGTGCATGTTCTCTTTTTGTTCTGGTAGAGATAATTTATCTTCGGTATGAAAAAACTTAAGCATCATGCTGGATAGCTTAAAGCTCGTTTGCACAAGCGCGAGAATATGAAGCTTAAAGATAAGAGATGAAGCTGACCCGTGCGTCTGTTTCTCGCGTGACCGTTCACATGCCCGCGAGAATATCACTTGAACGAGCTTTTGCCTAGAAATAAAGCTGATTTTCCGAATAAGCTCGCGATCTCCCAAGTTAGATTTTCTCGCACGGGTTCAGTTTAATCGGAATGTCATGTGACTTTTGCTATCCATGTCAAGCATTTGTTTAGTGGAGCATGGTCGGTGGTTAATTTATCTTCGTCTGCTAGTCATTCACGCTTGATTTTGAGAGTAAAAGTTGACAGAATAGAAAGAAAAAAAAAAGAACATGAAAAAATTTAAAAGCCAACAATAGCAAAAAGGACAAGAAAGAAAGGAATATTTAATAAATATAATTCGCGACTACTCGGAGGTTTGGGACAAGTCCAATATTAATTATCGAGATAGGGACTTGCAAAATTTAAAATGGGAAGCGATAGTCAGAGAAATTAAATTGACAGGTAATTAATATTATATTAAATGATACCGTCGTTATTAGTCCCGCCGCCATTTTGTATGTTCACCTTCTCGGCTTCTCGCAAGAGTACCCAAAAGCTAGCTAACTTGAAGCGCCTATGTGAACGATAGGCCTCGAGTAGAGAACAAGCTTACGCCGAAACCCATTTTCTGCGCGAGATACGACATCATACTTCGGAACCTATTTTCCGCTTCAGATAGAGAACCTCTTTCTTGTGTAAACGAGCCTTAAAAATCCTGCTGTGGCGTAACGAGAACATAGTAGTTACAGGTCAATCCAGATGAACGTTGAATAATTAGTTTTTCATTTTAGCACATGTATTTGCTTATCAATAAATAGCAATAGTTCCATATTGAAGAACATTAGTAGGTAGATAGTCCTCGTCACGAAACTGAGAAAATATTTTTGGGTATCTAACTTGTTCAACATTAATATTCGGTATGATAACCCCAGTAGCATTTCCTATCCGTTTTGTGGACGGCGTATTGTCGGTACAGGCGGATAGTTGCCCAAATCGGTTAATTGACCGTAAACATCTTCAGACCATCTTAAGTTGGATATCCGACTCAAAAACGACGTGGAATCCCCAGCAGCAAAAAAACAGTTGGGCCGACAACAAATCTAATCAATCGGCCCGATAGAGTTATCAGACTGTCAGTCCAAAACACTTCATCTCCAATCCATTGAGTAGTCGACGAGAGCTCGGATAGGAATCCAGCACGCTTGAAGTAGACTCAAAACTAACTTGTCTACCGACAGAATTGGATTACTATCACTAAACCGACTCAAAAGTAAATAATCGAGAAACAGTTAGAAAAAGAGATGCACGTCACTGAAACGACTGGATATATTTCCTCCTTGATATTTATGGGGATTGGGTAACGCATCACTACGCTGATTTGAAACCTATTCGATGTCAAAAGGGGTAGACAACACTCAAAAGGTTGATAAACTGCCGTCTCTGCGCATTTTCATGATTAAAAAGGACTATAGCGCGGGCACCTAAGAGCGATACGGAAGGCAAAATTTTACAGTCGTGTCTTTTACGCTTATTTATATCGAAATGGTCTCTTATTCTTTATGTATTAACTTTGAGAGGATAAACCAGATTATATTAAATATTAAATTATTATTATATATTTTCTTCATTAATTATTCACATCACTACGCATTACAACGTTTCAAAGAAGACGAATTGAACATTTGTGAAACCCTTTTCTAAAGTTGACGTTTGAAGTGAGGCGTATGGAAATTGTTTCACATTACGGAAATCAGTGGTATAAATGGGTCTTGGATTACAGCATAGAGTTGGAACAGCGCTGTTGCGTCAACCTTAGAGGAAAAACCGCCATATCATGTTTCTCAAAACCATACCCAGAGGCAAAAACCAATCGAGTCGCGCCGACAACATATCTGTTCAATCGGCCCAGTGGAGGTATCGGACTTTCAGTCCATAATAATTCATGTCCAAGCCATTGAGTGGCCAATGTGCACTTCTATAAGAATAACGCGGCCTTCAACCCAACTAAAAATTAACTTGTCGAGTTACAATCGGAATATTGTACTAGAGTCACTGAACCAACAGTTGGAAAAAGATATGCTCGTTACTAAACCGACTAGTTAGTTTTGAGTGGGGTTAGTAACACAAATCCAGTATTCCGACTGTTTCTCGACAAGTTACTTTTAAGTCGGCTTGAAGGTTGCATTATTCTTATCTGAGTGCACCTTGACCACTCAACGGCTCGGAAATGAAACATTGTGGACCGACAATTTGATTACTCTTTCGAGCCGATTGATCAGATTTTTTGTCGATTAGTATTGGCTACTGGGGAAACAGAGGGAATCAACGTTTCCTTTGGCAGGCCGAATGCGGTGTATAATCTATGAATTCTTCCACGCTAAATCATGCCTTTAGACTGTCGTAAAGACCATGCAAAAATCCATTTGAAATCTTTACAGTTTAAATAAAGGTTTCATAAACGTTTTAGGTCTATTATAACTCCAAAATAATGTCGACTGCTGAATAATAAGTCAATCGTAAAATATATCAAATTAACTTGATTTCATACAGACCTTGGTCTCGTTTACGTATTCCGTACGACAAATGGAAATACATGTTTGAGCACACAAACAGATTTGGCTGACTACTGAAATTATCGTCTTTCCTTAATAATTTATTAAAATGAATTTAGATTTTGAAGAAAGTTCAGATGCTCCGTATTGGATATATATAAATTTAAAAGTATTCTGAAACTTGCCTTTGGTGTATTTTTTAGTTCAGGAATGGGTAAGCCACCAAAAAGAAAAAGAAATTATTTTGGAAGCACATTCTAGAAATAGCGATTTTTAAACATTGGTCATGTAATAGAGTCCCACAATACCAATTGTAATTTGCGGTGCAAATTTGCTAGTTTTTAGAGCCGTCGCCTCCGTTTAAAGTTTTAATGGGAAATGTTTTAGGTGAACGCTGGCTCGTCGATCCCTATCAGCTGCCTTAGGGCCTCTCTTCTATTCTACTTGTCACTAGTTCCCTGGTTGATTCTACAGTTATAGAATTTTTCGAATTAAAAATGCTCCTTTTCCGCCAATTTCTCTCCGGAAATATGTAGTAAATTTTTAATATGCCATAAGTAACACTGATTCTCACTAAACGGAATTTATTGAGGCTGACTACTTCTTTTGAAATGCTTATTTTCAGAGAAATAATCTCATCGCGACGCCATTAAGTTTCGGAAATTTAATAAGGATTAGAAAAGATCGACAAAACTGGACTGCAACAGTGCCTCTCACGTATGACTGTGTCAGAATTTTATCGAGGAAAACCATGACGTTCAATACCGAACCAATCGGTGCCTTTGACGATTTAAACATTATTTCGAAAGAAGTAAGAATATACATTCCCAATTTATGCCAACATTCACTACTTGAACAATATATTCAAGGCAAATTTGATTTGTCCCGTATCAGTAAACATTTAGATTTTCCACGTGGATTTGTATAATAGAAATGTATTATATTTCTCTCTCACAGATTTGGTTTGGGCTGGTTTGCGTACTTGCCGTTTTAGTGACGACTGACGTCATTCAGATGTGGGTGAAGGGAAATCAAAATTCAGTGATGTTTGTCGCCTCTCAAAAACTCGTTCTATATTTTGGAGCAATTTTAGGAAAAGGTAATAACCGTATCTGTAAGAGTGCGTAAATCCTTACGACCGACAATATTTTAAAATAGGACGACATTATTCCAATAATTATTAGTGAAAGCGTATTTTTAAAATTGAATATCGTATATTAGTGTTTTGACACGGCTTTAGCCATTACGAATTGCTATTTGTTAAATCGCCCAAAATTATAAAAACTATAAAAATGGCTTGAACATCAAGTTGAAATAAACCACGATCGCTGTTTTAAATAAATCAGAAAAAAAACTTGTCCACGATTTGTCTTGTATTGTACAGCTTTGATCATGGGAAGAACCGTAGGGTAGGGGATTGAATAAAGGCGAAATAATGAAAACATGGTATAAGGCTTAATACGTTTCTCACAATAGCACCTTCTACAGCAAAATATTTTGAAATAAAATTCATTATCTTCGAATATTTAAAAAGTTAATTGTTTTGCCTTTTTTCTTAGACTTATATTGATTGGACCTCCATATATGAACTTTTTTTGAATTATTGTTCAAAATCACTTACATTTAAGGATTTCAAAAATGGAATAATCAATTAATGAAATCGAAATAGGCAAAAAAATCGAAGTCACGAATATACGCACAGCCATAGGAGTTCTGCACATGAGAACAAAATATAGTTGCAACATAGTTTTTGTCCATTCAGGGTACAATATAACTTCGTCACCAGCGATTCGCTTTAGCAATGGGTCCTTTCTCTTGATAATGGTTGTTTTCGTCAACTTGTTCAGCGGAGTTTTGAAAGCCAGTTACTCATCTCAGAAAAGAAAAAACTTAAACAGTGCCTGGGATTTGTTGAAAGTACCCCACGTCCAAGTAATTTATTTCCCTGGAGTTATGGAAGAACTTTGCAAATCGGTGATAATTTTTAATGCTTTAATTTAAAATCTAATTTGACTCAATAAAATTCCTTTGGATTCAGACTGACAAGGAATTGAGAATTATCTGCAATTTAAAAAAGAACGCCGAAAAGACAATGAAGAGAAATCATGTTGTAGTTGGCGGTTTAACCAGGCTGGAGTATTTTGTGGAGATTGAGAGAATGAATCGATCTCAGCTTTATCTCAGTTCGTATAGGTACATGTGCAAGCCTAGAATGCTCGCTGTAAATGAAAGATGGAATCCGGAAGCTGTCAAGTTCATCAATCGAAGGTTTTTTATTGTTCATTCACACCATATTACCACTTCGAGAGTGGTTTCACTTTCATTACAAAAAAAATGCCATGAAGATATTTCTTGACTATCCGTGCTTGGAAACAATTTTTCGATTGCACATAAAATGACTATTCTTTAAATATACAATTTTCTACGTCGTTTATTTAATTAAATAGTAATCAATTTATGTTGCAGATTGCGAACTTTCGTAGAAACCGGACAAGAAGCACCATATCAACGCCACCTAGAAAGAAAATGGCCTGAACATTCAAAGACCGAAAACGAAGTACACGCAATTACCTTAAATGACTTAAAAATGAAGTTTGCATTATGGGCGGCAATGCTTGGAGTTACGTCATTCGTCTTAACCCTTGAGATAATGTCAAAGATAAAAGACTTCTAACGATTGAGCGTAAATAGAATGAAACAATCATAACTAAGCAGATATGTAAGGGTTCATACGTTTAGTTATCTGAAAGCAGGCGCTTGCTCTTTTCTTTGTTTCGTTTCACGAAACCTAACCTTCATTTACAACAAAATAAAAAGGTAATATTCTCCTCATATTAAAACAACCTTGTCTACGTATTCACACTCTTGTTAAACATTCTATTTTATTGAACACAAAGCGTGACTCATGTAACTCTCAGTAAATGTGTAGCTTATACTCCATGAAATTTTAATTTGGTGCACTAATTAATGTAAAATATGATTATTTATATGGAAAGAAATCGAATATTATAAATAAAATATTATAAGTGTAGTAATGTAGATAAATTGTATTTGTGCATTAAATATAACGAAGTATTTCTGGTGCATTAAATATAACGAAGTATTTCTGGTGCATTAAATGTAAATAATATATAGGTAAATAATATATAGGTGTACTAAATGTGATCAAATATTATAGATGTGCTAAATGTAATCAAATAATATATAGATGTACTAAATGTAATCAAATAATATATAGATGTACTAAATGTAATCAAATAATATATAGATGTACTAAATGTGATCAAATAATATATAGATGTACTAAATGTAACCAAAAAATATAGATTTACTGAATATATTTGTTCCAATGAAATAAATATTACGTTATTAACGTGAAAATGGAACTATGTAATGTAGAAAAATAGCTCCATTTAACAGATTTAAGAGGTAATGGGACCAATTAGGGGTAAGTCTTTTGCTTTATACACGATATTGCACCACCAAATTTTTCTCTCCATGTAAGCGTCCATCTCGGTTTTACGTGCCATTGCTTCGGATATGTAGGTAATGTCAGACAATTTGTAAATTTGTTGATTTCGCATAACCTTGGTCAAAACTGTTTATCCAAAGTTAGAAACTAGCGCCATCTCTAGTGCTTCCGAACAGTAGCGGCATCTTCTTGCACAAGTATTAATATAAATGTAAGTCGTATTAATATAAATGTAAGTCGTCTACATATATGTGTATGAAAATTTCAACTTATGGGCTAATTCATTTTGACAGTCATGTTCCTGAGATTATAGACGGAAGGGAGTAAGATTTTTCAATTATTTTAGTTATTTTGTTTCTCTTGTTAGAATGACAGATCGTTATTACTGAGCTAAACTTATTTCCCCCATTACTCTAGCCATTAAGGGATTTGATATGACAAATTTAGTGCCTCAGAATAAGGGTGTTATATTTCCAATTACCGGCTACTGTAATTCATTGGAAAACATTCCTAAATTAACTCTAAATGACATCAATAATCACTATAAATTAAGAAGCTCGAGTATTGTTATTTTTATCTCACAAACTAATACCTACGATATAGGCATTGCGAAAACAAACGAAAATTTTTCTCTAAATCGATTGTCGCCTGATTTTTAAGAAAATGCCTACTGGCTGTTGTGTACCCTTATGCAAACAAAGGAATGTTCGCAATGAAAGAGCAGAAAAAGTATGTAATGCTTCAATTTTTGACTATAGACTAATATTCAAAAGAAGGCACCTCGGAGCCATGATGGGGCCGCAGCGGACTAGGTCAGAGGAGATTATAACCTACAGCCTGCAATCCCCTATGACCCCAGAGGTAAATCCAGTTGCTCATAAATTTTTTACAAATTTTACAGGTATCTTTTCATGCTTTTCCCAACAACATTGCTCTTAAAATACAATGGCTAATCCAAATTAAGCGTGATGAAGGAAAATATTTTAAAGTATCAAAACATACAAAAGTTTGCTCGTTACATTTTTTAGCCACCGATTATTATCCTGCTTGTCCCACCAGCAACAAAAGGTTAAGGGAAAACAGTGTCCCTTCAGTTTTTCAATGGTCAGTTCTTGCACCAACTCGAAAACCACCTACTGATAGAACCTTGATGTCCACAAAAACCAAAAAATGCCAAGTTCACCACGAAGAAAACAATATTTCAAAGAAGGAAGACCAAATCAGTGTAGCAGTTCAAACTGAAAGCCCAATTGTTATAGAGAGATGTACTCAAGCTGATAATGATCAAGTCAAAACTCTTGAAAACAAAGTTGCGGCACTAATCAGCGACGCGACTCAAGAAAAAGAAAAAAATTCAGCGTTAAAAATCCAAACTCTTAAATTAACTGCTTATATTAAAGAACTAGAATTACAGTTGAAATCCACCACAGAAAGTTTAAAAAGTAAACGAGAAGAAATTTCAAAATTGCAAGAATTGAATATTGAAAAGGTACGAGAACTTGAACTGTTGAAGATGAAGTATGAGACATTCCAACAAAAAAGCATACCATCTATTCAAAATATAAAAAATTGTGATAAAAGCATCAAGTTTTATACTGGTCTCGAAAATTATGGCGCGAAGACGAAAAATCGTTGGGGAAAAAAATGGGACGTCCTCGAAAGCTTAAATCATTGGATGATTTTTTTCTCGTCATGATGCGGTTAAGATTGGGATTATTTGAATATGATCTTGCGCAGCGTTTCCAAATCAGTGAAAGTACCGTTTGTCGTATCATTATAACTTGGATAAACTTTATGTATGTTCAATTGGGTCAACTCGCAATCTGGGCACCTCGAGATGAAATAGACGCTAATATGCCCCAAGCTTTCAAAGAGAAATATCCATCCACTAGGATAATTATAGACGCGACAGAAATCAAATGTGAAAGACCAAGCTCATTTGTATTGCAGTCTGGAACATACTCGCACTACAAGTCTACTAATACGTATAAAGGGTTATTGGGTATCGCTCCAGATGGAACATTGACTTTTGTTTCGTCTTTGTACTCTGGCAGTATATCAGACAAAGAACTTACTGATAGATGTGGCTTACTCAAGAAACCTTTCGATAATAATGACCAGATAATGGCGGACAAGGGATTCACAATCGTTGACCTTCTTCCAGAGAGTGTGTATTTAAATATTCCTCCATTTCTGACTGATAAACGCTTCTCTACAAGTGATATACTAGAAACTCGGAAAATAGCTTCCTTAAGAATCCACGTGGAAAGAAAAATTTGTCGAATAAGAAATTTCCATATTTTTGATTGTCCTTCCTCTTTCTCTTGGCCCAGTTGTCAACCAAATATGGACTGTTACCGCTCTGCTCACCAATTTCCAATCTCCAATTTTAAAAAGCGATAACGACACTACTGAAATTGATGAATTAGAAATATCATTGCGCGTGGATCCTATTAATTTAAGGGATGATGTCGAGGCTCAGATGGTTCTAAGTCCAGAAGATTAATGAACTAATTGAACACGAAACAGTAAATATTCATAAGTTAAATATTTTAATATTTTATGAAAGATATCAATATGTAAAATAAATAATAACTTAAATATATTATTGAAATATTTTGAATTAAAATAATCTTATCACTCAAAACAAAGTATCACATTTTCTTACAGCAAAATAATTACACAGGAAAATAAATCAATCAGACACAAAGGTCCAAAAACTTTGTTGTGTTAGTTTAGGTGTGAGCCAACCATGGAAGCATTTCTTTAAAATAGAACCCGTCAAGATCGATCACAGTTTTTTTCCACAACTCTTCCGAAAACCTAATTCTTTGAATTATAAGCCCCTTACCAAAATAAACGACGAAATCGCACCAACTAAGACCAGTTACTCCAAGTTGTCCCATTACCTGGTGATAGTACAGATGGTTCCTTTTATGTTCAGGTTTACCATCAATTAACTCCATGTAAAATGAACCATCTATCAAGGCAACATCAGGGGTTTCCAGCCTAAATTTGTAACTTGATTTGATTTCTACAAGCCCGAAATTTTGTTCTTCCTTCGGATCATAACAACCCCTGTCTGGTGATGCTCCCAGCCATGGGTTTATTTGGCTTATAACCAAACCACTCGTAAAGATGACTACCTTATGACCTAGTGCATTTAACACACCTTCATATTTTTTGGCAGCTATAGGTTCACTTTTAATTCCATAACGAACAGCTGGTATATTGTCAATTTGTTTGGGTCGTATAAGGCTTTCTAACGCGGATTCAGACCAAGCTGCCGTTCGAAGTAGAACGCGTCCAAATTTTGACGCAGTCAGTCGCGTTTTTTTCTTTTCTGCCCACGTTGAGCTTAGTACTTGCGCCCGGCTATTTTGTTCTATTTCTCGCGCTTCACTGACCGAAACTAGATTTTCCTATATTTGAGCTCCAACTGTTTGAACCAAACTAAAATACTGGCTAACAAGAAATAATATTTACCCGAAAAATAATATCCTGGTCCATTGGTAATGGAAAATAACACGCACTGGTCTCAAAACTACGTAGAGCACTCAAATTTGGGTAGACCATACCGCTGGCGGGTTTTCTAACCGTAAACTCTCTCTGATAAACTTGCAAGTTGTGAATTACCTCACATCCACTCTCAATGAATGCCATTTGATGATGAATTGTAGATTCAATAGAGAATCTCCCAAGTTTCGTTTCAACCCATGGCTCTGCTGAATGTTTGGTTCTGTCCAAGATATTGCCAAATACCTTGTTGCCATTCCGTTTTAGTGTAGTAGCGAGTTCACTAACAGCTTCAGCGTACATAACTTCATCTCTTGGGAATTTTCGGGGATCGTAAAGTTTAGAAGTCATGTTTCGTTTAGATAAACTTTCTTTGGTAGATTCAAAATTTATATCAAATTCCCAATAACATCCCCCCGGGGTCTATTCCACATCTGAGGCAGGTCAGTGCAAGCTAACTCGGGTGGAGGTTCTTTGTAATTTTTCTCTTGCAGCAAACAAATTAGTTTCAGTACCGCTATATAATGATTACAAAACTGACCAGCACCTATCGGGCACTCGCAATTTGAATCCAAAATAGAGGTATTTTTTGTTGAAAAAGCAATGGCAACATTGTACGGAGCGTGTGTCTTTTTGTTGCTTTTGTAACATTTTGCCTTAACAAAACAAGTGGCGGCGGTCCTGGAATTTATTGTCAAGTACTTTAAATATCAACATTATTATATTTATAACAGTTTTCGAGGTGTGATTTACCTTTTATAAGAAACTAAAATACTTGACGGATCAACATATTGTTCTTTAAGAAAGTTTTCACTGCGCTCTAAATGTCTTACACTCGAGCTTCTTAATTTATTGTGATTATTGATGTTATTTAGAGTTAATTTAGGAATGTTTTCCAATGAATTACAGTAGCCGGTAATTGGAAATATAACACCCTTATTCTGAGGCACTAAATTTGTCATATCAAATCCCTTAATGGCTAGAGTAATGGGGGAAATAAGTTTAGCTCAGTAATAACGATCTGTCATTCTAACAAGAGAAACAAAATAACTAAAATAATTGAAAAATCTTACTCTTGTCTGTAGTTTTTCATCAGATTATCAGTTTAAGATTGTTTGTTTTCGATTGATATAAAATGTAAAAATAAAAATATCCAAATTTCCAATGCTAAAAATGTGACTGTCAGATCTGAAACAAGCCAAGTCATAATCGCTCATGTGTTAACTTTTGTTACGTAAACTGTTAAATAGTTTAAAATTATGTCTGATTTGGATATTAGGAACCTTTACGTAAATTTTGATTCTAAATTATTTTTTCATCTAAAAACCGACACCGGGCCGCCTAACCGCCATTGAAACCTATGTATTTTTTATATGCACCTTGACCATTCCACAGACTAGTGAACTGGACGGAGGTTTCCATTCTCGCGCTCTACCCTATATTTATCCTTGGTACACGCTTTTTGAAATCGGTCTATTGTGCAGAATATGCTACGAATTAAATACAAACATGATTGCACTTCCATGCAATCATGCTTCGTGCTATCAAAGGTGTGCCAACAGACTTTCTGACAAAGAACCTCGATGTCCCTGCTGCAGAGATAACGAAATGGAGTTCAGGAGATTTTTCATTGTATAAAGTGGGTTAAAAAGCTTAATGCTGAAACAGTGCATATAATTGTGGCCGAAGTAAGCTTAATGGGAGGAAAGGATTAATGCTAAAACGGTCCATTTCTATTGGCGCCAAAGTATAGGCAGGAAAAAACCTTTAAAAACCCCCAAAAAATAACAAAAACCCAAAAGAAAAGAAAATTGTGTCAATAGCAGTGTTTCAGATTTATTTAAACTTTTCGCAAGGAATAGAGGGCATTAATCATAAAACAACCCGCTCTAGACATCCAGAAAATGTATGTCAGTCCATTAAACCACGATGTGTAGCATAATTTATCCTTAACACAACTCTTCTCTCCTTTGCAGATACAAATGGCCTTATTTTATTCAATGATTGTTTTTGAAAAACGTTAAATTCATTGAATAGCTTTTGTCAAAACTCATTTATCGTGCTGCACACCACGAGATTATTTACTTCTGAACAATGAGCGGGTATATCTGGTTTAACCAAAATAATAATCATAAATAACTAAGATTTCAAATTACCACATTCGTGTAAAAATGTATATATATTCATGTATTTCCTTTTTTTAATATTTTTATCACAAACACGATCTTGTAAACCTGGGAATTTTCTGGCTCTCTCCCCATAAAGAAAGCATGGTGGTCCTAAACTGGATGAAACCAACGTTGGTTTTTCAAAAGAGGACCTATGACGTAGTGGAAAACTTTGCTTCGTCATGGGCCTGTCCAAAAAAAGTGAGGTGTATCATAATCCCCAAAGAAAAGGGTAAAGGTATAGGAGGGAGAGAGCCAGGACCCCAGGTTAACATCAGATCGAAAACAAACTCGGTACCGAAAGGTTGTGCTAAAAACAGGACTATCGCTAATAAAATATTTTAGTAAAAACACCAAGTCTCCATACTTCGTTCAAGTTAAATCCAATCCATCGAAACTAAACTAGTAATTTTCCCGCTATCAATTGTTTCAGTCCGATTGATAGCAATTAAATTATCTCAGCTCTCCCAAAGCCAAAGAACCAGATAGTAGTAGGAGGACAACTATTGAATATTAAATCTACTTTCTACCTCCGATAATCGACATGGTGCCGAAACCAAGGGATTAAACGATAATTAGTTTAGTTAAAATAAACATTCTTCGAAACGATGGTGAACGACGACATCGTAGTGCAACCTAATAACCAAACGGTATCACCGGGACAAATGAACACCGGAGCGGGTAATCTCAACCAAGGCGCCGGAAGCGTCGCATCTACAACCGGCCAACAGCCTCATCACGCACCGGTTAAAACTACAAAAGAACTTCTAAAGTTAGCGAAAGCGGCTAGGAAGAGCGCGCGCACAGCCAGCCGTGACAAGAAAAATCAACGAGCTAAAAAACCTCATCAAAAGTGCATCAGTTCCTGATTTGGAAGACGGAATAACCCTGCTAATGCAACGGGAAAAGGATCTAAATCATGCTGAACAAGCCGTCAAACCCCTCATCGAAAATGAAGTAGATCTAGAAAACGATCAAGATGAAGTCATTGTTTACCAGGAGGAAATAGGAGCAATTAAACTAAAAATCAACCGGATGATCAAGAAAATGGGTGGAACACCGCCGCAATCATCCAACACTTATATTTACGGAGGAGCCAACGGTCCGATGGGACCAGGTTCAACTTCCGGCTCAACGCTCGGGATAAACACAACGGGCAACATCGCAACCTCTACCTACGAAAAGGTGGAAATCAAACTGCCGCCGCTGACCATTGCTAAATACAATGGGGACTATACTAAGTGGAATAACTTTTGGGGACGCTTCAAGGTCACCGTCCACGACAGCACGAAAATTGACCAGGTAGACAAATTAATTTATCGTACTTAGAAGGAGATGGTCTCCAAGAGATAGCAAACCTCGAACATACCGAGGAGGCGTATGACGAAGCCATAGATATATTAAAAAATAGATTCGCGAATACCGAGTTAGCTATGTATTGTCATTTAAACAAACTAAAAGAAATTCAGCCAGTGACAAGCTCCAAAAGTATCAATGCCCTACGCCAAGTATTGAGCATTTTCAAAATTAGCATTAGGAGTTTAAAATCCATGGGTTACAATGTAGTCGATAAAGCTTCCTCTACTTGCCCCGAGTTATTAGCTCGCTTGCCTTCAGATATAAGAACAGCGTATTGCGTTTATAGAAAAGAAAAACAAACGGCCAATAGATATAAACAAAACATGGGATATCGAGGACCTAATTAGCTTTATTAGGGGACAAATTGAAAGCCGAGAGATGGCTGAGATAATAGGTGGGACGTCGAGCATTAATAGCACAAAAAGAGACACCCAATTTAAACTCTATTATGAAGAAAAAGCGAGGTCAAAACCTAGAATGGAAAACCTTAGATATACCCCTTCGGTCGCCGCGTTATCCACGGGAATGAAAAGCAATTATACCCTTAACGTAGACAATATATTTTGCATATTTTGCTCTACTTCTGACCATAGGTCAATTCATTGTAATAAATACACTTTGGAGCACAAACTAGTGTTAGGGAAAGCGGCCGATGTAACATATGTCTACGATTCGGCCACGATACCAGATCTTGTACATCAAAGTTCAAAAAATGAAGAAAATGCAATCAAAAAACATAATTTTGCTGTATGTGAGGGAAACTTCTCACTTAAATCCAAGGGCTAGTGAGCCCCAAAATAGTGGAAATACCGCCATAGTGCAAGCCCTAGCACGTGTAGAAAACATGGATAAATCAGTGCAGCTACAAACCGCCATAGCTTATGCCAAAAACCCCTCAAAACCAGATAGTAAAACTAAGGTTAGATGCGTTTTGGATGGGGGGAGCCAAATTTCTGTTATCAGGGAAGTTCTCTCGAGAAAACTCCAGCTACCCATTGTTGGTCAACAACGACTTGACGTCTTTAGATAAGCGGCGAAAGAACCAGAAACGGTTAACTGTCGCACGGTTAAAGTTAGGCTAGAAAATAGGGAATTTCCATATAAATACATTGAGGTCATAGCCGTAGAATCACCCTACGTTTGTAATCACATTGTCAGTATGGGGTGTCAGGATATTGAGCAATTCATGGAATCCAAAGGCCTACAAATGTCAGACGATCCCTCTGTTCCAATAAATTCTAAAAAAGAAGCAGATGTTTTGATAGGTGGCGACATATACTGGGAAGTAGCGACGGGTAGATCCGAAAGGTGTAGCAAGAGGATAGTGTGTTTAGAAACCATTTTAGGTTGGACCCTACACGGATCTTCGGGAGAACCTGCAAGCCAAATAAAACAGGAGCAGTTATGCACATAGGCGTCACTCAGAAAAGAGTAGATGAAACACTACAGAAATTCTTTGATCTTGAAGCGATGGGTATCAATAGTCAAGAGTTGAAAGAAACAACCGACGACGATACAGTCACACATTTTTGTGATGAAATCAAATTTAACGGGGAAAGGTATGTGGTTAAGTTTCCTTGGAAATGCCCAGAAGAATTATTGCCTAATAACAAGCAAATATCTAAAAAACGAGTTATGGGGTTGATTAAAAAATTTGAGAGGGACCCAGCCTATTTTGAAAAGTATAAAGGAGTCATTGAAGAACAGATAGAGTTGGGAATTATGGAGGAGGTACCCAAATAAAAACTAGAAGGCCCCCTACCTGGGGCTTACTACATGCCCCATCAAGGTGTATGTATAGAAGATGTCCTAACGACAAAATTAAGGGTAGTAAACTTCGCTTCTTCAGGTACCCCGTCTCTAAACGATTGCCTCTTCCCTGGCCCTAACCTAAATCACGACATACTATTATTAATATTGAGATTTCGTACAAACAAAATAGCCATAGTTTCCGATATTGAAAAGGCTTTTCTCCAGATAGCGCTAGACGAGGAAGACAAAGATTCCACTAGATTTATTTGGGTAAAAGTAGAAGGGGAAAAGATTCTTAAAAATGAATTCAGAGTGATCCGAATGAATAGGGTGCCCTTTGGGGTCACCTCGAGCCCCTTCTTGCTAGCGTGTACTATCAAAGTCCACATACAAAATGTAAACCATATTGACCCTAGAGTAAAACAAAAACTAGGAAACGATTTGTACGTGGACGACTTAACTACCGGAGTGAGCGAGGTTAAGGAAGGCCATGAAATCTCAGTGGAAGCCGCGTTGGTCATGCAAAAAGCAGGCATGAGGTTCAGAAAATGGGGAACGAACTCATTGGAATTAAAAGAACTTTGGCAAAATCATCCAACCACAGGTGGGAAAGAATTATTTGAAAATGAGATAGACATGAAGGAGCGAAAAATCTTAGGACTTAGATGGGACCCCACCTTAGACACCCTATCTTACAATCTAGGTCCATTAATACAAACCTTACGAAACCCCAAAACGACCAAACGATGCATTTTAAGTGCAGCTTCGCAAATTTACGATCACATGGGAATCATATCTCCATTCACTATAAGAGCCAAAATTCTCTTCCAAAAAATATGGGTGGAAAAATTAGACTGGGATACGGAACTTGGAGAAGAATTGAGGAAGGAATTCCAAAATTGGACAAAAGAAGTGCCCTTCTTACAAAATATTAAGATAAATAGGCATTATTTCGTGGAAGCGCGTGATAAAATTAAACAATTAGAAATTCACTGCTTCTGTGAGGCTAGTATACCTATTTTAAGTTACGGTTTTTCTTGTAGGTAAACCTTCCAAGTTGTTTGATAGAACTAATCCAGATTGGTTACCGAACTTAAACACTGGCTTTGACCTTCCCCAGTCTGTAAATCTTGAAACCCCTAGCAATGTGTTGGATGGACAGTCAAAACTTAAAAGCCACGAGAGAAGAATGAAGCGGTCTAACATTGTAACGCCCTTATCTAGAAAACCCAAGGTACCAGCTTTTAGACCGATTGCTGTATCAACCCCATTGGTTCGAGTGTTACAAACAGAGTTTCCATTAACACTAGAAAACTGTAATTAACATCACTTCAGAATAGAAATTGTTGTTCGAGTGTTGCTTTAACTATCAACAATCATTTTATAGGTCTTGGCAGTAAAGAAAATATATCCTCATCATTAACGGAAAAACTTGTTACTCCCTCAACTTCTTATGATGTTAGCCTTGAAACTGATAGTACGATGATTTGGGAAGAAATTAACTCTGAAATTAGCACTGCTTTGTCTAGTGATGAAGGTATAGGTTCATCAAACTCAGCAGAAATAAATATGCAACCAAAGTACATTGAAATCGGTACACAAACTGAATTATAAGGAAAAGATGATGAAAAAAGAGCAGTACAAGCCTCTACGCAAACAGAAGTAAAGATAGAGCATAGTTTTACTCAAACATGTAGTATAGAAATTGCAGACAGTTCTACCCAAGCGGGGCAAGAATTAATTGAAGGTTCTTCTCAAACTTTAATCCGAGTTTGTGAAAAATTTGATTTGGAGCACATGGAAATTAAAATGGAACAATTACGGAAGGAAATAGTGTAGCTTAGGCTTGAACTAAGAAACGTCTATGGTTTGCTTGAATCGTGTAGAGAATCTATTAAAACGTTGTCATCGGAAGTTGGCAAGCAAGAAGAGGAGATAAGCCAACATAAATACACTGAATTTTACTTTCGAGGGGACAAGAGCGATTTAAAAGTTAAATTCTTCACTGGACTCGAGAACTTGGAAGTGTTACTGGTTTTGGTCAAAGAAGTTTCACCATTCCTATTTCAAAATTCCAAGTTGACTTTGTTTCAACAATTAGTGTTAACAAATGTGGATGAGAGGGAAAGTATGAAAATGGCCATAGAGCCTGTGTTAAAAAACGCGGACATCAAAGTTTCGCCAACAACTTTTTAGTTTGCTAGTGACTGATGGACTTGCAAACTCGCGACTGAAAATAGTTCAGACATTTATGCTCCTTGGTTTAACAATAGCCGACTTGATTTCGCGCATCACGATGCAAGCTGCTCGCGCTATAGCTAAATTACCGAGATTTGTTTTAAAAGTATCTAGTTTTATGTGCTCTTCTATTGCTTCGATAACCTTACTTAAATCCATATTATACCTTCAAACACCTTTTAAAACATTACAACATTACCAGCTACTCTGCTCTGACTACAAACACAAATCGAGGAAGTTCTAGCATACACAATAGCAGACGACGGTAACAGCGTAACCCCGAATTAACACAAAACCTATTTTAAGGGAGTGAACAGGCCCAGTATAGCTACGCCAATAAAACGGTCAAATACGGCTAAACTCTGATGACTGCCGAATTTTGGCCATTTTCATACTTCTCCTTTCATCCACTTTTGGTGTTAACGATCATGAAACAAAAGTTAGCCTTTTACCTTTACGTGTTTGTAAAGGCCCAATTTTCTACTCCTCAACTGTATGTATGTTCAAAGCCATATTCTCAACAGGGTTGCCATGTAAACAACACTATCGTCTCGTTTCACCTCAACGATTTTCTAAGTTTGTCAACATGACTGTTAACGTTACATAACACTAAAGCTAATTTGTGGCTACACACACTGAAAATGCGCACCATAAAAAGCATGAAAACACTAAGCTACAATCCGATTATTATCAGACCAAAGAGGGTAGAAAATGCCTTGCCAAATAAAATAACTGTGCAATTTAGACTGTTTCTTTTTCAACATGGATGCATTAAAGGCAAAGAGATCAACATACAAAGGGCGAGTAACACGTTTGGAAACTGTGAAAACTAATCTCGGAAATCAGACTGTAGCAGCATGTATCTACACAAGATCGATCAACTCACTACTAGTTACGATAAACTACTAGAAGATATAGTTCAAATATGTGATCCAGACGAATATTCTTTGCATGAAACAGAACACAACTTAGCTATCAATAGACTGGAGGAATTACATATTTATTTTGCGGACATTGTGCATAACTTCCAACAAGGACAGCAAGGTACAGCTTCAGCGCAATCCACCACATCTCCAGTCACCACAGGATCGCAACATACAACAAGCACAGGTTCTACACCCAGTCCGGATATAAAATTGCCTCAAGTGGAATTACCTACTTTTGGGGGTAGCTATGTCGATTGGTTTACCTTTCACGACCTATACACTGCTATGATCCACAACAATAACTCACTGAGCGGCGCGCAAAAATTTCAATACCTCAAGGCGTCATTGAAAAACGCGCCAGCTACCTTAATCAAATCATTACCAACTACCGATGCCAACTATCCTGAAGCATGGGATGTGTTGACGTAAAGGTATAACGACACCAATGAGCTTATAGCCGCACACATAGCGCGGCTATTTTGGCAACCACACATCACACAGGAATCAGCAGTAGCTCTCCGCCAGCTCATGGACACCACGTCAGAATCACTTCGAGCTTTGAAGGTACTAAAAGAGCCAGTTCAATATTGGGACTCAATATTACTACAAATGATGAAGCAAAGGCTTGATCCAGCTTCTCGTCGCGAATGGGAACTGTCATTGCCAGTAAACGTGAAACCTACTTCTGAGGATTTCGGGAACTTTCTCACCAACACGCTACAGTCAACAGTCAACGTCCTCTACCAAAGCAAGATCCGCTGTAAAACCAAAGCCTACAACAGTAACGCATCCTGGAACAGCGCGTAAACATTTCCTGATATGCAAGGAAGCACATTCCATATACAAAGGTTCCACGTTACTTAAGAGCCCCATCTCCGAACGTTGGACACTAATCAAGAAAGCTGCAGTCTGTTTCAATTGTCTACGACAGGGCCATCAAGTGACACACTGTCGTGCAGGGAGCTGCAGAAAATGCAATTCAAAACACAACACATTGCTGCATCAAGACAAACCTGATGACCAAGCCGCATCAACCACAGAAAAACCACCTTCTGAAATCATCTCTCATGAATCAAGAAATGCTATCAACAATTTGCAAGTCATATTAGCAACAGCTCTTGTACAAGTTTTCGATTCCAGCGGTCAGCTTCAGTCAGCACGAGCACTGCTTGGCTCTGTTTCACAAGCGAGCTTTATTACTGACCGTTTCGCAAAAAGGCTTCAACTAAAGCGCAATCACTTCACTGTATCAATCGGTGGAATCGGAGCTTCCGGCATTGGAACCGATCGTAACAGCGTGACTCTAGAGATTCGCTCTAGAATTAACAAGACGATCAAACTCAAGGTAGATGCATTGATTTTGAAACAAGTCACAGGAGTCTTGCCAAGCGTAGCATGCGACCCAAACAAATGGTCACACCTGCAAGGATTACAACTGGCAGACCCACTCTTTCATACACCCGGAGAAGTGGACCTTCTTTTAGGTGCAGATGTCTACATGGACATAATTCGTGACAGCCAACAGGCACCCTAGGCGCATTAAACACAATTTTTGGTTTGGCTATTTCTTTACCTCAAGACACGAGTATCAGCCAATCAGACATTCAAGTACATCATTGCAGCATTGATAATCTACTACAAAAGTTTTGGGAAATCGAAGAACTACCTCGTAAGAAGGGACTTCTACCTATTGAAGTGCAATGTGAAGAGCATTTCCTCAAGACTCACACGCGAGATGTTACCGGAAGATACGTGGTACGACTACCACTACGGCATGAACCAGAAGTTCTTGGAAACTCACGGGATCCAGCGGTTCGTCGTTTTCTAGCCAATGAACGACGTCAACTATCGAAGCCTGATCTCTATGACCAATATCGAACCTTTATCATGGAATACGAAGCTTTGGGTCACATGGAACTCATCAAGCCAAATGAATTAACCAATGATCAGGTTGTATCCTATTACTACCTGCCCCATCATGGCGTTACCAAAGAAACAAGCACCACTACTAAATTGAGAGTCGTTTTTGACGGCTCAGCCAAGACTTCTACTGGCCTATCATTGAATGACATAATGATAGTCGTTTCTCCTCTGCAAGACGATTTAATAAAGTTATTAATTCGTTTCCGGTCCAATCTTATTGCAATGACAGCAGACATCGTTCGTTCATCGTGACGATACGGACTTACAACGCATTGTTTGGCGAAGCAACAACAACAAACCACTGCAAGATTATCAGTTGTTGACAATCACATACGGTACTGCTTCAGCACCGTAACTGGCCGTCAGAGCACTTCAACAACTCGCACAAGATGAGAAGAACACACTTCCATTAGCATATGAAGCACTTACTTATGACTTCTACGTAGATGATCTCATGTCAGGAGAAAACTCAATCAGTCAAGCCTTGGCATTACAAGCAGACTTAATCCAAGGAACCAAAAAAGGGAGGCTTCTAACTCAGGAAGTGGGCCTCAAACGAATCAGCTTTATTACAGTCAGTACCAGCTGAAGCCAGAGAAGTCGAAGCTTCTCTCAACATTGACAAGAAAGAATCCATCAAGACATTCGGTCTTCATTGGCATCCTGCATCTGATCAATTCACATTCATCGTCCATTCCCCAAGTATGAGGCTCAAGGTCAGCAAGCGAACGATACTCTCAGACATTTCGAGGTTGTTCGATCCACTTGGACTGTTAGCACCAGTAACTATCAGAGCCAAACTACTCATGCAAGAAATGTGGCGACAGAAAAAAAAGATTGGGACGAGGAACTACCTCCTCATATCATCCATACATGGCAAGAATTTCGTAAGGAATTACCAGAAATAGAACCTATTTCAGTTCAACGACATATTTCTCAAGCTTATCCGAGAGAAATCAGCATCTATGGATTCTGTGATGCCTCAGAAAAGGCATACGCAGCAGCGGTATATTTACAGACAAACAGCGACAGAGGGCAGATCAAATCGCAATTGCTTGCCAGCAAAACAGACTGTTGCACCTTTGAAACCAATCACTATAGCCAGATTGGAACTCTGTGCTGCTGTTCTACTTGTAGAGTTGATCTTCATCATACTTGAGCTTTGAAAATCAACATAACAGAAGTTCATTGTTGGTCAGACTCAACAACAGTTCTGGCCTGGCTGGCATCGCAACCATCACGGTGGAAGACCTTTGTAGCAAATAGGGTTTCAACAATTCAAGAAACTCTTCCAGCAGCTCACTGGCATCATGTACCTGGTACTCAAAATCCAACTGACTGTGCTTCAAGAGGCATTCATGTCAATCAGCTACGAGATCTCCTACTATGTTGGCATGGACCATGTCTAAATCTATCCTCCCCAATCACAGAGGACTTCAGTAATGACAACGAGAATTGTCTTGTTGAAGAAAGACGTATACACACATTAGCAACATCCAAGCGAATAGATACAACTTTACTTGGAAAATATTCATCACTGAACCATTTGATTCACGTAACAGCCTACGTTCTTCGTTTCATTCACAACACAAGAAATGGAACTGCAAAACGTCAGGGTCCTTTAACAACGTTGGAATATGAATCAGCATTACGTCATTGGATCAAAGCTACTCAACTTGAATTCTTTTCCAATGAAATTCAACAACTTCAACAAAAGAAAGCACTTTCTTCTACGAGCAAACTAATCTGTCTATGTCCATTCCTTGACGACAATAGCATACTAAGAGTAGGCGGTCGACTCCGTCATGCCAAGCTGCAAATTATAAAAAAAGGTCTTGGTTTGGACCAAGGCCGAAAAAACAAACGATATGTGTGAGGTTTATCAATTGACTGAAGTTTCAGATATTGAAATTTTTTTCTAGTTATTTTTATCCATTTAATCCTTAGCAAAAGTAATATAAGAAACCTCCCTTCGGGAGGAAAGTATACAAAGGCGAATTTTTCCCGATACATCCTCGTACCGCGAATGTCCCCGCGCACTTATACGGCCGTAATCAAAGTTTAAAAAATAGGGCCGCGCCGCGTAGAGCGTAGGAATACATTCTCTGATCTCGCGATTGCGTCGGCTGCTTAAGTTAAGTCAATTTCACAGACTCATTGTAATTTTAAACTTTTCCAGTAAAATAATTCATGCAGCATTTTTAGATTTTGATGATAATCAATCATTAATAAACAGGCAGTGACTCAATTAGAGGATTTTCATAGGTCTTTGCATAAAATTTGAATTAAACCCTTACCTAGCCAAGGTATATGACTAACACTATACATAGATAGATTTTAAAATGGTATTATTATCTATCTCGAAATTTTGTCTCGTATTTATAATTTTCATCTTCTTGGCTTCACAACAAACTAGATTTTCGTTTCGAAATAACCGTATATGAATATTTATTAGCAAAATCAGGAATCTTCAATTTCTTTACGACAGACAGCTAAGCAGACTACACTAGTTTGAAGCGCTTTTTCCTCTTTCCCTTTCCAACGACCATATCAAAGGACTAGGATCTACCGTACCTTGTCCATGAGCAATAGTGTCTGAATATGGTATTTGGCGGTTCGAGGATATCTCGCGTGTTTTAACGTTATGCCTATGGCGTCTTGTATACTTCCCTCCCTTAGGGAGGTTTCTTATATTACTTCTGTCCTTAATCAATATTTAATTCAATCAACTGATTTTACTGTTAATCGATCTAGTCCCTCTAAATTAATTGAAAAAATTACATATCTACGCTTTTTCAAGAACAATTACATTTTCCGAAAACATTTTATAATGATATTAATTATTTTGAAGGGAGTACGTGTTGAGGCATTAGTATTGAATATTTGAAATGTTCTACTGGATGTCTAAAAAGAGCAAGCGAACTTTGGTATAACTCGAATGGAAAATGTAAATATTTAATAGATGCCAAACCAGGGTGTTGCGCGAATTTATACATTTAATTTCGTATATAGAAATTCTTCATTTCTATTGCCGCCTCTATGAAGGTAAAGTTGCACTGGAACTTACATTTCCGTACTTCAGAATTTCTTTGTCATAACTCAGTCTTCATTTGAAACGTCACCACCCCTTTCTACATTGTTGGCGCTACTTTTACACCGGTTACGTATTACGCGTAATCATTTTAGCAAGCGCAAAGATCAGGGCGAGGTGTATTCTCCCTCGCACCAAGGGTCATCGCCAGACGGTGCCAAAGTTCACTACGGGCAGGAGGCTAGTCAACTAGCACTGCCAATAGCGGTGTTTCTAAGCGAGCGAGAGAATGAGAGAAAACACCCCAATGGCGGGATCACACCTGTGTTTTAGTTTCTCTGTATGTAATTTCCAAAATGGTCTACTCACTTACAAATGTACACCGATTACACTGAGTGATCGGTCGTTCGGGCGCTAGCGAGTGTCAAGCCATAACCATAACCATTCATGTACACGAATGTTTTATAGTTGTATAGTTGTTAAGGTTGGTGGGTAAGTCCGGAGTGTCATGTACCGTTTACTAATGTGAAAAGGTTTCGATCTATTGGCTGAGTGTGTTGCGACGGCTCAGATGACCCATACACTGGAACCACTGGTTATTATAAAACGCCATATATTGGGAAAATAGAGGAAGGGAGGGGGTGTCAGAGTTAAAGTGACCTTCTTGGCATAACTAGTAATTAATGATGTGTTTAACCATATTATTTCCGCGGGAAATGAATATAACAAGTCATTGGTACTGAGAAGTATTTCTGTTTATGTGATCTTTACCCTTTACCACACAGGATAAACTTTGTTGCTTTGTCTTAAGTAGACGACATTCACTGTAAACGACTGTTATCAACAACTTAAAACAGATTTAAACTTCTTTTGGTGCAAACTTGAAAATTTGTTAAGCCAGCAACAATGAAAACTATGTCCGTCAAGGTGCTTACAAGTTAGAGAGCAACGACACGAAATCCCATCAAAATAACTAATTTCATGATAAAATGTTTTCGGAAAATGTAATTGTTCTTGAAAAAGCGTAGCTATGTAATTTTTTCAATTAATTTAGAGGGAATGGATCGATTAACAGTAAAATCATTTGATTGAATATAATATTGATTAAGGATTAAATGGATAAAAATAACTAAATCAATTGCAATATCTGAAACTTCAGTCAAATGATAAACCTCACACATATCGTTTGTTTTTTCGGCCTTGGTCCAAACCAAGACGTTTTTTTATAATATCTGTTACTTCAGTCTTATTTGAATAATTTTATTTTTGCTTTACCGTCATACATTTGGGGTTGATCTATTTCTAATTGCTTAAAGAAGTACTTAAGTATCGTTAATTACATTTAACTTATATTCAATAAACATTGATTTCGATAAGCAAATAATGTTGTACTTTATTTATGAAAGCAGTTTAAAAACCACGGTATTTGAAATATGGATGAAAAATATTGGTTTCGTACACTGTATACATATACTGTGTTGTCGGGATCAGACCAACAGCTTCCTTTATGTAAAACCCCCAATACTGCCAACGGGAGATGTCATACTAAATTATACAGGGTGTAAATAAATGTTTAGAATTCATGTTTTATTGTATGCCTGAATGCAACAAAATATATTAAAGCACAGTCCAACGATTAGTCTTAGAACCTGGGTCTCAATTTGCAACCTCTAAACTGTTTGGTTAACAACTCAACGTAAATATTCAAAGTGTCTACCATTGTGGTTGAGGCACTCTTCCAGAGGATTGTCCGTGTCTTACATTACATTTGCAACCACTAAACTCATGGCTCATGGTAAGACTAATGGTATTGCCGTTAAGGCTTGATGTTGGGGGATATGATTATACCGGTAGTAATGCCCTTGTAAACTGGCACGAACAATAGAATGGCTTGCATGAGATTGGCTTCAAAACTATCTACCATGTCAAAGTATCTATCCTCATTACAGACTATACAGTCTCTTCTACGTTCACGATATTCCACTACCGAAATCACGAAGGTGCTCGCACCCAATGTTGTCGGTGTGGAGACCGTTCGGCATAAAGCACTGCCTTTAGTTGAACGTTACCGCGACCTTCACCCAAAATAAACGTGCTGTCCAATTTGTCCTGGTTAGAATAGGTTGGCATTTTGCTAGGAAACGAGACTAACTACTGTAATTCTACTACTTAGCTGCGACACTGAAAGACCCTGTATATCTAAAGAGACCGGAAGTTCCTCAAAGTTTTCAAAGATTGCCAGCTTGAGCAGGCCATGGTGTGTATAGTGGTGAAGGTCGCTTTAACGTTCGACACGTGACACCACGGTATGTTTGGTCCTCCAATGTCCTGACCCGATAGGTCCAAACAATTACCATCTTGGTTTTTCGGATCAGTGTTGCGGTATTGCTGGTCCCATTAGAAATACAAGGTCTGTAGTGTTACAATTGTAACAATACGCCTGCTAAAAAGGCACAAATACTGTAAAAAAACCATTGTAATAATGGTTGGCCAATTTTTAAACACCCCTAACCTTAAACTTTGGACAAAATAAGGAAAACATAAAGGTTTCTTTGGGAATAACTTTGAAGAAGGTCCGAGTTGTCTGTGGAACCGAGAAAAAAGGCCGTAGTGAAAAGTAATCGTCGTTACGTAGCAGTTAGGTTCGAATTTAATTAGTCTCGTCTCTTAGCAAAATGCCTGTGTATTCAAACCAGGGCAAATTGAACATGATGTTTACGAGGATTACCCAAGACGGCAAAACCTTGCGTGAAATAGTTGAAGCCGATCCATTATTTTTAGAAAGGTACTGTTCTCTGACGAGGCTATTTAGGGATGGTACCTTAAACCTTCATAACGTGCATTTTTGGGAGGCCATGCTTGGGAAGAAAATTATTGGACCTTTTTTCTTGATAAGAAAATCTCTGAAGGCATTTACTTGGACTTCCTGCGTCATGAGTTCGTTGCTTGTAAAGTTATTGCAAGACATGGACAGATGAAGAGTGCCTGCACCACAATGGTAATCACGTTGAACATTTACGTTGACGTTGATGTGTACCAAACAGATTAGAGGTTGTAATTTGAGACCTAAATTTCAAGATTTATCGTAAGACTGTGTTATAAAATTTTTTGTTACTCCCCCCACTTGACTGGTATGAAGTGATATTTCTGAAGAAGAAAATTTATTGAATTAGGGATAGCGAGAGATGGCTAGCGATGTGGCTTAGTTATGGGCTAGACGCCCTTGTTTTATTGGCAACATTATTACATTGAATGTTGCCAGATTAAATTGTTGCTGGTGAACTATGTTAATTATATATTAAAATTTAAATGGAAAAGTTACATTTTGACACATTAATTACCCTAAAATTTTGTATTTGGAGCCTATTAATGCATTATAGTGATAATGTACTTAATTTTAGCGTTAAAAAGGAAAACATTTAGGCTGAAAGAACAAATCGCGTAGTTAAATCTTATTTTTTTATTTCAGTTAAGGGTTATCTAACGTTACCCAAAAAACCCTGTTCTTTTCGATTAATTTCACGTTAAATATGGTTATTAAGTTGAAATTAACGGCTTATCTTCTTTTATTAGTGTTATTGCAGTTTATTATACGAGTTTGAATAAGAAATTCTCCTAAACTGCAAACTTTAGAGTGACTGTTTGACTCTTGCGGAACAATGACTATTTTGCCCCAAAACTTTTAAATATCGCGCCTTTTCAATGGCTCTCTTTTAAAAATGGGAAAAATGCTTTTAAATGACAATTTAATTAATCGTAAGAATTAAACAGGAAAATGGAGGCTGGGTGAAGGATAAGTGTAGTTTTAATTTTAATTTGTCAGTTTAATTATAAGTTATCCATGAATTTACCCAAAACATTCGTGTTTTGGGTTAATTTCACATAAATTATACTTGATTAAGTTTTATTTAACGGCTTATCTTGTTTATCTAGTGTGGATTTAGTTTATAATACAAGTTTCAATAAAATATTAACTTTAATTGCAATTGCCCTAAAATTTTAATGTATGCGCTTTTGATGTATTTTAACGATCATTAATATGATCATTAATTTGAAAGTGAAATAGGAAACTACTGTGGCTGTACGAAAAACTTGTGATGTTTTAATCTTAATTTGAGCATGGTTCGTTAAAGTGGATTAAGCTTAAAATTTATTGGAATTTTTTACCCTAATTGCAATGTTTAGTGCAGTTTAATATTTTTTCGACATATTCAGTTTTTAACCCAAAACATTTGAATTTCGCGGCCATTAATGTACTTTAAAGATAGTTTAAATTAACTTAAGTGTGAAATAGAAAATATTGGGCTTTACCAATGGATTGGGTAGTTTTAATCATAATTAAACAGTTAATTTAAAAGTTATTTGAGCTTTTATCCAAAAATGTATATTTTGGTTTAATTTCTCGTTAATTATATTAAATTGAGTTAAAATTAACGTAGGACTGTGTTTTGGCAGTGTACATTTAGGTTATAAAATGAGTTTAAATGTAGCATCACCTTAATTGCAATTTTTAGTGGAGTTTTCGATTCTCATTTTACGCTAAGTTTTGAATTTCGCGCCTATTAAGGTACTTTGGAGATAATTTAAATTAGCTTAAGTGTGAAAGAGAAAACATGGGGCTTTACCAACGGCTTGGGTAGATACAATCTTAATCAAGAACATCATTTTAGAGTTTTCTGAGTTTTCATCCAAAAAAATGTATATTTGGGGTTTAATTTCACGTTAATTATGCTTAATTACGTTGAGATTAACTTGTCGTCAGTGCTCATTAAGCTTATAAAATGACATTCTACAATTAATTCACCTTAATTCTAATGTTTAGAGGAGTTTTTGATTATTTCCAACACATTGCGTTCAATTTTTATCATATCCTGTTCTAGGTTTGTGGTAAGGTAAAGATTATCTATACAATATGTTAATGAATGATGTTATTCTATAGTTTAGCTTAAATACCAGTAATTAAATCAAATACCTATACAATTCATAGCAATTTAAACCAATAAACAAACGGCAATGTGGACTATGGCAATGTGGACTATGGAAATAGCAAACAACGTAACCGAGGGGGTAGCCACTACGTGAAGTAGGTGTACATTTGGTTTTGTAATATTTAAAGTAATAAAAATTATCGAAAAGTAATGTGAAGTATATTCGAAATATTGAAATATTGCAAATTATGGTGTATTAAGTGTAATACATGTAATACGAAGAGAATACTGAGAATATGAAGAGTATGATGTAAATATCCGAAGTATTTCGCGAATCGTTACGAATATTAAGAATCTTAGTGTAATATTTTATAAAATCGAGAAGTCTCGCAGAATTTTGTTTCCATCCCATATTATAACGGTGGGAAACAGAGTATCTCCGATTTTTTCTAAATCCCCGAACTTTCTCACGGTAGATACCGAGCATATAGCTTTACAGAGTAGGAGAGTGGTAAGGCAAGGTTTTCGATTGGCTTAAGCTGTGATCTGACGTTTAGTAGGGGAGTTTCACCCCTTTTCCACCAACACTTTAAACGCCACATATACTGGTAAAGGGATGCTTTAAAGAGAGAGGTTAAGCAAGATGCTTGATTCCTAATTTTATGTTCGGGCGCACATGATTATTAATTCCTGTGATATTTAACATCATTCAGTTCGCTTGACGTAATAAAGATATGAATAAGAAATCATATCTCTATTACCAACAATTACATAAAGTGAGCTTGAGCTTTACAGACGTAGTTTCGCCCTTTACTTAATCTCTCTATTATCTATTAGAGATTGGTCGATACCGATCCCATATCGGTATCGGTACCGATATTTGACTTTAACCGATATATCGGTCTCGCCGATTTGGTCTCGGGACTATTTGGTATCGTGATTATTTGGTCTCGAGACTATTTGGTATCGGGACTATTTGGTCTCGGGACTGTTTGGTCTCGGGACTGTTTGGTCTCGGGACTATTTGGTCTCGGGACTGTTTGGTATCGGGACTATTTGGTCTCGGGACTATTTGGTCTCGTGATTATTTGGTCACCTAATTAGTTGCATCCTTTTCCAAAACAATGGTCCCAATAATTCGTTGCATCCTTTTCCAAAGCAATGGTCCCAATAATTCGTTGCCACCTTTTCCAAAACAATGGTTCTGATAATTCGATGCCACCTTTTCCAAAACAATGGTTCTGATAATTCGATGCCACCTTTTCCAAAACAATGGTTCTGATAATTCGTTGCCACCTTTTCCAAAATATTCTCCAAGTAATTAGCTGCCAGCTTTTCCAAAATATTCTCCTATTAATTTCTGACACCTTTTCCAAAATATTTCTATTATTGCTAATAAATTGTGCGTGGTAAGAGGCGGGCTTTTAATACTCATATAAATAATCTTCTTGACCTCCAAACAAGGTTGGGTTGGGTTAGGTCCCGAGATCCATTTGACACGAGACCCATTTGTCACGAGACCCAATTATCTCGAGACCCATTTGTCCCGAGACCCAATTCTCCCGAGACCCATTTGTCCCGAGACCCAATTGTCCCGGTACCCTATTGTCTCGAGACCCATTTGTCCCGAGATCAAAACGGCGAGACCAAATTGTCGCGGATCGGTAATTATGAGCCCATGAGCGCCTTAGAAAAAAGCCAAAATTTCCATGAAAACACGATCGACGAACCATCAGTTTTTCTACCCAAAAACAAAGTTATATTCTACAATACCATAAAAAAGGTTAAACAAGATAGTACGTATTAGATGGAAGTACTATAATATCGAAATATTGCAACTAGTAAGTGTAACTCATAGAGATGTGAGTCGGTAATTTGCCGTCCGTATATTACCAGTAATTTACCAAATACCGAGTAAATTACCGTTTTATGTCTTACCGCAATTTTACAATGGCAATTTACTGGTAAATAACGGCGGTAAATTACCAAACATTTTTATAACGCATTAAAAGTTCATTTTACACTTAAATGATCAATTATTTCTGTGTTTACTTCTAAAATGACTCACCAGACGCTATTCGCTAGTCAGAACTTACAAAGTTGCGCTAGAAATTAGACTTTTAATAAATCTTCCGTTAGAGATCAGATTAGAAAGGCCACTGCTGCCGCTTTGGCAAATACGTGTCAGCAGTCAAGATAGTGCTCACAATTAAACGTTGTTTAAAGTAACGGATTGTAAGCACGGGAAATTATAAATTACCAAAAATTACCAATTGAGTGCTAGCTTTTGTTTTCCCAAAATTTCAATCGGTAATTCATCGGTAAATTACCTTTTTTATGACATGAGTTATTTGAACTTTTAAAGTAAATTGTAATAACGCGTGGTTCAGAATTATCCAGAGAACTATAACGCGTTGAATTACGTTTTTGAGTATCTTCACTGTTCAGAGCTGGTGTAATATTGGAAATAACGGGTTGAAAAAGTAACTATATTCGTAGTATAGTGTAATATTTGAAGTTGGGAGAATATTCCATAAATTGTGTAATTTCAAAATATCCAGTAATATTTTGAACTTTTCCGTAATATTTGGAAATATCGCGTAATATTTAGAAGTAAATTCGTAGTATGGGGAATTATCGTGTAATATCTGGAAGTATCGTGTATTATTTGTATTACCAAAAATTTCGTAATATATTCGTAGTACCGAGTAATATTTAGTATGGTGTACGTTTAAAACGCTAATGGTTACCCCCTCGTCGAAAGTCTTAATTGGCGACAATAACTTAAATTATAGACTATAGGGTAAATGAAATGGATTTGGAATATTTCATTTACTGTCAAGAAACACAATGACTCATTTGAATGTCGATTTTTGCAACCGGAAAACTAGCACCCCCTCGATAAAATATCTGTTGCATTGTCGTTTTTAGGCTAGTGTTTAGTTTCTAAACACTTTTTGCTTTCGCTGTCTATTGACTGCGGAAGCATTGCAATTACCTCCTACGGCTGGGCGTCATCTCCCCCCCTTTCTGCCCCCAATTTTTCATGTGACCTGGGAGAATCCATCATAAATAACGTTACTTTCATTTCAAACTTCCCGCTAAAAATACGAACTTCAGCGACATCTATACGAAGTACAGTCCCGGACAAAAGTTTCTGGACATTTTCATTTGGCTGCCATTTTGTTGCAATTTGAGCTAGAGTAACAAAATAGGACTTTCTAAATAGGTGTACTTCTCAAAATTATTTTAAAATTACAAATGACACTGTGGCGCTAATAGGGCGTTAGCCAAAGCGGAAATAGTAAAACCCCCCGATAATGACGTTACGAAATAATGCTTCAAATGGATCGACAATGCTGTCGTTGCACGCGTCTTGTCACGTAGAATCCGAAACTGTTTTCAAATTGTAAATCGGTTCAGAAAATCAAAAGTTATGACAAAAAACGTGACGTTCAAAACAATAGCAAATACGCCTAACGATTATTTATTTGTTCTATATCAACTTAGCTCAGTAGTAAAACATTACGATCAGAAAAACAGGATGTTCAAGCCATAGCATAGTTTTACTCTGAAATTATAGAGATGAGGTTTTAAGAATTACGTTCAGTAATGTGGCGATTTATTAGTTAATTGCCAATAGGGTCTCGATTTTAAAAGGACAATAGGGTTCCAACTTAGAAATAAAGGTTTTGGATGGCGCTTTGGAAAGTAGAAATTCTGGATTTTGTGTGTGTGTCTGTGTGTCTGTCTGTGTGTCTGTCCGTTGTTACACCCACGTGACCGCGTTCGCAGTTTGCGTATCGGAGCAAACATGTTCCCAATTTCCGGACCGCATTGACAGGTCACAGAAATTTAGAAAATTGTATTTCTCTCCGTTGGCTACTCTATACTTGAGTTCTCACACCACCATGTTTGGTCTTCGTCCATCCCATATGTACACCAGTCTGTACATACTGGCTTCTAATCACCACCATCTTCTGGTCTTCGTCCATCCCACATGGACACCAGTCTGTACATACTGGCTTCTAATCACCACCATCTTCTGGTCTTCGTCCATTCCACTTGGACACAAGTCTGTACATATTGGCTTCTAATCACCACCATCTTCTGGTCTTCGTCCATTCCACTTGGACACCAGTCTGTACATACTGTCTTCTAATCACCACCATCTTCTGGTCTTTGTCCATCCCACTAGGACACCAGTCTGTGCATACTGGCTCCTAAACACCACCATCCACTGGTCTTCCGTCTACTCCACATAGACACCAATCTGTATCATTGGCTTCTAACACCACCATCCACTGGTCTTCCGTCTATTCCACATAGACACCAATCTGTATCATTGGCTTCTACTCCATTATCATCGTTTGGTTTTAGGATATACGCGGCGATCAGCTAGGGTTACGAGAAACGTCTAGCCTCCCTAAGGTGGGATCGCCACCAAAGGTTTTCGCAATTGCGCTTTTTCCTTACTATTATAATTGAAACGAATCGTATATATACCCCAAAATTTGAAGAAAGTGGGCAAGAGGGGTACCCTTCACTTTAAACGTCAATATTAGCAAAGTTTGAGATGATAATAGGTATAACTTTATTTTAAACGATTTAACTATTATTAATGTTAATTATTGAAGATTAAAATAATTAAAAATAATTATTTTTATTTAAATATTAAAGATAAACCTCTCGTGCAAAGAGAGAGATTATCATCGCCTCCTATATCTGCCAAGGCCCGTGCATGCGATATATTTCATTCATTGCCTCCTATGTATCAAGGCCCGTGCATTGCGATATATTTTTCAAAACAACAACCAAAATGGGAAGCTCCTCTCAGAAACATAATAATTTCTTTTCTCTGTATATGAAATGAAAATATGGATAATATTGCGCTCCTTCTTTAATGGTATCAATCCTTGCCTGTCTATTAATATTTTACGTAGTAGTAATACGTTTTTAGCGAAGTCTAGAGAGGATAAAGATAAGCGAGATTGTTTCGGAAAAAAAATACTGCTTCCACTAATGGGTTTATACTCCTTGTTACTCTTGTTGTCTGTGTGTGTCCGTCCATTGTTACACTAGTGCGCCGCGTTAGCAGTTAGCCTTGTGTTGATGTGTTAAGAAATCATACAGAACCTTAATATTCCCTTTTTCCATAATATAAAGTGAATATGTGGAAGTATTTTTCGTAATTATGATGCATTTAGTACTTTTGTAGCTTTAAAGCTCTGTTTCATTTTGATATTCCAAAGATTTTTTTTAATATTGTTATTTGAAATGGCTGTTTATATATTGCTTAAGCTATACTACATCTGTATATAGAATAATCCTTGGTTTAGTGATTTCATGAAGAAAACTAAAACCTAGACTCCGGCGCGTATAACAAGTATTATCCGCAATAGGCTGAGTGAAACAAAGAGTAAATAATTGAGGCCTGAGATGAAGTAAACTCTTGGCTTTGATTTTCGTGTCTGAAATGAACAGACATCAACGGTTCAAAGTGAGCCGAAAGTTAAATACACTCTTAAATAATAATTATAAGGTTAGTAAAAGGGCTAATGGTAAACGGGTAGTAACTACAGACTTATTCTTCTCTTTATGGTGCGCATTGACTATTAGTGCGTCTAGCTACAATTTAGCTTTGGTGTTATTTAACGTTAACATTCATGTTGGCAAACTAAGAATATTGTTGAGGTGAGACGAGACGATAGTGTCAGAGAGAATTAAGTAGGGAGCGGAAGGCTGGTTGAAAAATGTAGCTCTAAAAACCACGTGACTTAAATTGTAGTACAAACCGTTTTCCGGTTTGACGTAGACAGGCACCTCCTTTATGGGCGGGTTTAATAAGACCGTTGGGCTGGGGATTGCGGGGGAAATCATTTCAAATTTCAAGCGCGCTGGTGCCACGCGCTAGCGCTACCCTGCTGGAGCCATGGCTTCCCTAAAGGGTATTCAGTTGAAAGGTAATTATTCTTTTTTTGTTACTTTAATTATAGGTCCTATAAATATTCATAATTATTACAATACTTAGGTGTTGTAAACCATTGTTTTCAATTAACTGTAAAGAAGATCAGGACCCAGATGTTCGTATTTCGCTTTGAAAAAGAAGCTGTGAGAGTGTTTTTTTCTCATCTGGACAGCGCTGGCATTAGAGAGCAGTTTATACCATACCTTGTGACAAAGGTTCAATGCGTACAATTTAAATCTACTAGGGAAGAATTTTTAAAACAAACGCATGATTTAATGAAAATAGAAAGGAAGGAACAAGAAATGGGGCATCTATTATGTACAATTTGCCCTATGTTTAACGATCTCCCACAACCAATGAAAAGGAATGTTGTAAGTCGCATTCTTCAATACTTCTTTCTCGAAATTATGGTCAAGATGGAAGTTGGGGTTGACAATGCTGTTAGCATGGAAAATGCTAAAGTGGAACGGGAAAGGAAAAAGGTGGAGCTGCTTGGATCGCAACATCGGAAACGAAACCCCTTTGCCAACATCACTAACAGTAAAGTAATTACTGAAAATACTCCTGTGACAAGATATGTAGCAGGGTACTGTGCCTTTCAGTTGGTTAAGAACAAAAAATGTCCACCAAACCTAGTCAAAATGATAGTCAAGGACAAAATCCCGTCTTCTCTCGATGTTACAGAACCAGACAAAACAGGGGCTTGGATTGTTAAATTATCTAGGGGGGGATTAATCTCAGTTACAGATGAAATGTTTAACCTAATCCAATTAATTAAAAAGATATCGGACTTAATCTATGTGACTGATGTGTCAAAAATTAGGAACCAAAATTTAAAAACCCGAACTATCCAACACATTTTTCAAAATTCAGAAATCAATGAACTCTGGAATTCAATGTACAGTGAAAATGACAGTAGAAAATGGCTTTTAAAACTTGTGGATTGTTTTTTAAACACGAGGGGTAAAGTGTTAGTTCGTGACTTATTGGAGCAATACCAATACGAAACGAAAGAAACACTCAAAGCTAAGAAAGCTTTAAGAAAATCTTTGCTCGAAAAAAGTCAGGAGTCTAAAATTCAACCCACAAGTACAATGAAACCAAATATCAAAAAGTCAAGATTATCAGTACCAGTAAAAGTTCTAGAAAGGCAAATCCCGACAATTCAAATTCCTAATACTGAAATGTCATCAGAGAGATTAGTTAAATTCAATGAACATTCTGAATACAAATTTTTAAATGGTGATCCTGATCTAGATCTATTCCTACAATTCATACCACCAGAAGATCCAACCCCAACTATTCAGATTACCGATACTGACACATCAACAAAGACATTAGTTAACATAAATGAACATTCAGAGTATTCATTTCTGAATAATGATCCTGACCTTGATCTATTTGTGCAATTTTTACCTCAATAAGCAAGCCAATGTGATATTCACTTCAATTCATTCGTGACCAAATGTTCCTAAAACATGCAACCCTTTAACTCACACACAACTTGTTATTATTTAGAATAATTAGCATAAATTTGAAACAAATGTACATAATTTATATATCTAGGAAAACAAATGTGATACGGTTCATGAAATTGTTTTTTAATTTGCCTTAAAGAGTAAGTGATATAACACTACGTTAGTTTTCAAAATTGAAGGTAATCACAGCAATAATTGGCTGATTTCGTTGTAGTAAACCAACAGTATTATAATTGTGTTCCTATTCCATGATTGTATCAGTGCATTATGTTGTATTTGTGCATTAATATGGTCAAAAATTGGTGATTAAATCAAGATACATGTTCTTAAACTTTAAAATCTGGTTACAAACAAGTTTAATAATATTTATTAACTAATAAACGTTTAAAGAACCGTCTTTTCAGAAATAGTTGTATTTCCATGAATTGCTTCTACAACCAAACCCTTTAAGGCTTTCAGCTTATCCATGTTCGCTTCAAATAGTGAAACTGATGGATTGCAGTTTCGACCTCCTGAGCATCTCTGCCTTCCAAAATACTGTTCCAGGGGGTCTTGGTTCAAATGTTGGGTTAAAACATATTTCGCACCTTTCTTCAGAAGAAATCGTACTATTTGGACTGTTGAAAGGGCTGTAATAGAAAAGGTTGACAATATTTAAATGTGGCTTATATTACATTCAGAGCGTATTAATTACCTGTCATTCGTAGCCCTTCAATAGTTGTTGCGGATAAAAGCATGTTGCTCCTTTCTGTTTTAGAATAGTCTCCTGGGCGATTTAATACATCACTCTCCCAGTCATCCAAGTATTTTATAAAGTCAACTTCTAACCACTTAATGACAAATTATATAACATGATTATTTGATTAAACCATCCATGATTAGTTTTAATACCTGCAATCGTTCATCATGCTCATGCTCATATATTCTTTTGTTGGGTTTTCTCTTTGCCAAGGCTTCAAAACAATTTCCAACATTGCACAAGTCAAAAAACTTGTCAAATGTCCTAATAAATTTAACCGTTTCTTGGTATTTATCTTCTCCGAAAAGGACTTCTATCGCAGACGCAACTGTCTCGCTCAGAACTTGACAAGCTAAATTGACTTTCATCTTTGAATATGCATTCAAGAAAACGTGACTGTATGTTAGCTTGGAAACATTTTTAAATTGGCCTTTCATTCTTAATTGCGTGTAGTAAAGGCGCAAGATAACTTTCCAGGAAATATCTTCGCCATTTATCCATAGGCTACGAGAATTGGAATTTGCCCCACTGTTGCTTACACAGTTACGCACTGTTTTTATCAGGTGAGGTGCATCTGACAGGAAGTATATGTCCCTTTCTTCATCAGCAGCGTGTATATTACTAGTGGCAAAAGGTACATTTTTGGTTCCTTGGTGATCAGCGCACATGCGAAAAACCTTACGGTTTATTGAAGCTCCGTCTCCAACAACCGCTAAAATTCTAAATCCATTGTTTTCCAACAAAGAAATGGCTTCCCAAACAATTGAATATAATTCAGCGCTCGTTACTCCTTTTGTTGGAAAATGGGCAAATGGAATTTTAATATTGCTTGTTATGCCACGAAGCATAAGTTGAAGAATGCTTGTTGCTAAAGGTGGCACAGTTGTTCCCTTTTCTCTCATCACAGTGTCATTAAGAGAGTTATGATGGTCCAAGACATCGATAAAACCAGTGACGTACCCAGTATCTTTATGACAAATTAGGTCTGGCTTGATAGCCATTTCATCCAAAAGAAGAACAAAGTACTTCTTATGTTCTGGAAGGTTATCAATGTCTGTAATATTTATCATTTCATTGATAGCATCTTCATTAAATCCTGATTTGTTTGTTATAGTGTGCTCATGATGATACAATGTTCTTGTCGTGGGTAGCTTTATAATTCCAGACAATTCTAAAGCTTTGTAGGCTGATTTGGATTTGTTTTTTATATAGGAACACCATTTAAGGAAGAATGAGTCCCATCTCATGCCATATTTAGATCTCTCCAATGCTAATAACTGTTGTTTAATAAAAAGAGCCATGAAGGATCCTGGCTTCTCTTTTTTAAGTTTCTCTTTGAAAAGTCTCTTCAATGTTGATAAGTCTTGTTTACCTTTCTCAGATAGGAGTAATTTCGTCTTGGATGCCCTTTTAGTTTTGTCTTTTATTGTAATATCTTTAGTTACTTTTTTACTTATTGCTTGGTAACGACAACGCAATGTTCTTAAACTTGACCGATATTGTTGGCATGAAGCACAACGATTCTTACTAACCGGAACTAGGCCTTCGCATCTATTGCTGTAAACAGCTTTTAAAGCACTGGAATAATTGCTATTTCGTTTGTGGTTATTTGGGCGTCTCACATTGTAAAGCCTGACAAGTTCACCATCATTATTTCCTGGGCAGATCTTAAATTTATCAAGTTGTGATAAATAGTTGTAAACGTCACGATTTGTTTTAATGTCCAGATGTTTTTCAATTTTATCACTCGGTATGTTTTTACCCAACGCAGTGATTGTCACAGTAACAGGTCCATTTCCCACAAATGAACATGATAAAACTATCTTCCCATTTATGTGTTTTATGAACATAACACCCTGGTTTACTTTTTCCATCGACCAAGACATTGGTGGTGATAATACTTTCAAGTCTAAGATATCTTGGGATCCCTTCTGATCAGACACCTATATGACAATAATGTAAATAACTTGCAGTTTTCACTATTTGCAAATCCCTGCTTACATTGCATTCTTCATATCCTTTGTTAGAAGCTTCTTGTGTATCATTAATTTCCTGTGTTTCTTCAACATCTGCGATAAGTGTTATTTCTTCCTGAAAAATATGTTTTTCAATACTCCAGAGATAAACAAATAATATAAACTAGGTTACTTGAATGGGTTCCCAAACAGATGCTAACGGAATAGGATCTGGATATTCGGGAGTTGGACCTCTGAAACCATAAAAGTGTCTCGAACAGATATAAGAACCACGAGAGACCTTGTCTATGGTGAAATCTTTTCGACTACAGGCATTAACCCATCGTTGACACTTTTCTTTTTCGTTGTTTAAAGATGGAAACTTCACAAAAAACACTCCAGGCGCTCCTCTAACCTCCCTAATGCTTGAAGTTTGTTTAGACGAGCAAGAGCCATATTTACAAACAATTCGCATTATTATTGCGTGTCAAAAATCCAAATATCGCGACGCTCTCTGTCACTGTCAGAATTACTACTGTTAGAATTACTATTAAATATTAAATTCTTTTTATAAGGAGTAATTAAAACTTCACCTTTTATCTTCTAAATAGTACTTGTTACGATTAAACGTAAGTTTTAACGTTATTCCGTGTCAAAAATCCAAATATCGCGACACTCTCTGTCACTGTCAGAAGCCTCTACTCTAAGCCTTGGACTTCTTACAAAACCTTTTTCCAACGATTAACCCCTGTTAGAATTACTATTAAATATTAACTTCTTTTTATAAGGAGTAATTACAACGTCACCTTTTATCTTCTAAATAGTACTTGTTACAATTAAACGTTAGTTTTAACATTTGAGAAATTAAATGTGATTGAAACACGAACCGACAGGTTTCGATGGTTACGCGCTCAGGTCTGCTACTGCCAGAGGCTGCTGCTGGTTGGTTCACACAGTGCCACACCCCCAACACTTTACAACCAGTAAAACACTTGCTTTTAAAACAAAGTCATGTGACCGGAAAAGAGATTGTACAGAAACAGAGAAAATAGCAACGTAGCCCACTTGTTTTGCGCTACATCCCGTTTTGCACTGTCAAAGGCTATAGCTTCCGCTCCCTACTTAATTCTCTCTGATAGTGTTTACACTGAAAACCAGTTGTGAATGTAGCTTTCAGAATATAGGGTAAACAGCTGAAGCGTAGACATAATTTCCTGTTCTTTTCCCCATTGCCTGATTTCCATGTGTCCAAGATTTATCCTTATTGGATGTAAAATGTTGTCTGCTTTACTGTACATTCGCTATGTTTGGAATACTGCTTCAATATTTCGTAAATTTTTACTTCAAAAAAGTGAAATAATTCCATATCTAGGTAAATACGTTTCTAGTAGTAGACCTCTTGACACGGAGAGGTAATATTTTGGTTTTCCCAACTTGTTAGACTTTAAAGAGCTAATGCTATAAACTAACTAAATGGCTAGTAGCCTATAATTTTTACTATCATAAGTTGAAATTGTATGTAATTTATTTCTCCGAGAGCTAGAACGTGTGGGGTTTTTATGTACGGGTTTTTGAAATTTGAGAAAGATTTTGGATTTCAAAGCAACATAAAGGGATTTTATGATTTCATTGTTAATTCTCCATCGAACATATTTAAAGATATTTTCGACCAAAATTTACGAGGTTTTAGCAACTGTCTGACCCCTCGAATATCAATATTTCATAAACGATTTTTGCTTTGAAATGGATTCCTTTGATTTAAATATTAGGACGTCACAATAAGTGTATAAGATATATTCTTCAAGTCTGACACTTCCTATGACTCATAATGCTAAAAATTTAGTGAAAACTAGTTCGACGACGACGCGACAATTGACTATACGCGGCTTTGCAGTCCATCTCCGTATTTATAAAACAAATGTTTTTGGACCTAACCTATATGCATTAACCTATAATTTCATAAGATCTCCTATAAAACCCTATATTTCTGACTGAGTCTAATTTTCCAAAATAATTATATTGTTTAGTAGAAAATTTAGCAAACACATTTTCAGAGTTCTCTTATTAACCCCCATTTTCCAAAAAATAGAAACCTACTAAAGTCCAGGCTTAGTTTTTAGGGACTTAAAAGTTATAAAGTTCCTATTTATTTATATTTTTAATAACTCATCTGATTGTCGGATAATCATAAAAGTGATACTATAGGTTCCATTTGAGATATAAGTTCATCATTTTAAAATAAAATTTAATTTGTTACAGTTTTCAAACATTTATTACATAGTTTAAGCGAAAAATAGTTCTATAATCGTCTATACGTATAGGAGATATTTTAGTCCTATATTATCTTATAAAATAAAATTTTTGGTCTTATAAAACAGACCACAAAATACTATTTTTCCTATAAGGAATTTCATTTTTTAACTGGCTCCCTGTAAGCCTTTGGCAATGCCTCACCAGGCGTCGCTTCACGAGAATCTATGTAACCAGCGGCACACTTATGGAACATATCTTATAAACTTATGGCCCAAATTTACCACAGAAAACCCGATTTCACCTAGGATTTTCCTCAGCGAGCCAACTACCAGAGCAACCATTTGAAACGTAGAAAATTTTCCATGGAAATAACAGGCGTGAGACTCTGCCTTCCATCTCGCTTTTCGGCACCTGCGCTGTGGGATCTTTGCACAGAGACGGTGATCAACCCCCATGTATGACACGATATTAAGGGTTCCCAACCCCCTTTTTCCGTCGAAATGGTCAATAGACGAGGGAAGTTTGGGTATACTGTTTTTAACGTCACGTATTACTTTTACATTACACATTTCAAATTAATTGATTTGGAGGCACCTTAGCTATACACATTGGTGATACTAGGTTAATAAGGGGTTTATTAAGTTGGACCCCAAATTAAATGGATCAAATATGACTCTACCGAAACAATTGTACTATTGCTTTAAATGAGGGCTAGAGCACGTAAAAGAGAGCTCCGTATAGGCTAATAATTTTTGGATTACATAACATGGAGAGCATGGTACTAGAACCCTAAGGTTAGGACATCATTTATGGACGGCCCCATGACACCCGTGTCTTTTGCGGGGGATGGGAAGTACCTCTGGCACCACCATGTACCACAGAGATTTACAGAATCACGGAAGCTAGGATATTTATCTTCGAAACAATGATAAACAACTTTATAGGAATGCAACCCCATTGAAAACAGGTTGAAACAAATGGCCCAAGGGCTGGGCCAAATAGTAGCCACATCGTGCACAGTACTTTATTACGCACTCCCCTCGACGCGCTACCTTTAACAGAACGAATAATAAAGGCAGGGTCGTCAACCAACCAGCTAGCCAGCCGTAAGCTATCAACCCAATACCTTTGCAAACCCTAAAGGGTGCAAAGGTAAAAAAAGCGAACGAAAACATCATCATCTACAACCCGGGTCAAACTAGGAGCCTCATCGTATAATACGATATGGCTAAAAAAGGTTTTACTTGAATGAAAGCAAATATTTTTATCAAGAATGAAAGGGTAGGGTTTTGTACGTTTGACTAACAAAGCCTTAGGCAATAACAAACATAGCTCTACCCTTGGAGTATTGCTATTTAAGCCAGTCACCATTCCTACCTTTGTACAGGGAAATTTTAAGAATGGGGCAAGTATAGATTTTTTGAAATGAGAAATGGCAAGTCTATACCTTCTTCTGAATAAATCGCAATTCGTATTTATGCCCGTGAGAAAGCATAGAGTGAATAGCCCCTCGACGTCTTCAAGGCTTAAGTAACAGCCGTAAGAGAAAATTTTAGTGAATAACCCATCGACGCGCTGCGTTTAAGAGTGCTGAAAGGCCAAAGTAATAGATATAAGAGAAAAACATTTTTAAGTGAATACTATTTTACAGAAAATGTGATTATTTAAGTTAATTACGGGTCAAATTTGTTTAAATTCAATAGTTCTATTGAGAATATTACGCTGTTTAATATAATCGCGTTTAAAAATTAATTTCTATTAAATATACACCCGTGTCTTTTGCGGGGGGTGGAGGAGGACCTCTGGCACCACCATGTACCACAGAGATTAACAGAATCACGGAGGCTAGGATATTTCTCTTCGAAACAGTGATAAACAACTTTATCACCCCATTGAAAACAGGTAAAATGGCGCTAAGAGTCCATGTCAAAATTTGCTATTCATTTCCTGTTGCTTGTGGGTCGATCCGATTCTCTCGCCGCGACGGCGACATACGCGAATCTTCCTTGTTCAAGGTTGGTTGGAGCTTTGTGGTTCCGTGTTCTATCTTGTTTCGCTAGAGAAGATTCGTTTTTATTTTTGCGCGTATTGAATGTGCGAAAGTTTTTCTCACCCCTTTTTTACTGGCTGGGTGGTGATATATCTGCATTCTTTGGCAATTGAAAGCCAAATATTATTTTTCTTCAAGAAACTAGAATCTTTGGCCGTTTTGGTCTTAAGCTCTGCTAGTTAAAAACACTTAATAAGTGACCCTTGGGACTCGCAGTTTTTGCCTTCTGTCCACATAAAGGGAATTTTAAAAAACTAGAATCTTAGGCCGTTTTGGTCTTAAGCTCTGCTAGTTCCAAACACTTAAGAAAGTGACCTGCGGACTGTCGATATAAAGTTAACTTAATACTGAAATATGATTCCCTGTGAAACTGATTTGAACATTAGCATATCTAAAGAGCGCGCATTGGAAATTTTGAAGAAAGCGAAAAATGGCTCTCTCAAACATATGTCAGATCAAATTCCACGAGAGTTGATCAAAGGCGGAAACCTATTTGTTTTAATATTAAATGATGATCGCCCAGAGGAATATATAATAAAACATGATGGCAGGTTATGGAGAGCAAGGGCATCCACCAAAAATAGAGACAATCACGCAGTGATTAAACGGTATTTCCAAATACGAACTGGTAATGGGCGAGAAGCTCACTCAGTTAATTTTGAAAGGGAAATTTATACCCTAGGGAATGTAGATAATGAATATCCCATCATTATAAACTACATTGGTGATGTGAGAGTGGGTACATCGCGCCAAAATAATGAGAAGTCAATGAATAAACCTTGTCTAGTACAGACCCTTGATCAAGAGCGAAACTCTCATAAAGAGACGGAGTCTACAATACCACTCATAGAAGGTACAGTTTCAGAATCTGAGCAATTAGATAAAAGCCGTAGTGAAACATTTCACGCTTCAGATATTCATAAAGCAAGACTCTGCCGGCTTTCACTTTACTCTGTAATGGCACTAAGGCAAACCGTATTTCAAGAAACTATACGAAATTTCTCAATAGTAAAAGATGTTAGAGTGATTGGCGCGCACAAAGAAGCCATAAATCTGGCCAATCACCTGCTTAAAGCGACACACGCCAAGCAATACATATCTTGTAAGACCACACAAAATCTTGGTGGTTTTTACGTAACAACTATTTCAATGAGCAATATTGAAATGAAGGACGATCCAAAATTCGATGTGTACTTCTTTCTTCATCAAAATGTTATCATGGCAACGTCATTTTGGGACGAATTCCTTTTAAACATTTAGAAAAATTCGGCAAATTGGTTCCTATTGTGACTGATGATTCAGAGAGAGTTACGTTTGATAGCTTGCGCACGCCGCAAGAAAATATTTTATTTTGTACTAGTAAAATTTTCAATGACGTCACAGTTTATCTAAAAGAAAATTGCGTAACCAACATTGACCATTATGTTGCTCAACTTAACAAATTAATTGACTCCATAACAGTAAATGAATTCGATATTCTTTATGAAGAATTACGTAGCGACTGGCCATTACATTTTCAAGAGTACGCCGATTGGAAATTAAAAAAATATTTAAGAAACAACTGTATCTTGGTTCACTTGAAACGTTTTAAGGCTTTCCAAGACGAAAGACCGATTAATAATCCTAGTCCAACTTTCCGCAATAAATTGCATTTGGCGTTACAGGAAAGAAACAACACGATTGACGAAGCAGTAACAATATTTGCACTGAAACATCTAAACGTTTTGAATGAGTTTAGCAAAGGCTTATAAAATGGAAGATAGTCAATTTGAGTTGAAAGAAGACTTACATACCAAACTAACATTCGTTCCCACCCCACCACCAACCACAACTAGCTAGCACGTAAATCGTGATTTGCGTTACTTGTAAGTTTTGAACTTCCATTATAACATTTAAAGGAGCCTCCGCAATGATCTAGGCCCGTGCCTATCGCAAAGCGAGAATATTTTTCTAACTAGAATAGTTCGCCGTGTTTTCTCGCTTGGTGGCGCTTTCGTACCGTTAAATGAAAATAAGTTCAGCCTCGTGACCCCGCGACTGCTACAATATTAGATCAAGGCATAGACGTAGAGCGGTGAACCCGAGTTCGCGGATAGTAAGAAAACGTTTCCAAAGACTTTTATTGAACAATCATGCCAAAAAAGTTAAGGTTAATAAAATGAAAGGTTATGAAGGGGTTAAAAAAATTCCTCTTATGGTTTAATAAAACTGTGAATTAGTCAGATCAAGAAGTTATAAAAAAGAATGTTAAAATCACATAATTAATTATGTTGTCCATACAATCTAACCAAAAGATTCAATAAAAAGTGAAGAGCCCCTAAAACAATTACTTTAATTTAAGGGTGAAACCCTTCTCTTTCATAAAATGTTTTATAATTGACTCCAAAAATATGAAGGATAATATATGAAAGACCCCGGTCGCAACTGTAATAAAAGCGCCATCTAGTACACATATAGGGTAAAAATATCTCCTCTATGAAACTGGATATTTCCCCACATAAAAATCGCCACGCACGGGCCTATATCATTGCGTAGGATCCGCTTTTAGATAATGTTATACTTGGCAATGAGAAGGAAAAGAGGCAATTTAAAATCTAATTTGGAAATATAATAGGTTTTGAAATGGGCGTGAACCAAGACTTTCGCGCTGACTAGAATAATTATACGAGTTGTTAATATAATGATGAATCAAATCATTTCAACCAAAAATAGTGATTTTAGTAGCTGACTTCTACGACTTATGCAGAAGTAAGAAAACTAGACTAAATTGCACGGAGCTAGAAAATATTCACGAGATAAGAGCTTTCTGAAAATCTCATGTTTTAAATAGCGTGATGTTTGACATCATAAATTCTGATTGCTATTTCTATCTCCGCTTTACGTGTAATTAAACCTCAACATTTCGAGTTTCAGTTTGATATTGTGATTTTAGACAGTTGAACGTAACAGTATCTATAGCTCCGTGACTGTCAAAACTTGAAAATTGTGACTTCATACCGAACTGTTCTATAAAATCATTTTTTTCAAGAGCGGACTGAATTAAGTGTTTTACTTCAATTTGGCTCTCGCGAGCGTAAGGCTAGCCGTTCGTGTTTTTCATACGATTTCGATTTTGGTTTAAATAATAAATTCAAAGTGAATAATAACGCACCGCTGATATATAAATTTGTAGTGTTTACTCAATTCACTTAGTGAAACATGAAAGAAACCGTGTATAATATTTCTATACACTGGCCGAATGAAAAGGTAAGTTACACATAGTTACCAAATTACTAAAGAAATTTTTCTGTTAAAATAGCAGAAGTGACGATTACTGTGTTTAAGTTTTCGGTTCAGACACGAAAAAAATATCAAACAAGTGCGGTAAAATTAATGAATAAACACAGATGTGTCCACTCCTTCTCTTTAATCAGAATTCAAATAATATATTTAAAATTCTAAGCCATGTTTACATGCCATGCTTGTTTAGAAGTTTTTAGGATTATTGAGGTTTTAACCTGTCTCATCTGGATATTATAAACTTGTAGTCTTCCGTCGATATTAACGTTTGATACTGATACAATAAATGGCTTCCTATATCATTCAAGAAAGAGTTCAGATACAACCATCGTGTACAGATCTCGATTAGACACAAAAATCGTATACAGCCTTCGTTTAGATTCTCCAAATAGTAATAATATACAATAATCATTTGAAATGGTGTATTTATGATAAATGCCTTTGTGGAAAAAAACTGGAAAAAGTGATTTTGTAATTTAACTGTTTAAAGACATGATCATGTAACATCAATAATTTGAATATGTGATAAAAAATTAGACCTTGTAGGCTTTGATGAGAAATGGCTTGATAAGACAGACAGAATAGGCCAGATAAGATAGAGGGATGTAGTCAAGATGACGTCGTTAGTCTTTGTTTAATTAATCAGACAGTTCGTTTTGCTCGCTCGGCCACTTCACTTAACTCGCCCCATACGACATTGTTATTAATATTATGTTATATCTTAATTAATTAATTAATTAATGATTGACGAGATAATCGCTTTATTGTTCTTACCAGGAACGTATGGAGGGACTGGAATGGATAAGGGGGCTCTCGTTGTAACCTTGATGGTGGAAACATAAGGCGAGTCCTTTGTTTTTTTTGAGAAGTGTAGCTCCTCCCCCTACGTCTGTTTAGCTGGCTACCGAAGGCGAAAAATGTCATGACACGTTAAAAAAGGCATGGCAGAAGTGACCTTTTAGATTTTTTAAAATTAAATGCGCTGATTCGCCGCCGTTCGCGTTCATATTCGATTCTCTCAGCTTAGGCAGAGAACCTGGGGTAGAGGGTGAAGAATTGTAGCAAACAAGTTTTATTTTTTGGCAGCCAATGAATGAATGAAAATAATTTAAGTGGTAAGAATTTTTTCAAATAATCGATGTTTTATGATCATGACTTCAAAAGTGAAAATTTTAATATCTGTCACTTCAGGCAATTAATTTTCTACACTTATCTTTTAAACTTTACCGTCTTTGTCTACAATGACAGTTTTTATTAATGCTATAAAGCTCCCAGAAGAGCCGAATTCATTGCAAGAGCTACAATTCTGAGCTAAGTTCACGTGTAGGTATTATTGAAATGAATTTTTGGCAAATGCATTTTTCATGAAAAAAAATATTTCTCGTCTTTGTCCATAAAGACCATTTTAATTAAACAGGGAACATGTTTATAAGCCAGAGTCAAGTCTATTTAAGGTAGATAATGCATTTACCTCATTCGTGGTTAGTGCTTCGGATGATGTATTTTTGTTGTTTTTCAACTTGTTTATAAAATAAATTATCGGAAATTTTATCCACAAATTAATGATTCGCATTTAAGTTTTGTGAACGTTTTCGGTTTTCAAAACAGTTAACGAAAAACACAAAAAGATAAATCTAATCAAAAAACCATCCACATAAATTAAAGCCCTTATGAAGTTAAAATGGAGATTAATAGCACCTGGTTCAAAAGAGCTTGATGAATTTCAAAGAAATTACTTTTTCAAGTTTTGTATTAAAATGGCTTTACTAGTTTCGGTGTCATTATTGGATCTTCATTAGGAGCATCACCCGTTTAAAAAAAAATTCTTCTTTTTGAAAACGGGTCATTCTGCTAATGATGGTCCAATAACGAGGCAAAAACTAGTAGAGTCATTGAAATAATTGTTTCTATTAAATTCATTAAGTCCTTCTGAAATTTATCAGAATATAATGAATCAGAATTTTATGGCTGAAACTGGGATGCTTTAGTTTTGCAATAAAATTCCTGATATCAAAGTTCAAATAATTTTGTAATAATGGAGCCTGGTTTTTTAAGACTAGTTGTAGAGTCGATGTACTAGAGTTAAAGTTGTATTTAAAGATTGAACGCGTCTTCTAGAGTCCTTGGGATTATCCTTTCGATTCTGCAATTCGACTTTGGTTTTTCATTTTTGAACGCACGGAACGTCTCAGGTAAAGTAGGCCATCAGAGCGAATCAAGGACGAGTACGAGTCTTAGTTATTGATCCAACTGAAACAGCATTCTCTGTAGTTTCTCTGGAGCGCCAGAGGAAAACGACTTGCATCGATTACTTTCGTTTCGTATTTTGATATCACAGTTGTTTCACTTAGTCGGTTAACTATTATTTCTAGAGCCTATTTTCACTGATCTGGGACAGGTTTGAATAGTTAATAGATGGGAACTTTCACTCAAAAGATCTTGAATAGCTTTTTGGTGATGCCTTTGTGGCACCGCAAACCCTCCGTCATTTCAAAAAATGCCCTTTCGTATTTTGCAAATACCGTACTTAAATATTCTAGGATTATTTTTAAAACCGCCATATCTTAAAGTTGTGTAAATAATTAATAACGCCAGATATTAGTAAGCCTTTAGTATTTGCAACGCGATTGCGCTGTTGACAAAGGTACTTTTACTCCTTCTTCATACGCTCTTGGTATCGTAAGGAAAGCGCATTTCTAACTATGTTTCTAATTAAAGATTCACCCGGGTTAAGGATTACATACAATTTAGAAAAATTGTAAGTATAATATTCACAATAAACACAAAAATATGGAACTTTTAAAAAAATGTCTCTGTTTCGATGAGTTTGTCAAAGTTTTAAGGGAATTCTCCATGAAAGTGTCAAAAATGTGTTAAAAGGGTGTAATTTACGAAAGTTTTTCAACACCCTAAAAACACTCATAGAAAGTTTTATTACTTTGCCTTTTTGCGATCAATTTAAGGTGTAAATTCTGTGTAAATAAAACTTTGAAAACACAGTTTGAAATTAAACATGGAAAATTATAATACAATAAGGGTTTCTTAAATAAGGTCTTCCATTTATATAATTGTTTTAATATTAAAGTCATTCCACACAATAGAAAAATCAACGAAAAAACTTAATTGTACGAATTAAATGAAAACTAAAAACATTTTTTAAAAGATGATATTCATTAAAGAAAATATTTTTATCGCTTAAATAATATTAACAAATAAATTGATCACCTTTATAAAACACTGCTAAACGTGTAAGGCGACACTCCTAAAGGTGATATGTGAAACTTGTAAAAAGTGTTATTTCGAACTCGTAAAGGTGCTGTGCCGCACCCTTCATGGAATTGCACAATTAACACTCATGAAAGAGTAACAGTTAACTTTTAGCGCGATATATGAGTTGAAAAGGTGTTATACTGCACCTCTGTTGCACTATATACATTCTTAAATTTGACACCCATTGTTCAAATAAGAGTGATTAAATCCCTTCAAAACATTTGAAACGGTGTCAAATTTGAACCCATAAAAACCACTTTTAAAGGTGTTAAATCACACTCCATTTTCTTAGAGTATGTATTTGGGGAATTACAAGAAATCTACTTTATTTGAACTACCCGCATGCTCACCGACCATCTTCACTATGGGTTTAGAATGCAAATTATGCGTAAATAATTATATGAAATACGATTCGATATTAAGTCCTATATTAGAATTGAAAATTAAAGGTGCAATGTCAAACACTTAATAACTCCCATGCCTATTCAATACGTAGCTCGGACTTTAATGTTAATGTTAATGTTGAAAGGGGTGACGCGTATAGTCCTGTCGCCTCGATGACACGGAGAATCCGATAGGCCGAGAACTGGTGCGGTTCCATAGAATCAGAAGTAAATGAACCGAAGTTATCAAGAATGGATAAATAACCAAATGCATTGGCCCCATCGAGGGGGGTTATTGAAACATCGATGCATTTGTTCCCCATTTTCTACTGAGAAAGTTCGTGCAATGGTTGATGGGATACTATCTGACGCACCATCTGATAGCGACCTTTGGAGATCGGGATTACAAAAATTTGGCGTCTGCTATTGCTACGCTTAGCTCTTTAGGCAGTTTTCGATTTAGTCTGTGGCTGTGTAGATGAACTGAATTCATTCCTAAATGAAAGGAAATTTGCCGAAAGATACAGCATACCTTCCGACTGTTAAGCGGCCGTCCGTGCTTTCGAGACTAAATTGTACCTAAAATTAATAAATTCTGATACTGCAAAAGCTATGTGGAAAATTTGGTACAACAAGCTTAAAATCCAATGTAAGCCTCAAACGCCTAAAAAAAGAGGAAGACCCAGAAAAATAGCTGTTGAACGACAGTTTGTCACTTTGGAAGTTAATATACCTAGTCAACACACACCAAAATGTTATGAAACAAAAGCTAAAATTAGAACGAATCGTTCAATGGCAGAATTAACTGTACAATACTTCAATGAGGCAAAAAATCTAAGGTCTAAGTTCATTACTCAAAACAGTAGTAATGCTGCTATGCTTTACAATGTCAATTTCTTCAACGGCTTAGCCTCTTTGCTGCCCGAATCTTTATTTTTAAGAGCAATTTCTCCTATTTTACACGTTACAGCTTTATTTTTAGTTGCCACTTTGGGAAATAAATTAAAATTACATTGCGTATTCACGTTTTAGTTCTTAGCCAGCTTTCGTTACCAACTGTTGAACAAACCCCACCTATGAAGGCCGCCATTTTAATTCACTCAAGCAGACTCTAGTATAAACTCTCTCGACCATTCGAGAGCGCCGTAATGGGAAATAGCCCTTAACATTAAAACAATAGGAGTTTCACAACTTCGGTTCATTTACTTCTGATAGAATGCATGTCGAAATGTTCAAACGTCAGGGCTCCGAGATAGTCGCAGCTGCAGAAGATGTGGAAGGAGGTTTCCTCTGCCTCCCTGCAGAGTGGGTCATCAACGATTCCTAATCGGAACAAGAAAACATGGTCTCGCTGATTTGGTCCAGTGATTTTTTGGTCTCGGGACTTTTTCGTCTCGGTACTACTTGTTCTCGTGAATTTACGGTCTCGGGACTATAAGGTATCGTGATTTTACGGTCTCGGGACGATTTGGTCTCGTGATTATTTCGTTACCTAATTAGTGGCCACCTTTTCCAAAACAAAGGTCCCAATAATTCGTTGCCACCTTTTCCAAAACAAAGGTCCCAATAATTCGTTGCCACCTTTTCCAAAACAATGGTCCCAATAATTCGTTGCCACAATTTCCAAAATATTCTCCTATTAAATAGCTGCCACCTTTTCCAAAATATTCTCCTACTATATAGCTGCCACCTTTTTCAAAATATCCTCCTATTAATTAGCTGCCACCTTTAACAAAATATTCTCCTTTTAAATAGCTGCCACCTTTTCCAGAATATTCTCCTATTAATTAGCTGCCGCCTTTTCCAAAATATTTCTATTATTGCTAATAAATTGTTCGTGCTAAGAGGCGGGCTTTTCATTTTCTTACCTCCAAACCAGGTTAGGTTGGGTTAGGTTAGGTTAGTTTAGGTTCAGTTAGGTTTGGTTTGAATGGGTTGGGTTAGGTTAGGTGAGGTTAAGATAGGAGAATTAATAATACGTACTTTTGACGTTTTGTTCAATTGCTCATTTTCAGAACGACACAATCGGTTTGATGCCAGCATTACTTAGATTGGAAACATTGGAACCCTTAAATTCGCTTGGAGTAGTCTGCACAGTTCCATTCCAGTACACACACAGAATAATGCTCTCTGCAAAGAATCTGACATTCGTCGCAGCTCCAATGCGATCCTTTGACGATCTAACATCTATTTCGATTGGAGTAAGAAAAAGTTCATCCAATGCTTTAGGTTTTTCCGATATAATTCAGAGAAATCGGGGTCAGCTTATTTCAAGCAAATTTACAGTATATTCGAAGCCTTTAAAGAGTAGTCCCAAATGGGAAAGGGGGAAGATTAAGCAAAATACAAGATGGCCAAAGATTGGCCTATAATAATAATTTTACATGGTTCACTTGAGTCCAGTCCACAGAGCGTTGACCCGCGTAAAATATGATTAAAAATCCGATATTAGAAGCACCCGCTTACCAAATGTATATATACACAATTTACTGTTTCAGAAACCAAATACTCTCTGAAAGTATTATATTTTAAAAATCAACCGCAATTGCTATTTCTAAGTTAGCAAAAGGCCGTTAATTTCTCTTTTAACTCTACAAACCGCATACGTCTTCGTGCGTGAGGCAATGACAGGGGCAGGCGCTTGCTGCCTTTCTTAAATTTTACCAAAACAAATTTTAGTAAATTATAATGCACGGAACTTGCCTTCATCGCGGAAACCTTTGGCAAAAGAGAGTGTCACCTGATCGTTATTAGAGAAGGCAGCGTTAGCAGTTCTAGACCCAAACGGGAAACGACTAAATAACAATACTTATAATTGCATAACACCTTAAACCCCTTTGTTAAACTTGAATTTGTGTTCCATACCTTTTCAGGTATGGATTGGATTAGGTTGCGTTATTGCCTTGCTGGTGGCGATTGATATACTGCACATGTTATTGGTGGGTCCTCGAAAATCCATCATATCCGTTGTGCCACAAAAATTTATGCAATACTTTGGAGCCATTCTAGGAAAAGGTAATGGTAAACCCGTATTTTTTAATGACTTCAACTTTCAACAGATTCGCTTATAAGGAAATCTATTGATATACTACGTGTTCTTACGCGTGGTTCTTGTCGTTATCTTGATAATTGAACAAGATTTTGAAATTTTTACCTCTCCCAGTGACGCTGACGTCACGGGTTGGTTCATGTAATGCGTTCAGGGTTGGCTGTAGTTTGGGGGCGTAAACGATGTTATATTTATACCAAAATATATTATCAATGTCTCTAAGGCAAACGTTCTGAGCGTGGGCTCAGTTTTTGCTTCCATTAGGGTTCGATATTCCTTCGTCACAAGCCATTCGCTTCAGCGATGGATCATTCCTCCTGATAATTGCAATTCTCGTCAATTTGTTCAATGGGGTCTTGGAAGCAAACTACTCATCTCAGAAAACAGAAAATATCAACAGCGTAACCGATGCCGTGAGTTTATCTGAAGTCATCCCGATTCGATTTTTTCCAAAAATTAGAGAGGATGATGTTTGTCGATCGGTTAGGATTACATACTTTCTTCTAAGAAGACTTCTAGAGTTCTGTCCTGGTAATATTCTAATCATTTCAGACTGATAATGAAATAAGAATTCTCTGCGATTGGAGTCGGATGTATAAATCTGATGACATTCGTATTGAAAAACTAACTAGAGGAAAGGAAGTTTGGTTTGCGGATACATATATTTTTCAGAATATAGCCGTTGAGCAGGAGCATTTTAACAAAACCGTTCACTGGGATCCTCACATTGGTTTAAATAATTACTTCGAGGAACCAATGATTCTTTTTGCAAATAAAGGACTGAATCCTGAAGCTTTGAAGTATATAAACCGAAGGTTGGTTTCCTTTCTATCCTAGTTCAGTTGCCCGTGGGCAAATTTTATTATTTTTTGGGACACCATTTTAAATGATTTCGGCAAATAGAACCCCAAAAGCCGTAAGGCTCGTCGATATGATGCGTGTACCTAGACAGCAATTTACTAATAACAAACGCGATTCCCAAAAACAGTGTTGTAAATTTGTAATACAAAACTGTTTTAGAAATTGCGGCAACAACCACACTCTTGTTGTTAAATGTTCATAATGCTACACGGCTGTAATATGCACGCAAATTCTGATCGAAATTGTATCATAATGTTACTTGAAATCTTTGGAGAATATCATTTACAAGTTCGGAACAAAGGTTTCGTGTAAACCTTGAAACTATCAAATAAAGTCAGCATTAATCACGAGGACAAATGTTACAATCCGATTGATGTTACGGATTTGAAAAACTGAAGTATCTCACCCATTCAATATTACAGATTGCGGGCTTTATTGGAAACCCGCCAAATGACACCGTTTCTACGCTCCCTCAAGAGAGACTACCACATCGACTTGCAACCTCAACATTCGACGGCTGAGAATGAAGTACATGTACTCCGGTTCAAGGACATTGAAGCGAAGTTCCGATTGTGGGCGGCCATGCTTGGAGTCGCTTCATTCGTATTCACCGTCGAGCTTCTGACAAGGTTTCAGTTTCGAGAACCACAGAACATCATTTGGATGAAACGAAGATTGTAGAACAAACACAACACTCCCAGTCGGTTCAGATATTTTTGCACAAAGCATACGAGTTAGGTAGCAAGTTGAATCACACATGCAAAATCGAACGGTAAAATTAGTGTTGAACTTAGTATGGAAAAGAATATACACCACCAACAATCAAAGACGATGGCATTTTATAATCCGTCACAAATATTAGCAGATTACAAAGTTATTCAAGCTTCAGTAGCATTGCGCCGATTACCAATCAACCGAATCATCCGCACTTTGGCCGATTGAGATTCGGTCCACCGAAAAACCCGCACTTCGGGTTTTTCCCGATGGAATTTAAATAAATAAAATCCGGTCAGCCCAAAGATTTTATCTTTTCTAGCAAAAATGAAATTAACTTGAAACAATTTAAGACCTACGTAAAATGAACACTAGATCCCAACATTCTCGAAATTATTATTTTAAAACTAAGGATTTTAAGATCAAAATAGTAATAAATCAGCAAAATCTGTATCTATATAAATCGAAGTCCTGACTGACTGACAGACTGACTGATTTTCAACGCCCAGCCAAACTGCTTGCCCTAGAAGGCTGAAATTTTGCAGGAACGTTACTGATAAGTCGTAGGCGCGTACTAAGAAAGATTTTTCCAATCCGCTGCCAGCTTAAAAAATGGCGCCCAGAAATGTAAAAACTCTTCTCTTTGCAACAAAGTCCGTGCGTTTCAATCAATTGCACTGATATTTAGTACACGGGTTTCCTTTAACCTATAGATGGGCTGAATGGTTTTTCGGGTTCGATCTGTTGCCATCTTTTTAAATGGCGGCCACAAAGTTAAAAACCCTTCTTTATAGAATAATGTCCGCATAAAAAGTAATTCTACAGGGCCGGTAGGCCCTTGTAGATATGACTTGACACCCTTTTGTAACGTTAAAGCAAAATTCACATGCTTTTACTAAATTTCCTATGGAGATTAACATGGCGTTTTTCGTGATTTACCCCCACCGCGAACAGAATAACTACAGCGAAGTTACTTTTCGGAATACTCTTGAATTAACAATTAAGTATTCAAGGTGTGCTATCGGCTAGTTTAATTTAAATCAATTAACCCCAAGTATGTTAATTTTAGTTAATTCTGAAAGTACGTCAAAAATTACTTTTGGGTCAGACTATCTAGCAGTAGACGCTGACAAATTACTTTCCTATTTCATCCGAGCTTGAGCACCTTTATATGTATTTTCTAATTAGCACCCTTAATAAGAAATACGTCGTTATCAGGTCGAATTTTCGTCTAGAAAAGTAATTCAGGTAAATAATTACAGTCAACAGAGGTTTTTATGTCATTTAAAGTAAGTTTTTGAACGTTCTTTACGGCCAAGGCTTAAGTTGTATTTTAGTTTGTCTATGTAATATAGTCTTTATAGTGTCTTTCCCCTTTAAAGATAAAAAAGCTAATTTCCAGCTCTGCTTCGTTTTCTGCTACCAACAAAGGAGGTATACAGGGTTTCATCATTTGTTAATCTCACTAAAATGGTACTAATTGTGAAGATGTGTGATATATTTCCTTAAACTGAACCTATGTAGAGGAATTTCCATGTTTACATCAGCACAGATTCTCTCAACGTAACCACGTTGGAAACGATTCGTTAAAACAATTTTTCTCCTGGTATATGATATTACGTTTTATAAATTATTTGTTACCAAGAGTGGATTGTTTAATTTAGAAATATAAATAACAGTGGTGCTGGTTAATCCAGAAGAACATTGTCTTTACGTAATTATTCAAATAAATTCCATGTGCAGATTTTTTCAATGTAACCACGTGGGAAACAGAGGGTTACATTCGCTATTTCCACAGTCCTCATTGCCGTTTGTTTATATGTCAGAATTGCTATGAATTCTTTAGGTATTTGATTTAATTACTGGTATTTAAGCGAAACTATGGAATCACATCATTCATTAACATTGTAACCTTTGTAGTGATCCGTTGTAACGGGCTCCCCGTTACAACATTTTTAATTGTTAATCTTCACGTCACCGCAAATTTAGCACGGGGCATGATAAAAATTGAACGCAATGTGTTGGAACTAATCAAAAACTCATCTAAACATTAAAATTAAGGTTAATAATTTTTTGAAGCTCAATTTATAAGCTAAATCAATACTGCCAAACCAAAATCCTTCATTAATTTCAACATAATTAAGTATAATTAGGGTGGATTTAAACATAAAATATACATATTTTGGATAAAAACTCGAATAAATTTTAAATGGACTACTTAATTAATATTTAAACTGTATAGCTGTTGATAAAGCCTCGTATTTCTATTACACACTTAATCAAGATAAACCTTTAAATTAAACTAAATCAGGATAAACCTTTTAATTATACTTAATTAGGATTAACCTTTAATTAAACTTAATCCGGATAAACCTTTAATTAAACTTAATCCAGATAAACCTTTAATTAAAGTTAATCCGGATAAACCTTTAAATTAAACTTAATCCGGATAAACCTTTAATTAAACTTAATCCAGATAAACCTTTAATTAAAGTTAATCCGGATAAACCTTTAAATTAAACTTAATCGAGATAAACCTTTAAATTAAACTTAATCCGGATAAACCTTTAAATTAAACTTAATCGAGATAAACCTTTAAATTAAACTTAATCGAGATAAACCTTTAAACTAAACTTAATCGAGATAAACCTTCAAACTAAACTTAATCGAGATAAACCTTTAAACTTTGAAAAACATGGTCTCCTATCATCTGAGCAGCATGGTTTCCGTAAAAATCACTCAACTGAAACGCAGCTAATCCTATGTGTAAACTAGTGATGCCGCGAATATTGATTTTGCCGAATACCGAATACCGAATATTCGGCCATGCTCTCGGCCGAAGCACCGAATATTCGGCCACCGAATATTCGGGCGTGAGATATGTGCAACTCGCGCGAAACCGGTTATGAGCTGTAACCCGTTCCGCGAAATACGTACATCCCCCGCACGGACCGCAATGGGACAGGTCTCATCATGGAAGAAGAAGGGTATGGAATGGTGAGGTGATTAGGCAGACGGCTACGCGAAATGTAGGGTCGCGTGGGATTTAACAGCGTGGGAAATAAGGCGGTGGCACAGGGCAAATGACCAGTTTAAAAATTGCCCGGACCAGTTTAAAAATTAAATCGGAGGGGGGTCAGTGGTCCACAGGACCACTAAGAAAATTCAATGGTTTCCAGAGTCCAGACATTAGCTTATATATTTTAATCATCCACTTCTTCAATTTAGCAGACGATGGGCCCTGGTCAGTGGTCATGGACCAGTTTATTTATTCCAGGCCAGAGGGGTCGCTGGTCCAATGTCCAGTTTAAAAATATTCCTTATTTCCCACCCTGCATGGGAAAACTGTCCTCTCCTCTCGGCACTAGCTGTAACGCGATTACTGCTCTGCGCAACATTGGCGCGCAAGCAGAGAGAGGGATACACTGTTTAGGTCCGCTCTTTACTGCCTCTGCTACAGCGCGCCTGCGCGGAAGCTTTCAACGTTGGTGATAAACTCTGGGAAGGAGGGAATGAAAAGGGGGAAGTTACGATTTTTCAACGCGCTCTCTTTAACACTATAGGACCCGTCTATAGCATCTTTAGGTTTTTGGTTCATTTGCGAGTAGATCGTCTCACTATATGCTTTTTTTTATTCTTCACAACTTACCAATGGTAGATTATAAATATGAAAGTAAAAATTGTTATTGAAAAAATAATTTTTGAGTAATTTTTCCGTTTTTTTCCTTCATGATTGGAGATTCGGTATTCGGCCGAATACCGAATACGAAAAAAATGGCCGAATAGGCCGAATACCGAATAGTAACCGAATATTCGTGGCATCACTAGTGTAAACCAATGGACTAAAGCACTCGACAATGGGCACGAAATACATGTAATATTCCTTGACTTCAGACGCGCTTTTGACAGCGTAGATCACGAACTCCTTAAAGCTAAACTCCGGTCCTTTGGCGTCACCGGTACAAACCTTCTATGGATATCAAACTTCCTTGAGGGTAGGACTTACAAAGTCGTCGTATCTGGTCACGAGTCAACTACAACAAAGGTCTCATCGGGAATCCCCCAAGGATCAGTCCTGGGCCCACTACTTTTCCTCCTATACCTCAATGACTTACCAGAAGTAGCCAGTGAAGGTACCAAGATGCCGCTATTTGCAGACGACTCCTCCACATACAGGGTCATCAAAACGGACAACGATTCAGCACAGTTACAATCCGACCTCGACAAAGTATTTACCTGGTCTAAGAAATGGAACTTACCGATTAACATTCCTAAATGTGCCTGCTTGCGCATCTCGCGCCGTAACTCTCAACGACCGTTAACATACACGCTTAACAATACACAAATTCCCGAAGTAGAGCAAATCGACTATTTGGGAATAAAGGTTAGTAGGCGATTATCCTGGGAACCACAAATGAGCTAGCGTACTAGGATTACTCCGAAGAAACTTAGGAATCTGTGATGAAACAACAAAAAATTTAGCCTGCCAAACACTCTTGCGCCCATTGCTCGAATACGGCTCTGCCATATGGGACCCACACCAGGCGTACATGATCCATAGACTAGAACTAGTCCAGAATAACGCAGCACGATTCGTAAAAAACAAGAAGCACGACCGTGGAGTATCCAGCATAACAGAAACCATATCCAGTTTAAAATGGCCGACATTATCTATTCGACGTAAAACTCGACGATTAACTATTTTTAATAAAATTTACCATGGAGCTACACCGCTCCACCCGCTGCTGAAAGACATAAAACATAACCCGTCAAAAAGTAGACACGGCCACCCAAAACGTGTTCTAACTGAAATCCCTCGAACAAACCTAAGGAAGTTCTCTTTCCTGCTCAGTACTGCACGTGATTGGAACGCACTACCGGACACCGTTATTTCGGCAGAAACCCACGCTGACTTCATAAATGCGATAACGATGCTGAACTACAGCTGAAAAACTCTTTCTTAAAACGTTTTTAGCATATCTTTTAAACCATAACTGTTACTTATAGTTAGAAAACATCTTAAGACACTGTCACCGCGATGTATCGGGCCCGTGGCTCCCTTTTGCGAGTATATTAAAGTAAACTAAACTTAATCGAGATAAACCTTTAAACTAAGCTTAATCGAGTTAAACCTTTAAACTAAACTTAATCGAGATAAGCCTTTAAACTAAACTTAATCGAGATAAGCCTTTAAACTAAACTTAATCGAGATAATCCTTTAAACAAAACTTAATCGAGATAAGCCTTTAAACTAAACTTAATCGAGATAAGCCTTTAAACTAAACTTAATCGAGATAAGCCTTTAAACTAAACTTAATCGAGATAAGCCTTTAAACTAAACTTAATCGAGATAAGCCTTTAAACTAAACTTAATCGAGATAAGCCTTTAAACTAAACTTAATCGAGATAAGCCTTTAAACTAGACTTAATCGAGATAAGCCTTTAAACTAAACTTAATCGAGATAAGCCTTTAAACTAAACTTAATCGAGATAAGCCTTTAAACTAAACTTAATCGAGATAAGCCTTTAAACTAAACTTAATCGAGATAAGCCTTTAAACTAAACTTAATCGAGATAAGCCTTTAAACTAGACTTAATCGAGATAAGCCTTTAAACTAAACTTAATCGAGATAAGCCTTTAAACTAAACTTAATCGAGATAAGCCTTTAAACTAAACTTAATCGAGATAAGCCTTTAAACTAAACTTAATCGAGATAAGCCTTTAAACTAAACTTAATCGAGATAAACCTTTGAACTAAACTTAATCGAGATAAGCCTTTAAACTAAACTTAAACGAGATAAGTCATTAAACTAAACTTAATCGAGATAAGCCTTTAAACTAAACTTAATCGAGATAAGCCTTTAAACTAAACATAATCGAGATAAGCCTTTAAACTAAACTTAATAGAGATAAGCCTTTAAACTAAACTTAATCGAGATAAGCCTTTAAACTAAACTTAATCGAGATAAGCCTTTAAACTAAACTTAATCGAGATAAGCCTTTAAACTAAACTTAATCGAGATAAGCCTTTAAACTAAACTTAATCGAGATAAGCCTTTAAATTAGACTAAATCGAGATAAGCCTTTAAATTAGACTTAATCGAGATAAGCCTTTAAACTAAACTTAATCGAGATAAGCCTTTAAACTAAACTTAATCGAGATAAGCCTTTAAACTGAACATAATCGAGATAAGCCTTTAATCTAAACTTAATAGAGATAAGCCTTTAAACTAAACTTAATCGAGATAAGCCTTTAAACTAAACTTAATCGAGATAATCCTTTAAACTAAACTTAATCGAGATAAGCCTTTAAATTAGACTAAATCGAGATAAGCCTTTAAACTAGACTTAATCGAGATAAGCCTTTAAACTAAACTTAATCGAGATAAGCCTTTAAACTAAACTTAATCGAGGTAAGCCTTTAAACTAAACTTAATCGAGATAAGCCTTTAAACTAAACTTAATCGAGATAAACTTTTGAACTAAACTTAATCGAGATAAGCCTTTAAACTAAACTTAAACGAGATAAGCCTTTAAACTAAACTTAATCGAGATAAGCCTTTAAACTAAACTTAATCGAGATAAGCCTTTAAACTAAACTTAATCGAGATAAGCCTTTAAACTAAACTTAATCGAGATAAGCCTTTAAACTAAACTTAATCGAGATAAGCCTTTAAATTAGACTAAATCGAGATAAGCCTTTAAATTAGACTTAATCGAGATAAGCCTTTAAACTAAACTTAATCGAGATAAGCCTTTAAACTAAACTTAATCGAGATAAGCCTTTAAACTGAACATAATCGAGATAAGCCTTTAATCTAAACTTAATAGAGATAAGCCTTTAAACTAAACTTAATCGAGATAAGCCTTTAAACTAAACTTAATCGAGATAATCCTTTAAACTAAACTTAATCGAGATAAGCCTTTAAATTAGACTAAATCGAGATAAGCCTTTAAACTAGACTTAATCGAGATAAGTAGTAGGGACTATACAGATATGCAGACATCCAAGATGGCCGCCACCCCAAGATGGCCGCCCTCTCCCCATCCACCAAACCCAAACAAAACTTTTCACCCAAAGATTAAGCTAAATTCCTACCTGATGAACCCTACCTTCCAGCATGCTATGACTCTTTAGAGGGGTTTTACCCATTTTTCCCCCAAAACAAGCTCGGCTTAACCCTCGGAGGCTGTAGTTCTTTTAATAAACCAGTCTAGTTATTTTGTAAGATTCTCGTTTGAATTTCCCACCATAAACCTTTAAAGTATGTCTGAGAAACAAAGACAAATATATAAATAAAGATTTTTTAATAACAAATACCAAATAATATATACAATAAAATAGAGAATAACAAGAATATAAATAGAGAATAACAAGAATATAAATATAAACAAAGATTAAATTAAAACCAGAAATATTTACCGCTACTTTTACCGCTAATGAAAACCAGTCTTTAAATCGAAATTTTGAAGGTAATTGTTTTTATCTCTGGCGTAAAAAGCATCTTGCTCAAAGTGACATTTTGATTTTCAAAACTTGATATTTTAGTCGAAAGCTTAACTGAAAGCCGCTCTTTAAATCGTAATTAGCGCCGCGTTTTATTAACAATTTCACGACATCAACGCGGCATTCACTCTAGTGGGGCGTCGGCCACTAGCTTTTTTCAGGCACTCTGGTGGTACATGCCTCCATTGATTCATGATGATCTTGGGCATTTCGGCTCCGAATCCTATCCACGTTGATCGAGCGAACAGCTGTTAAGTTTGAGAAGGACATCGAAGTCAAGGCCTCACTGAAGAGAACGTGCTCCATTTGGTGCAGGGTACGCAGAACCTTATGCGGTAGTAGGGCTTGTGGGCTTGTACGGACCGATAAAATTCTTCGTTGGCCCTTTACCTCCCGAAGGAAGTTACATCCGAGCCACTGCGAGGCTTGGTCTTCTTGTTCTGGTCTGGTTGTTTGAGCCAGAACTTCTCCTTCATTGCAGCGTCAGCCCGACCTTGCGAATGAAATCGAACCACAACCAAAAGGCTTTGCTCGTGCATTCTTATGGCTGAGCCGACTTCACACAAATTTTACGCAACTTTCAAGAGACCAATGGAAAACACGTCAAATTAAGTCTTGCCGCGGAAGAAGTAGCAGGACTTAACTTAAACTCGATTTTCCTTCATAGCAATAGTCCGTTGTATGGACGCATATCACACTGCAATGAAGGTCGATTCATAAACCTCCTCGACATTAGCCATCAGGATGCACGAAAATAGCTTACTGATGGCTTGGTCACTCTGTCAGGAGAAGTCGCGATAGAAATTGCGACTTCTGACAAATTTACGCAACTTTTTGTGCAGCCACATGTAGCAAAGCCGAGATTGTACGGAAAAGCTACGTAAATCTAGCCCATGAATCGAAATTGGTCCCTTTTCAGGCAATGCCCGAGAAGAGACAGTTGGCATAATCGAAATTGGTCCCTTTTCCGTTGGAAAATTGAGTTTGGTCTTTACTCACCCAACAAAAGCGGCACGAGTTAAAGCAAGACATCTTTAGTTGGACTTTTAAGAGCATAGCTGAGCAACTGATAACTTTCTCCGCGAAACACAGAGCTTATATACTAAATGACCGAGAGCAGATTTAATATTAAACAAGTTCTCTAGATAAAAAAATTTATTTTTTAAGGACCACACCCTGTCGACCACACCCTGAAACGTACTATTAAAGCCCAACGTCTTATATAATAACTGCATCAAACAAGTTGAAAACCGGCCCGAACTAGTCAGGGCGTTGTCTTTTTTATCGGAATCGGGTAAGGTCAATTACCTAGCTACGTAGATTTTTCAAGGGTAACGACTTTAAAAGTTTAAGAATTTTTTAAAGTTTTTTTGATGAAGATAAACGGCGTGTATTTTAAGATCGTCCATAGCTCAGTGGTTAAAGGCAGGGTCTACTAATGTAATACCTAAAAAGGTGGCGAGTTCAAATCCCGGCCAGTCTACCGAGCTATGGCCGATCTTTTTATGAAATTTATGTATAAAATAAGGTTTGTTTAAGAAGTTGGGGTTAGTTGATAAACAGGCGTTAGTCATGAATGACGACTTCTTTTTAACTTTAGCGTCTAATACGTGTTTAGATATATACCCAAACAATACCCAATCAAGTTTTAAAAATTATTTGCATCAACCTCTTAACTTGAGTAGCGATTATGAAGTTGGGTTGGCAGAAATCATATTTCCAAATCATTGGGTGAATATAAGCGAAGAGTTTAACAAGTTTGAAATTCAGGTTGTAAGTGACCCAAACCATGGCAACGATGCAGCTGTTAGAGAGCCTGTTGAATATCAAAAAATAGAGATACCTGTCAATCGTTATACCAAGACCAAAGAGTACGAACTACCCCAAAATTTTGTCGAGCTGTTAAATGATGATGTAAACAGTCATCCGTATTTAAAAGGCAAATTATCTTTTAAATTAGTCAATAAATATAAGGACGGGGCCCTGGGAAAACAGTTAGATACAAACTTTCCCGTTTACCTGCAAGTTTTAGGAGAGGAGAACATACGGTTCAAAATACCAGCTGATTCCCCCTTGACCACGCTATTTGAATTTAAAGAGAATAATTACGAAGATGTTCCATATATATCCAAATATCCTGTATCAAAGCATGCTAAAAATATAAGTTTAAATTACACTAATAATTACGTGGAAATCGAAATTGATAATGTTGGAGATAGTTTTAAAAAAAAATTTGACTACAAGTACATTCCTAAAGCTGCCATTAAACGTAAAACAAGCCACGAGGTTCCGTCGATAAGAAAAAAGCCCCAGCCAGAATATAGACCTGTACCGCCATCTATACCTATTTTACCGCGAACTACTCCCTTTCTTCCAATTCCTATTACTGCAGCTAAGCCCGTAGTACCTGTACAACCACAGCCACCCAAAATAACCCCTCTTCCAAAACGAAAACCTTCACCACCACCCAAAATAACCCCTCCTCCAAAACGAAAACCTTCACCACCACCCAAAATAACCCCTCCTCCACCACCCCCGAGACGCTCCTCTCCTCCACCACCCCCGAAACCTCCCTCTCCTCCACCGGCACCAGCACCACCAGCCCCGAAACAAACCCTACCACCGCCCCCGAAAACCTCTTCGCCGCCACCACCCCCAAAACCTCCCTCTCCTCCACCGGCACCAGCACCACCAGCCCCGAAACAAACCCTACCACCGCCCCCGAAAACCTCTTCTCCGCCACCACCCCCAAAACCTCCCTCTCCTCCACCGGCACCAGCACCACCAGCCCCGAAACAAACCCTACCACCGCCCCCGAAAACCTCTTCTCCGCCACCACCCCCAAAACCCTCCACTCCACCACCGCCCCCACGCTCAAGACCCCTCGCCCCCTTTGAACCATTAACACCCACACCTTCGCCCACACCCCCCTCATCTCCAGAGCTACCCGTATTACCGACTCCCTCCCCACCACCGGTTGATGAAAAACCCTTGTTTCCGCAGCCGGTTGATCCGCCGAAAAAAAAGCCTGAACCAATTATTCCCGAAGAGCCTAAGCCTATTAACCCTGAAGATTATGACAATTACACAGTATTGTTCTTACCTCAAACTTTTAAAGCCAGTAAAACGCCAGAGAAAAACGCCGAAGGGCTTTATCGAGCCGTAGCCAACACTTTAGAAAAATTAGTATTTAAAAAAATTCAAGTAACATACCACACAGTAGATAATTGGGGGTATGCTATCGTGTATAATTTCAAAACACCAGAATGGGTGGAAATTAAATTTTCTCCCCAAGTAGCTAAATTGCTTGGCGCTGACCCCGATAGATATTACTCCGGAAAACACCAACTAGGACCCTTGAGCATGACGTTAGAAGAATATACTATAGACAAAGACAATGCATACATAGAATATCGAGTCAATAGAACCATAAAGCGCTATACCCCCTGGGAAGAACCCTGGCTTTATTTCTTTTTTAAAGTGTCAGGCGAGTTTAGATCGACAGATGATTATAAGATTTATGAAGAAATTGCCGAAAACCTTCAAATAACTGCGCGCAATTTTGACCCTTTAAGATTACATCAGGCCGAATTTAGCGTTATTAAGCAAGGAGCGGAGCATTATTTTAGAATCCATTGTCCGGCAAAAATTGAAATGCTCTTCCCAAAGGAATTGCGTGATATATTAAATTTAGAAGCTGAATACGTTGGTGGGACGTTTCTATCCACTAAACCTTTAGAGCGTAATTTTACGCATTTCAAAACAACTAATGACACATTTGTAAATTATCGCGTTCATGACTCACTAATGCATCTATTTACTAAGACTAGTGTCGCAAAAATCAAAATACCCGCGGGCGATTATATTTGCGATTTTACGGCAAGCGGGGCCGTAATTCCCTTCTCTTTACATTTAAAAATCATAAACCAGTTATTGGGGGTTCAAGAATATATGCCTCGCCAGTATTTTAAAATGTACATTCTCAAAAATGCTCTGGAAGATAGATTTTATGTTCGTATCGAAATAGAGCCAGGTGTTCGCGTCTCGGTAGCTGGACCAATGGCCAAGTTATTTAACATTCCCGAAGAGGGAGAATTTTTTCAACACAGTCATTCGGGAGTGGCTCTGGTAAATCCTCGATTAAGAATAATGACCCTGACAGCGGATAATAATTTTTGGACTAGCGAATACGATGTGGATAGATTTCCAGAAGACCCAAATATGGCTGACCAGCCGTCCCTACCCGGATATCAACAGGATAACCCTCAAGGCAAACGAGTTGACAATTTTGCATGTGAAATTCCTCCCGGGGTTTATTATCATATTAGCGATGTTTTAAGTGCCATGGGCGAAGCCATGTCCCCGGCGCATAGGAAAAGTCTAAAATTTACGCAGAATGTAGACGGAACCGTGACGGTTTCAAAACTGAACGATACGGTTTCCATTTTGTTTCCCAAAACAACACCCGGCCGAGGACTGGGACGATTGCTAGGTTTTAGTAGTAATCAGTTGGATCGGTATATCAATAACGAGACTTCGGAGTATCCCGCTGATATCATGAGAGGCGTCGATGCCATGTTTGTCTATACCAATATTATTCGGCAACAGGTAGTAGGTGGTGGTCAAGCCCCTCTGCTACGTTTCATAAAAATGCCGGCTTTTTCGCTGCTAGACGAAGAGAACCAGGAAATATTTAATAATATCGACTTTTATCCAATTTCAACTAGCGATATACAGGAAATTGAAATTGAATTGAAATCCGATTACGGGGAAAATATCCCGTTTAATTTAGGCAAAGTATATATTAAACTGTTTTTTAGGCGTCGACGTCAATAGAACAGGAGCAATGGTGCCTAATAGATATACTCTGTATTTCCAAAGAGGATCGTCTCTGCCATCTTTACACGCGAACGTTTTCCAATCCGGAGGTCGCTTCAGTGTGGGCGGTATCTTTAATTCTTTATTGCGCAAAATTACGCCCTTTATTAGGCCGGCCATTAGTACTTTAGCGTCCGAAGCTGTGGGGTTAACGAGTAGAGTAATTAGCGATGCACAAAACCCCGGAATATCACCTCGAGAATCGATTAAACGAAATGTCAAACAATCAATAAATTCCCTACTACATAAAGGCGTGGACCGGTTCGTCAACACTCAAAGCGGGACGGGCCGAAAACGAAAGAGGACTGCTAAAACAAGCCGGAGCAAACGTGTTAAGCAACGCACTAAACGCGATTTTCTAGACTAATCATGTCGACCTACGAAAGTGTTCTTTCCGACTTTGAAGTATTTGAAAAGCCAGGGGTGAATAATAATATTGTGGGGACTAAAACGACTGCTCATTATCCCATTGCTCCCCTAACTAATGCTAAATATGTAGAATTTATCATTCCTCCCTCTAACAATTATCATGATTTGACTAAAACTCTTTTGAGATTAAAATTTCGCGTTTTGCACGAGGACGGCACGGTCGTTCCAGATGCGGAAAAGAAAGTCTCGGTGACAAATTTAATAATTGCCTCGCTATTTTGTCAAGTAGAATTATTTCTTAATGGCGTCGCTGTCCAGCAACCAAATAATATGTACCCATACATGGCCTATTTTAAAATACTTTTAAATTATGGACAAACGGCGGCCAATTCCTGGTTAACTTCTATGTTATATTATTTGGATACCATTATTGATCAGGCGACGGCTTTAGCGGACGCCGATATCAACAAAGAAGATAATGGTATTGGTCGTCGCGCTAAACGCGTGGCCCAATCAAAGACGTGCGATGTAATTGGCGAATTATTTTTGGATATGTTCAAAACGCCCAAATTCTTACTAGATAATATCGAGGTGCGAATTAGACTTCATCGAAGCTCCGCGGATTTCGCTATTATTCACAATGAGCAGGGCAAAAAGTATAAGATTGATTTAACGGAATGCACCTTGTTTACGCGCGAAATTGAGGTTAATCCCGAACTGCAACTAGCGCACGCTCAGATGTTAAACTCGGGAATAAACGCTCGCTACGAAATAAACTCTATTGTTATGAAAAATTTCTTAATAACCACCGGAACGCAAGATTTTATTAGGGACAGCTTGTTTACGGGGCAATTACCCTCGCGAACTGTCGTGGCTTTCGTTACTAATAAAAAATTTGTAGGGGAAGCAACTTCTAACCCCCTGGATCTCCAACACTTCAAACTCGATTTCATGCAACTCTCTTTAAATTCGCAAAATTATCCCGATATCCCCTTTACGCCTAATTTTGACGACGACCAGTACGTTAGATGTTACAATTCTTTATTCGAGGGTCTCGAGATATTAGGTCTTGACCGAGGAAATATAATTTCTTACGATTTATATAAGAAGGGCTTTTTTGTCGTTGTTTTTGATTTGAGTAGAGAACATCTCGCTTCGTTAGGTCTAAATTCCATGCCCCAGACTGGTAACTTGCGATTATCGTTAAGATTTAGCTCTCCGCTAACCGAAAACGTCACGTGCATTGTCATGGCCGAATTTCCAAACAACCAATTAATAATATCTAAAAACAGAGAAATTATTTATAATCACCCCAACGTATAAAAGACTAAAACTTTATAAATACAATATCAGTCGCGAGCCAAGATGCACCAAGTACACACCGTTACGCCAAAGCTCGACATTTGCGTCATTGAATCGATTGAACCTAAAATATTAATTCAAAGATCGGATACGCGTACAAAAACTATATTAAAACCTAACGCCTGGTACGCTTTGTTTCGGTTTCAAAATGAACTCACGTCCTTTTTTGACGGAAAAATACCTCGCTATCATATTTGGTTGCCCGTCAAAGAGCGCATCAAGCTGGAATGCTTCGTCAACTCGAAAGATGAACGTCTAATCGATCTTCGATACTATGAACGAGGCAGCGGCAGTCGTTATTTCCTCAACTTTAGCACCAGCGAAGGATTCAGCCTGAACAAAACAGGATGGCAGACATTGATCGACTTAAAGCCGTTGATTGACGAGGATCTCAAGGCTAAAGGGATAGCTGTCTGTCGCATGCGCGAATTAATTTTAAACGAGCTCACTACCACTTTGTTTGACGTCACTTCCACTTGCGCCAACGTCGAGTGTCGAAAACAAATATGCCACTCTCAAAGCTGCTCAGAATTTGACACAAATTTCAGCGATCGAGTCGAGCGTAATTTGCACGAAGCGCTGCCTCAACTGGATCGTGAGAAAATTTTGCATCAATTTGAGACCGACCATGGATGGATCGAGGATCAAGAGGATATTTACGCTTATTTTGTCAACAGTTTTGCCGATTTAAAGAATGCCTTGATTTATGGCTATTAAAATAAATGTACTAATATAGCGTATTTGTTAAACTGATATTGTTTTTATAAAATACCTTTGTGTGTATTAAATAAAGTTGTTTATTGGGAAACCATTTAGTCGTTATTTATACTTGTCAAGACATGGACGCTAAAATTAGAAAAATTTATTACGACGTGGCAAATCCGGCCGCTTATGGGTCGCTAGCCAGGTTACAAAAGGCCTTACCGGACGTGCCAAAAGCCCAATTAGTCGCCTTTCTCGAGAAACAGCCCGCCTATACGAAACATCGATTTCGAAAATTCCGATTCAAAACCAACCAAGTGTACGCCTCGACTATCGATGACGTTTTTCAAGCTGATTTGTTGGATCTACCGAAATTAAAACGTTTTAATAAAAATGTTCGCTATGTTTTGTGCGTCATTGACGTCTTAAGCCGCTACGGATGGACAGTACCTCTTAGAAACAAAACATCTGGCGAGGTTATCGAAGCTTTTAAAAAAATATTTCGAGAGAGGATCCCTTTAAAAATATACACGGACTACGGGGGGGAATTTAGTTCGCGCAACTTTGCCTCCTTCTTGAAACGAAACAATGTGCAAATACATTTTGCCAGGAGTCAGCATAAGGCTAGTTTAGCGGAACGCTTTATTAGAACAATTAAGGAACAAATTGCCCGGGTTATTACGGCCACGGGGAATAAAAATTACGTTAAATATTTACCTTTAATTACTCAAGCCTATAATGAACGGGTTCATTCAACTACTGGAATTGCACCGGTTCATGTTAATATAGATAACGAATCAATCATTTGGAATAAACTGTACGGGAAATCAAACGGAATTAATCGATACGCACCGAGGCTTAAAGTTGGCGATCACGTGCGTCTTTCTATAGCTAGTAGAGTATTTAGAAAAACCAGCTCGGGAGGCACCTTTACTGACGAAATATTTCGCGTTGTTGACGTCATACCCAGGTCACCACCCGTCTATCGCGTAGCGGATTTAAAGGGGGAGCAAATTTTGGGTGTTTTCTACGGCGCCGAACTACAAAAAGTCTCGTTACCCGAGACGGGTCTTATCAAGAATAAATTATGAACACTTCGCAAATAAACGCTCTCTTAACTTGCGACAAAAGAACGCGACCCTACTATTTAGGATGCTTCCCAGTAAACAGACTCCCAGAACGGCCAAAAAGGTCCAAATTTTGCTTTATATTCAATAATGAAGCAGCTGGAGAGGCTGGAGAACATTGGATAGCGTGCTTTTCTAACAATGACACGGTGGAAATGTTTTGCACTTACGGAAATTCGCCGCGATACTATAAAGTTAATTTAAAACGATACGGGAAACGAGTTGTTTACAATAAACAACAAATTCAACATCCATTTTTTCAACTGTGCGGTCTGCATTGTAGTCTGTACCTAGCACTCCGCTGTCAGGGCGTGGCTAGAAAGACGATATTAGACGCCATCTATGACCAGAATCTTAAACTTAACGACTATGTCGCTTTATTATATTTATCTTTACATTTAAAAAAACATGTACACAGATATTGTTCGCAATAAAACAATTTTTTATTTGTCTAAATATTACATTTTTTTTTATTAATCAATATCGCGCCATTTATTATGCCTCTTTCTCCTCTCGTTAGATGGAACCAGCGGTCCTAAGTTTTGGAGTTCGTCTTTCTTTTTCCGAGGTTTTTTCTTTTTTTTCTTGTTCTTCTGTTTAGCGGAGGCCGTCTCAAACAGGTTTTCCAAGTCCGTTAAATTGTCCCCGTTTTCCTCCGCTAAATTCTCTTGTTCATCGGCAATTTCCTCTTGTAAATCGTCGTCACGATTTGCATAACCGACAGCTCCTTCTTCTAGCTCTCTTTTTGGCGTGAAAAATGTGTTTTGCAAATGATTCGCAAGAACTTCGGCTTGCCGTTTCACCATATCTCCAACATAGGTCGGCCCAAATTGTTGGTAAAAATCTTCTGGTGTTGGTGTCCCCGCAGCCGTTTCGCTTTTGAAAACCTTTTGCCGAGGCTCGGCTCGTTTAGGCGTAGTAAAAGAACTGCCCGAAGCGCTTGTTGTCGGTGATGACGTGGCATAGCTCGGCCATGACAATTGTTTTTTTCGCGGGGGCATTTTAGGGGTGACCGGTAATGGCGGCGTGGGGACATTAGACATTGCCTGTGTTACAACCTCAAATTTAGGTAAAGGAATTTGTTTCTCGATACTTAAATATTTCTTAAAAGCGTCTAAATATTTATATAATTTATCGTAGGCATTCAATGGCGATTTTAAAATATCCTCAATCTCTCGGTCCAAAGCAGAGTGCTCTTGGGCAGCTGTTGAAGTTACTGCGCTAGCGGGCACGAGAACCATTTGTTTCATAGTTTAGCAGCTATGGCTTGGACAATTGAAGGCAAGATTGCGGCAAGCAACGTCGTAAGAAAACCACCTGATTGCTGCAACAACAGCTTTTTTTTGCTTTTCTGCGACAAGGTACTTGATCCGAGTTGTCTAATAATTTTCTTGTACTTTGCTAGCTTTTTCTTGCGATCTTTACTCAAATAAATGCCCCCGCCCTTTAAATTCTTACAAATTGTCTGAATGCTCTTTAATTGAGGCGCGCTACTATTGTTTAAGAGGGTTCGCCGTTGTTTACAGCTAGTTTGACGCAAACTCTGTAAATAAGGGACAAATTTGGCAAACTTGGTCGAGGGACGCGCTACGACGAGCCGGGAGCGTTTTGCTGATCGACGTTTAACGCGTGGGGCCATTATTCAAATGACAATTAAATTTAATCGACATAGACATACATAGGTGATTCGTGAGGTAGAACTCGCGACCTTAATCGTAAATTTTCCGGAGTTTCTTGTTTTAAATCAATTAACAAATAGCTATAGGGTTCTCTAGTGGCTAGTCTGTACGCCTCCGTAATACGCTTCGGGTTATCTGGACTTATTTGTTGCGCCAAATATCTAATAGAGGCGACATCTCGAGGATTTTTCATTATTATAAAATAGGAAGAGTTTTGAGAAATTATCCGCGATTGGCTACCCTTGGGAAACAGTTGTTGAGTAATAATAATAACCGTATACCCTAAATGATGCGACGTCACGCACACTAAATCGGCAATATGAGCTTGTTTAAATAATTGGCTAGCTAAATCGTCTAGTATCAAGTAGGAGTCGCGATTCATTTCCCAAAAGTCCGGATCCGCCGTTGGCAAGCCTTGAATAAATTGAATTCCCGGAATCAATTGTTTCAATTTTTCATAGTTTGGCTGCCAGGCGGCGTAGCAATAAATAACCTTTTTATGCGGTGGGTCAAACATAAGCTGATGATTTTGCAATAAGTTACTTAAAAGAAAACTCTTCCCCGCTTGCGTTGGCCCCACGATTAGAAACTGGGCGGGTGTTTGGAACTTTAAAGAATGCGAGACTGACTCGGTTGGATTCATCTTGATTAATAAACATTTTTATTTTAATTAACAGTTTATATATATATATAATCAAAAATACAATTAACCCAAAACCCAAAGACCCTTAATAAACACAAATTAAAAAATATTTAAACAATATAAACGAAACCCTTTTACCCAAAAAAAAAAAAATCCCCTATGAAGTAATTGTTTTTTTAAAAAGTTTCTCTTCTAATTCCAGACAACGCTGGCGGAAGCGTTGAACGTTGAGGAGGTTAAAGTTGACGCGAGACTCGGAGGGTAGTTGGTACACACGCACTACAGAAGAAAACACGACGGATTTATGCGCACGCGCACTTTTTCGGTTCCCGACCGCTCTTTGTTGGTGGCTGGGCATGTTTGGATTAGAGGCTCGCAAACATCCTCGCCCTCGCTGGTCGGGAAGTCGGGAAACCCCTGACGCAGTGGTTTGTTGTTGCACGGTTTTTTGGAAACCATCGGACACGATGGGCTGTGTTTCCGATGTTCCCTCGATGGATGGTCCGTGCAACGCCACTGGTACAGGGCAATGCCGCAAAAGGCGCAGCGCGTCGTCTGTGTTTCTACATCTGCAAGATAGAAACCGTCTTTGGCCAGGGCTTCGATGGGAACGCAAGATTCCCACAAGCCCTCAAAAGTATGCCTTCGCCTAGCCTCGTAATTCATGCGAGAGAGATGATGAAGCGGGTGTTGCCTCTTTGAAACCGTAGGGTCGACTGGTTGTCAAATCGGCGTTCAACAATCTCTTATTCGAGGTTTGGCGAAATCTTTTGGTGATTTTAACGGCCTCTAGCTGCAGCTTGTATTTATCCCGTTTAAAATTAAAAGGGACATTGACTGTAACTTCCTTTTCCGGATTCATCGCTACACTTTCAAAGGTTTCAAAGTCAAGTTTTTCAAGATTTTCTCGATTTAACGTCAACCCTTTAATTTTCTTGACTTCTTTTCCTTTGCTAGTGCGAAACGAGTAACTTTTGGCACCGGTACTACAAAAGGAAGTTATATAATCACCGCCGAGTTCGTCCGCCCAGCAACCAATATGATTGCCAGTTGGAATGTCAAACTTTCCCGGTAGATGGCGGTAGATTATTGAGTCGGTCTCACAATACAAGGCTGCGCGGTCTAATTGAAGCAACATCTTGTTCAATTCGAGTCGCCCGTAGCACGAGACGAAGCTCCCCACAATGGCCGACCCCAGTTTGTAGTCCGAAACGTAATCGCTTTTGGCTTTGTACGATAAGAGAGCGATCGACTCCGTAACTGGCCGTAAGTCGACTAATTCCAGAGTGTAATCGCTCGCGTATCGTATCAATTCGTAATAATTGTTGATAAAGATGCTGCGAATCTTTCCCGTATTCAGAGCCATGCGACCCCAAAGAGAATTTAAATTAATTTTAGCGATATTACGCAGGGAAGGATTTGATTGAATATCCGCCACGGTCAGAGAAAGCTTTTCATTCTTGTTTATATCAGCGATATACGCCTCTTTTTGCAGAGGCGTTTGAGCGTGAGCGGGAAATCCGGAATTCTTCACTTTTAGGGCGATAAAATCAGTCATGTACTGGGCAAAGAAATATTCCGTTTTTGGATAATGGTACACTTCGAATATATCGAGGAGTTTATAACCATGTTCCATAGCGGCATAGACTTCAACCGTTGGCCAGACTGATTCGAAAGCCCTTTCGTTGACAGTGTGATCGCAGATTTCCGCTCGCAATTCTAGACACGTGCGACAGAGGGCGTAGGCTAATTTACCACCGCTGCGGAAGGGAATTAAGGGGATGTGGAGATCTTGAGGGGGAAGCAGACGACAACTCATAACGCCAAAATACCACCCTGGCGATTTGTCAAAATCTCTGCTATAGATTATGGGGTGGCCGCTAGGGTACGGACAATCGCGACAAACTTTCGGGTACAAAGAAATAATATCCTTGTAGAAAATTTTCTCCTCACCTTGCACGTGGCAGTTAAGAACAAAATTTTCCGTCCGTCCCCCATAGAGAGCGCTACGGGCTGATATTTGAGGTCGAAAAGTTAAACTTTTGCAGAAAGCCTTTGCTTCGGCGTTTTCTTTTAAAAGCTTAGCAAATTGACACTCAAAGATCGAGGTATATTCATACCCGACCATCTTCTCTTTAATAAACAGCTCTCTATCTAGGGTCCGCTCGTACAGAAATCTGTTGCTGGCTTTGAGTTGGGTATTGTAGGCATTAAGTTTTTGGCATGGACAACCGTGAAAGTAGCAACCGTGGAAATCGTAGATTTTGGGAGGAGTTTCGCTATAGCCGTCGACTAAATAGCGACCCACGCGGTACTCGCCCCCGTAGCTTAAAGCAGTGCGCAATTTTATATTTTCAGTTTTCTCCACCCAAGCGAGATATTTTAAGCTAATTTGACTGTGATTAAATTTTGCGTTATAGCCGTTAGAAGGAACAATACCCATGCTGTAAGGTTTATAGTAATTGTTAAGATAAATAGTGGTTAGAGCACCCGCCAAAGTAATATTTTTTAAGCAGAAAGGGTCTAATTTGGTTAGATCTACGTAAATTTTTCTAAAAGCTTCGACGCCTTGTCTCAGGACTTTGACGTCTTGAATGCAATATTTAATAAGCTCCTCTTTGATGTTGTAAATAGATCCTTCCATTGACGCGTACCAAGTTTGAAAATCTCGATAATCATTGGCTTTCATTTGAGCTACGTTAAAGTACGAAGCTTCAGGGATGACGCCAATGTAATTAAGATTTTCTTCGGTATGAAAATCAAATGGAAAGAATCCTTTCGCCACATCGCCGAGGCTAAACATGCTGGTGAAATTACGCAGAGGTTGACTAATGTAATTAAAGCTATCGAGGAATCTAATTTGCGGTCCCTCGAGATGAATCATGAGAATTTTACTGCCGTCAAAAATAACGGCAGGGGTGACGTGTCTATGGACTAAAGCGTTAAGAATTAAGAAGTTATCAAAAGCTTTCGCGTAATGAGCTACGACTTGAGTGTTAGTAAAGCGCGGTTGGTACGTTTTACGTTTCTGTCCAGTCAAAACTACCTGCTCGACGCTAAATAAATAATTTAAAAATTGCTCGACGCAATTGGCGCCGTAAAAAATTTTGGTTTCAAAGCCAGCTTCAGTCTCTACGTCGCAAACTAGTAAAATGGGGACGTGGATATTATTTCTAAGAATAGTCTCGATGTCGTAATAAATAAACCGCGAGGCTTTCATTTTGGTTTCCAAAGGCATAACAAAATGTTCACCTGGCGGATGGACTATTTTACACTGAGAGCATTCGGGATTGCAGTCGTGGTCGTCACCCATCAGTCGCCCACATTCTAAACATCGTTTTTGGCTCGCGCAGGTGCCATTAAGTAAATGAGTTTCGTAGCAGGGGCCCGGGAAAAAATAGCGGTGGCATTCGTCGCAACGTTTTAAAGCATCCTCGTTAGTTAAATGAAAAGCTTCTCCTTGACACCGAAAACATATATAAGGTTTTGTATCCTCGGGGCATTTATGCTCTTTTAACAATTCGTATTTGTAAAAGGATTTTAAGCATAAATCGCAAGAGACACAACCGCCCATCATGCCGTGCCAAGTTTTTGCGGGGTGGATATGGTCGCCAATTTTTAATAGATAGATAAATTTAGGAGCTTGGGGGCCTTTGAAAAATATGGTAAAATTATTCGCAGCATCAACGATTACGATTCGATAATGGGGAACTAAATAATTTTGAAATTTTTGAATATCTTCTAGAGTAACAAAACCTTCGGGGACTCCGGCTTTCCTGTGCAAGATTTTTGCAATATTACCTTGAAGAGTGCTATTGCGTCTCAGTTTGTTAAAATTGTCCTGGTTAAAGGGCGGACCTTGCTTATTTTGTTGATAAAAATTGCGATCGGCCATCTCTTTACCCAGAACTAAACTCCGAGCAAAACAGAGATTATCATTATTTTCCATAAAAATAAATTGGTTATTTTGCTTAACGAAATAATCCAAATTAACCAAAGTTCTATTTTTTATGGATTTATAATAAGTCCCTATATTAGCATCGAGGTTTAGAAAAATAATGTCAAACTGAAAATCTTCCCCATTAAAGACAAAGTCCCGACTAGATTGCGTTACTCTATAGATGGTGCGCATAATTCGCTTACTGGTGAATTTGTCAATTTTTATAAATTTAATATTAACAGGGGTCGTCAATCCGGGGGAGCTTAAAACAAATCGAACCCGATTATACCCGGGATTCTCGGTTACTAATTTACGTATAACGTCGTCGAGAATTTTTCGAAAAATTCGAAAAAAATCTCGCGTTGGAATGTCTTCCAGATTTTTGAAAGCTATACGCAAATCGATTTGTTTACAATGCCACTTGCGACTCGTTTTGTCAATCTGCCGCTCAATTGCAGAGTTGGGCACTCCTCCTTAGATAGATTTTTTTCCTATCAAACTATCATAGATGGCGAAACTATCAATTCTTCTGGCTATATTTTAGAGTGGAACTCCTTCTTAGATAGATTTTTTTCCTCTCAAACCATCATAGATGGCGGAACTATCAACTCTTCTGACTATATTTTAGACTGACATTGCTGGTTAGATAGATATTTTTCCTCTCAAACTATCATAGATAGCGAAACTATCAACTCTTCTGACTATATTTTAGACTGACACTGCTGGTTAGATAGATATTTTTCCTCTCAAACTATCATATTTGGCGAAACTATCAATTCTTCTAGCTATATTTTAGACCGGCATTATTTGTTAGATAGATTTTTCCCTCTCAACAAATCATAGATGGTGAAACTATCAAATCTTCCTTCAATATGTTAGATTGGCTCTCATTGTTAGATAGATTTTTTGCCTATCAAATCAAATTGAAATCTTTAGAAACGACTAAATTAATCGATCATTTAATCTCCGGACTTTAAATTTGATTGTTTTCGATCAAACTGATTTGGTCTCTACCTAATTTTACACTGTTTAATCGATTCCTGATATTTCCTGATTTTGTAGAATTTCGAATATTTTCATATATTCATATAATTTCCATAATCTCATTTCTCAAGTTTGACTTGTTGACTGTTTATAGTTCAAAAGCTACTATCCAAACTTTTTCAAATTATTCGCCCTCGATTTAATCTAAACCATCTACTATAAACGGTTAACTAATAATAATTAAAGGCAAAAATTGCAATTAATAACTGTGGGTAATAAAAATCAGAAAATCTACACTTTAATTTATCTACTTCTACGTTTGGATGATTTCGTGGAATCGTTCTTCCTCCTCGAGTAGTCGTTCACATCAGTGACAGCACGGAGCTTCTATATACAAGAAGCTCCGTCTTCACAGTTTGAACTGTTGAACCATCGTTTATTTTATTTTTATTTATTTGTTTGAGAGGGTTATAACGACCACCAAATACAGAATCTTCTTATAGAATAAACCTACACTTGCTAACGTTCAAATATATTAAAAACTTCGATATCATTCAAAAAACGACTTATCTTTCCAGAAATTTTCATAACTATCAAAATTGCCTATCAAAGATTAGCTCATAATTCTTTTAAAATGAAATCAGAAAACAGATGTCGCCAAATAAAATCACTCAAAAAATCAATATATTTCTCAAGGAATAATGCCTATCATTTTTTATGATTTCTAAAAGATGGGGTTAGTAGCCAGATCACGTTGAGAATCGATATTTTTCTCTAGAAGATTTCAACGAATCAATGAATCATATCAACTTTGAGTGCACTTTTTAAGCTATCAAACTCAATCGATCATTATAATTCAAATTTTTCTCGAAAATAACTATCAAAATTGATACTTTGATTGGGGCAGATTTAGTTTTCTATCGTATCAAGTGGTAAAACTATCAAATGATATGATAGTGCCCATCTATGCTCAATTGTGTAGTACCGGTTTACCTGTGCGTGTTCCTCTCCTCCACTACCCTCCGAGTCGCTACCGCTGCCGCTGCTCTCACTGCTCATTTTTTGAATTTCTATCACAAATAAAAACAATATAGAAAACATTTTGGTTTGTAAATTTATTGTTAAATAGATACGTACTTTGCTAGGCGGCTGCTGAGCGGCTTCTGCGTCGTTCTTCACGTCGTCCACCAAGCGATGGAAAGCGTTAAGAAGTTTGATGGCGTCTTTGTTTTTAGCGTCAACGACTCTTTTTAGCCTCTTATGTCTACACTCCCACAGTTTGTCCGCCTGGGCGTCTTTTATGTCTTTAAATTTATAGATACTGATGTCTATGTAGAAATCCCCTTTTCGCGGGGGGATTTTAGTTTCGAAATATTGCCCGTCGCTTCTCAAGCGATAGGACCCCTCAACCCCGTTGACGCCGACAACGTGTTTCTGCAACACGTCCTGGACAAACTCCTCGTCGTCAGAATCGAGGAGGATCTCAACGGGGTCGGGTTTTACAAATTGACTCAGCGTTCGTTGACCGTTGCTGGATCCTTGTCGATTATTAGGAGAAGACGGTGGAGATTCAAACATAGATTGAGACTCTTGGTACTTGTTCATGGCTGGATCGACTGTGAGAATCCAATACCAATGCTCAAGCTTTTATACCCAAAATCTCAGGGCCATTTTTTTTTAGAATACAGGCTTAGACATGGTTTTTTATTAAGAGTTTAAAAAATATAATTATGTCTGATACGCTATTTTTAATTTGACCTAAAAAACATTTTTTATTGTGGAGTTGGTACTAAAGATTATAGAAGACATTAGGATATCTATCTATATAAAAAATACCTCTATAGTTTAATATTAATATACATTTATTTAGATTTAAATCATGTCAAAAAAACAATTTCCGTCCCTCCCAAAGTAATTAGTTTTAACCTTCACTAATAAATTGTTTTTCTTATATAAAGCGATCTCGTGAGAATTATTCAAATTATTCGAAACACGCCTAAACAAGCTTTTGCATACGAATAATATTTGTCCCCTTAGGCATTTATCAAAGTAACTTCTTTTTAACCTTCGCTAAAGGGTTTTTTATATAACACGATCTCGTTTGAATTATTTAAAACACACCTAGACAACTTTTTTGCATACGAAAAAAACTTAGACCTCGGAGAGATTTTGTAATTTTATACCTATATATCTAATTAACTTTTTGGCTATTTATTGAATTTTAAAAATCTTGAAAGTATTGGCTAGACACTATTAGATTTGACCTCGCTAATTTTGTATATAAGCCCCGTGTTTCAAAATGAAAGTTATCAGTTGTTTAACTTCTGTTTCTGAAACACTATCCCAAAAACTTTAAGATGTCTTTTTCGACCGCTCCTCGTTTGCCCTGCCTGCCCGTGATCAAAATCCATCCGGCAGCGCTTACTCCCCGTCGTGCCACCCCCCAGTCGGCCGGGCTGGACTTATATTGTCCAGTGGATACCGTAATCGACCCTCACGGTATCAAAATCGTGTCGACTGGGCTAGGCGTGATGCTGCCCGAGAACAGCTACGGCCGCCTTGTTGGCCGTAGCAGCTTAACAGCCCAAGGGCTGTTTGTCGCCGAGGGGACGATAGGTATGTTTATTAGTTATTTTATAGTGTGTAAAAGTATAATAATTCTTAACAATAATAGACGCCGACTATCGGGGACCCCTAAAAGTCGTCGTCGCAAATGTCGGGGAAACCCCCTACGTTGTCAAGCGGGGTGATCGTTTCGCCCAATTGATAGTGACCCCGGTTATATTGCTAAGACCGGTGGAAACGGCGGTAAATATTTTCAAGTTTTTTAATTTAGAATTCAACTTGTAACATGTTTTTATGTTGTTTCTAGACTTTGACCCCGACGGCACGCGGCAGTGGGGGGTTTGGGTCGACCGGTGTTTAATCTTTTTAAATGATGGTGGGTTTTTTTCATATAAATATTTGTTATTGTATATATTATATTGTTTGTTATTAAAAATTTTTATTTCTATATTTGTTATTCTTGTCAGACTTATAATTATAGGCTTATTTTCTAACTCCACCTTAATTAGCCTATCCAATGATATTATCTCTTTACTTACGCTCCGCCTAATGTGACAAATAGGATCCAATTAAAACTGCCGCTTAACTCTCTAGTATGTTACATATAGCACGTACTAGCAATTTAAATATCATTTGTTATCATAGCCCTCGCAATATGTTGTGCCTCATTTTCTTTTTTGTTTACGGGTTAATAGTCAACGTTTTGTTAACTCTTTACGAAATTGAACGGCGAAGCAGAAAACAATTAGAAAATAAACCCAAACGTCCCTCCGCCGATTGCACTTCCGAGCCAAATAACGATACAGGGTCAACGTGAAAAATGAACTCTTTAAAACATGTTTGTTTATCCTTGTTGGTTGTTGATTATTTTGTAATATATATTCTGTATTTATTTATCACCCATATCTGTACATCTTATAAAAAGTAAATATTTGATGTCTTAAAATCTGTGCTTTTATTAACTTTAGGCTTACAGAGAAAAAAGGGTAACACCCAATGTTAGCAAGCCAGGGATGACGTCAAGGTTGACTATAGTTTTAGTTTTAGTTTAAGTTAAGAAGATGATGTCATGGGGGATGAAACTAGCAGCTCGGGCTAGTCCAGACTTGTCTGAAAAGTTTGGTTTGAGTCTGGTGGATGGGGAGAGGGCGGCCATCTTGGGGTGGCGGCCATCTTGGATGTCTGCATATCTGTATAGTCCCTACTACTGAGATAAGCCTTTGAACTAAACTTAATCGAGATAAGCCTTTAAACTAAACTTAATCGAGGTAAGCCTTTAAACTAAACTTAATCGAGATAAGCCTTTAAACTAAACTTAATCGAGATAAACCTTTGAACTAAACTTAATCGAGATAAGCCTTTAAACTAAACTTAAACGAGATAAGCCTTTAAACTAAACTTAATCGAGATAAGCCTTTAAACTAAACTTAATCGAGATAAGCCTTTAAACTAAACTTAATCGAGATAAGCCTTTAAACTAAACTTAATCGAGATAAGCCTTTAAACTAAACTTAATCGAGATAAGCCTTTAAATTAGACTAAATCGAGATAAGCCTTTAAATTAGACTTAATCGAGATAAGCCTTTAAACTAGACTTAATCGAGATAAGCCTTTAAACTAAACTTAATCGAGATAAGCCTTTAAACTAAACTTAATCGAGATAAACCTTTGAACTAAACTTAATCGAGATAAGCCTTTAAACTAAACTTAATCGAGATAAGCCTTTAAACTAAACTTAATCGAGATAAGGCTTTAAACTAAACTTAATCGAGATAAGCCTTTAAACTAAACTTAATTGAGATAAGCCTTTAAACTAAACTTAATCGAGATAAGCCTTTAAACTAAACTTAATCGAGATAAGCCTTTAAACTAAACTTAATCGAGATAAGCCTTTAAATTAAACTTAATCGAGATAAGCCTTTAAACTAGACTAAATCGAGATAAGCCTTTAAACTAAACTTAATCGAGATAAGCCTTTAAACTAAACTTAATCGAGATAAGCCTTTAAACTAAACTTAATCGAGATAAGCCTTTAAACTAAACTTAATCGAGATAAGCCTTTAAACTAAACTTAATCGAGATAAGCCTTTAAACTAAACTTAATCGAGATAAGCCTTTAAACTAAACTTAATCGAGATAAGCCTTTAAACTAAACTTAATCGAGATAAGCCTTTAAACTAAACTTAATCGAGATAAACCTTTGAACTAAACTTAATCGAGATAAGCCTTTAAACTAAACTTAAACGAGATAAGTCATTAAACTAAACTTAATCGAGATAAGCCTTTAAACTAAACTTAATCGAGATAAGCCTTTAAACTAAACATAATCGAGATAAGCCTTTAAACTAAACTTAATCGAGATAAGCCTTTAAACTAAACTTAATCGAGATAAGCCTTTAAACTAAACTTAATCGAGATAAGCCTTTAAACTAAACTTAATCGAGATAAGCCTTTAAACTAAACCTAATCGAGATAAGCCTTTAAACTAAACTTAATCGAGATAAGCCTTTAAATTAGACTAAATCGAGATAAGCCTTTAAATTAGACTTAATCGAGATAAGCCTTTAAACTAGACTTAATCGAGATAAGCCTTTAAACTAAACTTAATCGAGATAAGCCTTTAAACTAAACTTAATCGAGATAAACCTTTGAACTAAACTTAATCGAGATAAGCCTTTAAACTAAACTTAAACGAGATAAGCCTTTAAACTAAACTTAATCGAGATAAGCCTTTAAACCAAACTTAAACGAGATAAGCCTTTAAACTAAACTTAATCGAGATAAGCCTTTAAACTAAACTTAATCGAGATAAGCCTTTAAACTAAACTTAATCGAGATAAGCCTTTAAACTAAACTTAATCGAGATAAGCCTTTAAACTAAACTTAATCGAGATAAGCCTTTAAACTAAACTTAATCGAGATAAGCCTTTAAACTAAACTTAATCGAGATAAGCCTTTAAACTAAACTTAATCGAGATAAGCCTTTAAACTAAACTAAATCGAGATAAGCCTTTAAATTAGACTAAATCGAGATAAGCCTTTAAATTAGACTTAATCGAGATAAGCCTTTAAACTAAACTTAATCGAGATAACCCTTTAAACTAAACTTAATCGAGATAAGCCTTTAAACTGAACATAATCGAGATAAGCCTTTAATCTAAACTTAATAGAGATAAGCCTTTAAACTAAACTTAATCGAGATAAGCCTTTAAACTAAACTTAATCGAGATAAGCCTTTAAACTGAACATAATTGAGATAAGCCTTTAATCTAAACTTAATAGAGATAAGCCTTTAAACTAAACTTAATCGAGATAAGCCTTTAAACTAAACTTAATCGAGATAATCCTTTAAACTAAACTTAATCGAGATAAGCCTTTAAATTAGACTAAATCGAGATAAGCCTTTAAACTAGACTTAATCGAGATAAGCCTTTAAACTAAACTTAATCGAGATAAGCCTTTAAACTAAACTTAATCGAGATAAGCCTTTAAACTAAACTTAATCGAGATAAGCCTTTAAACTAAACTTAATCGAGATAAACCTTTGAACTAAACTTAATCGAGATAAGCCTTTAAACTAAACTTAAACGAGATAAGCCTTTAAACTAAACTTAATCGAGATAAGCCTTTAAACTAAACTTAATCGAGATAAGCCTTTAAACTAAACTTAATCGAGATAATCCTTTAAACTAAACTTAATCGAGATAAGCCTTTAAACTAAGCTTAATCGAGATAAGCCTTTAAATTAGACTAAATCGAGATAAGCCTTTAAATTAGACTTAATCGAGATAAGCCTTTAAACTAGACTTAATCGAGATAAGCCTTTAAACTAAACTTAATCGAGATAAGCCTTTAAACTAAACTTAATCGAGATAAACCTTTGAACTAAACTTAATCGAGATAAGCCTTTAAACTAAACTTAAACGAGATAAGCCTTTAAACTAAACTTAATCGAGATAAGCCTTTAAACTAAACTTAATCGAGATAAGCCTTTAAACTAAACTTAATCGAGATAAGCCTTTAAACTAAACTTAATCGAGATAAGCCTTTAAACTAAGCTTAATCGAGATAAGCCTTTAAATTAGACTAAATCGAGATAAGCCTTTAAATTAGACTTAATCGAGATAAGCCTTTAAACTAGACTTAATCGAGATAAGCCTTTAAACTAAACTTAATCGAGATAAGCCTTTAAACTAAACTTAATCGAGATAAACCTTTGAACTAAACTTAATCGAGATAAGCCTTTAAACTAAACTTAAACGAGATAAGCCTTTAAACTAAACTTAATCGAGATAAGCCTTTAAACCAAACTTAAACGAGATAAGCCTTTAAACTAAACTTAATCAAGATAAGCCTTTAAACTAAACTAAAATATGGGTTTTGTTAAACGCCAGAAACTCGCAGCATTATCCGAGGAAATTGAAATGTATTCCAGCCTTTACGTAGATATGTTCAATATCCCCCGATACCTGATAAACGGCGTTTCTATGAAATTAAAATTACATAGAAGCAAAGCTAGTTTCTGTCTTATGGGTAAACTTAACGCGTCAGGCAATGGTTATAAACCCGTAATCGTTGAAGCCGTATTATACGTCTTAAAGCTTCAATTAGCTCCTAAAATTCTATTTGCTCACGAACAAGCTTTAAGCATTAAAGCCGCCCAATATAGTTACACTAGAACGGAAACTAAAATATTCACAATTGCGCCAAATATCTTAAACACATCAATCGGAAACATCTACCTAGGTACCCAGCCTTCACGGGTTACAATCGCTATTGTAAAACACACCTCTTACAATGGAACGTTGGATAGTAACCCCTTTGACTTTGGACATTGGAATGTCAATCATCTAGCAGCATTCATCAATTCCGAACAATACCCCTCCAAAGCCTTAAACCCCACTACAGTAAAAAGAAATTTGTCCGAAGCTACTACACTTTATTTTCGGGGTCAAACAGTCACTACAACGACAAGGGGAACAATATCTCTATGGATGACTTTGCCTCGGGCTACGCCATATACTGTTTAGACCTGACACCTGACGGTAGCGCGAGTCATTCCGATCATTGGAGTACTACGAAGCAGGGACAGTTAAGATTAGAATTGGGTTTTGAAAAACCCACGCCCACTACACTAAGCTGCATCGTACTATCCGAATTCCAGGCTTTGTTACAAATAGATAAAAATAGAAACGTGTCAATCGTTTGTTAAGAGATATAATGAATGCCGAACAGATAACACGATTTCTAAGATTCACGCCACATTTCTTAGGGGTTTATCCGAGTGATTTATTACCCGAAAAAATTGACAAGTTTCCTTCGTCCATTATAATAAATTTAGACAATCACTACAAAGACGGATCTCACTGGGTCAGCGTCTACTTTGATGGCAAGAGACGTGGTTATTATTTTGACTCATTGGCTTTAGGGAACTTTCTCCCCTCGATTAAAGAATTTGTTAAAAGAAATTCTAGAAAATGGTCGTTTAACAAAAGAAGACTACAAAACTTGTCAGGTTCGACATGCGGACTATACTGTATTGCTTATATAATACAAAGAACAAAAAGAAAGAGCCACAAATCATTCATGAAGCAGTTTGGACGAGATGGTTTGAAAAATGACATCATTGTTACAAACATGTTGAAACGCGCCCGTAAAGAATAACTTAATCCTTTTGTTAAAAAATACTCTTTGTAATTTCTTTTGATCTTTAAAAAATAAATGTATCACCTTTTTTTAATACTGTGTTCTTTTATTTCATGTATTAAGGAATGTGGGGGGGGGGGGGGGTAGGAATGTTTGGAATGTTAGAGGGGAGGTAAAAAGGGGGGGAAATGTTTGGCAGATGTATAAATCGGATATTCACATAATAATTTTCATTCCTCATCATGAACTCGGAGCTGCAGAGATATCGTACTTTTTACTCCTGGCCTCAAGACGGAAACTATATAAAAACTTTAAGCAGAGCGGGATTTTATTCCTTACATACCGACGATCTAGTACAGTGCTTCGAATGCGATGGAATATTATTAGCATGGAAACCCGATGATAATCCTTACGACGAACATTTAAAACATTTCCCCAAATGCAACTTTATTAGAGGTGGGCAAACAAAAAATATACCCTTCAGTTTTGATGAAACAGAAACATACACCAAAAATATAAATAACGAAATCAAGACCGAGGAAAAAACACCCGAAAAACCCATGGAAAACACTGAAGAACTTTATCATACCTTAAAAGTTAAAACTAAAGATCTCGAAAGACTAGTCCTAGGACTCTACGCTAGAAAACAACTTAACGCTTTGTATATCAAAGAACGACTTGATGCCTTGCGTAAGATTTAAAAATAATATTAAAATTTATCTTCTTCCTTACGAAGATAGAAGGAATTATTTTAGAATTAATCAAATACATTTTAATATGAAAATTGAAAATGTATCTTTAATAGTAAAACCTATACTTTTAAAGAAAATAAAAAACTTTGCATTTTATATTATGGTCTTCATTTATAAGCCTACAAATCGAAAATTTATCTTTAATATTAGAACTTTTAAAAGAAAATAATTTTTGAATTTATATTATGGTCTTTATAAATTTACTCCTAGCTTTAAGCTTCCAAAAAAAAAGAGAGAAAACGTAAAAACTAGGCTCCCCCGCCTTAACAGTGGCCGCCATCTTTGTAGCCCATACTGGCGTTCTACTCTCTGTGGTTGGAAGTCGACTTAATAACTCATTTAAACAACTGGGAAAAGAATTTATGAACAGACCAGGAAAATATTCAAAATCAGAGAGATTAAATATGTTGCTCACACGAGAAACTTTAGAGGGACTTAAAATGACTGGTATGTAGCTTTCATGATTAATACCCAAGAAAATAATTATATTCGTTATTTGTATATCAATTTGTAGCGCTATCAACATCAGCAATTGTAAAGTTCTTACTGAAAAAAGGAGCATCATATATACTAACTCAGCACCTGAATCAAGACATTCTGGAACAGGAGTTTGGACGGCACCGGGCTGCTGGTGGAAGAAATAATAATCCCTCAGTGTGGCAATATCAATGCAATATCGATAAACTTAAATCATTGAAAGGGTTGTTCCTAGATGCAATTGGCGGAAATACTAAACTTGATTCATGAATTACTAATTTTTTCAACTGAGGAACATGTAACCATTTTATTTTCAAACATTAAATATATTGTAGGAACAAATCTGCGTCTGGTTCATCATTTAAAAAACTATAATCCTTTGAACTATCAACAGAGAGACTAGTTGAAGCTATCACATTAGGCTTATTTAATTTTGTCACCTTCTTCTTCGGAGAATTCTCTTTTCCGCCACTACGATTTCTAGATTTCTGGCCCTCAGTTTTATTCTTTTCTTGAAGGGCTTTCCTGAGAGCTAATTTTCTCTTTATTGACTCCTTGTTTTCGTATTGGTATTCTTCTTTGCAATCTTTGACAAGTACTTTACCCCTTGTATTCAAAAAATGTCTATGACTTTGCGAAACCATATAATGTCTCCGTTTGTTAGGCTTTTCCAGTCATCTGTGAGTTCTTCCAAAATTGCCTTAGATGCCAGATTTTTAATTTTTGCCCCTCTTAACTGAGAAACATTGTACTTGTAAAAGTTGTCACAAATCTCTTTCATATTTTGAAACAAATCAAAATATTCATCTGTTACGAGTATTAACTTTCCTCTATCGAGAGCACGCGTCCAGGCTTCATAATCTTCACTAGCATTTTCTTTATCACATTCAGAAGCAGAAGTTTTATTCTTTAATAAAGCATTAACAATAACTGCAGGACATTTCTACTGATTTAGCCTTCGCATAATAAATCCTGCAATGTAATGTAATGTATCCAGACGTTTTTTCGGCTGCAGATTCTTATTACTAAATAGTTGGTTCAACGGCAAATTGAGTTCTTTCTTAGTTTTAATTCCTTTTCTTTCTTTTTAATTTCTTTTAAAACAGACTCTTCGACACCAATTCTTAGTACCAACATTAACTTTTGGAAAAAATCTTGGAAAAATAAGCTCATTGAAAACTTCTGTAACGTGCAAGGCAGCTGCTTGAACGAATGAAATGATTCAAATATTCCTTTAAACCTTTAGTTGACCATTACATCTAAGCATAATTTGTGTGTTTTAAAACAATAATCTTCACGGCTTTTACTCTTCTTAATATCTTCAGAAATAATCTCATAAAGATTTTGACTAACAACAGTGAATTGCTCCTCATTTAAATGATACAGGTCTTTTAGAAAGGGACAAACATCTAAATATGAATAATCACTTATGTGCTGAGCCATGGTGGCTAAGCTGCTTTTCAATGCAGACAAAACCGAATCTATTAGAGTAACATATATTATGTAGTAATTAACACGAGCTAAATCCAAAATTATGTTTACCTTTAGATATCATTTTTGAGTCCAAATTTCCTTTCATGTTATCCGTGCTCAAAAACAAAAGCGAAGAAATCTTAGCGCTAAGCCTTAGTTTTGCGCCGAAGCAAAGCCGAACAGCTGAGCCGAAGCAGGCGAAAGAAAATAAAATATCAATTTCCGGTTCGTTCCCAAACTCCAAAGTTCTTAAGCCGGAAGTAGTTTGGTCAACCAAAGGTCCAGACAAAAAAGTCCCGAGCTTCCATTCCTGGTGCGTACAACTTTTGTCCGGGACTGTACTTCTCAAATAATGTTACGAAGGGAAGAACGATAGTAAATGGAATGGTCGAAGCAATACCAACGAGATCTCGTCGGTAGAAGGCACCCTACACGCTCAATAATTTGTGCAAAAAACGTGGGTCCCGTTATTTAAGTTACAAAGTATAAATAAAACTTTGTCCAGACTAATATTTGTCAAAGTTCAAATATAATGCTACAATATTTCACACTCGATTAAAACTATAGTCTGTGTATTTAACGATTTATACGTTTAGTTTGGTCAATGAAATTTCACACGGTCCATGGACTCAACATCAACTTTTTCACTGTGATTAAATATATTCAATATAATTGAATACATCGTGTGCAATGTGATCAATATCTTTGCCCAATAAAATTTAAAGAATAATTTATAAGATGATGAATTTTATAAATGCCCCCCCCCCTTAATTTGTGCAAAACATTGAGCTTGTAAAGGTCGCTTAGTGGCCGAAGGAATCTTTTCTGGGAAAGGGACTCAAGGGAGGAACGATAGTGAATGCAAAGGCTTGGTAAAAAAAGATTACCAAGTAGATACGGACAATGGGAATCTCGTTAATTCATTCATGTGCGTCACCACAAGGAGATAATCAACATCGAGGAGCTATTTCACCAGCTAAAAAATGAGGGTATTGTGTGTCAGGCTTTCGCTGACGAACGAGTGTTCATAAAAGTTAACATCCCAAGGCGAGGCCGAACGTATTTACTGTAGAGTAAACGGCAGTTGAACACCCAAAGTTTTTTCTCGTAACATATTTTCTCGGACCAAACTAAAGTCTGTCACGGAAAGCTGGGTCTCCTTGAAAGAATTTCGCCCCTTAAATTTTTTGGGAATGTAGGTGTGTTCCACATGTGATGAGCTACTCGGTCAATACGTTTCATTTCTTAAAGGGACGGTGAAGAATTTTTCAATTTGCACATTTGATCGAGACATGAGGTACGATCGGGTTTATTCTTCCCAGAAAGAGAGAATTAAATTCCAAGGTACGATAGAAGATTATCCCTCGTTATGTAATCGATCATTTGGTCAGATAATTTGAATAGAAATTTAGAATCAGTTATGAGTTTCTTCCGTTTCCCAAGTTTCGTAAGCACTAATGCTTTGCATTTCTGAATATTTTGAGCCAATCCACGTTTAGTTAAGATCTCTTCAAGAATCTTATGAAGAGAGTTCATACCAGCTTTACTTGATAGTAAAATTTTATCATCGGCAAAGCAGATTATGTTGCACGACACATCTTCAAATTTGAACCCAAAATGATTGGGTAGTGACCGCACCAATCCGTCCATTACACAGTTAAAGAGCAGGGGAGATAGGGGATCACCTTGCTTCAAGTCATTTGAGAATAAAATGTTATCCGTTCGCACATCACCACACGAGATGGCAGTGGAACATTCTCGGTACGAGTTTGCAACGTACTCGATTAAGTCGCCCTCTATTCTCGCTGCCCTCAAGGACCGGAATATTGAATTGTGCGAGACACTATCGAAGGCTTTCGCTAGATCGATTGATATCGCATTGATCTCCTTCATTTTCTTTTTAGACTGGTTTAATGCCAAGTCCAGAAGCATTTTATTCGCGCTAATTCCATCACAAGGTAGGAACGCTTGTTGGGCATAATGGAAGTCAACTGCACGTCTCCAATTAGCAGCCTTCGAAAGATCACCGTTTTTCGGTAGCAGTACAGTCCTTGATTTCTTTAGGTGCACCGGTAAGTCTTCAAAGATAAGAAACGTATTAAAAATACAAGTCACCACTTTGATGTTTAGAGACATTGAAGTGTTAGCCCATCGGGACCAGTTTCTGTATCCCCAGGGAGTACGTCGACTCTTTTTGCATATTGAAGCAGATTCCGCTGCTGTTCAACTTATCCTATGCAATGACACCAATATTTCGCAACGGTATGTCACTTTCAGCACGGACTTTGTATTTTTAAGTTATTGTTAAAAATGTTATCAGAAGAGTAATAATTCTGTAATTTGATAATCCAATCTTATAAACCTGGGCATTTTCTATCCATTATCCACAAATTAGTGGATAATCGATTATTTATGAACAAAATTGTGGACATAATACGATATAAAAAAGTTTCGAGCACGGATAAAGATAAAACGGCGTGGATAATTGATAGATCATGGCAAACTCTAGTCTTCCATTGGTTACTATACACTGGACCAATGTTTATGAAGCTATCTCCAAAATAATGCAATTGTCAATTAAAATTGTCCAATCAAATAACTGCATGGATAGTGTCAGGAGTTTATTACAAATTTACTAAAACAGGATGCCCCACTCTTACACCCAAGTTTCGCTTCATACAATATTACGTACAGCCAATCTCAGATACACCCGTTCGATAATATTGACGGAGTTGAAACTGAACGTTTCTCAAATCCTGTGGGATGAAACAGATCATAGATAGTCATTGGATTCTTGCTGAACTATATCTAGCTTTGGTTTTCATATATTTTTAAAAGGAAATTGAGACGCTCGCGATTCCTTATAAAGTTAGTAGAGTAGTTCTGATTCTCCAGCCTACTATGCTATGAAGATCAACTCGCTTCATGTTTTATTCGAATACTCTAGCCAGAGAACAAAGCCGTGACAAATATAAATCTACAAAATATACCTTTTCCAGAAGGGAAACTTCTTAAACTTCTGAAATACTTTAAAACTTTGGATTGTTTGTCTGAAGGTTTCGGAAGGCCGATGATAACAAGTTTGAAAACGAAAATAAACCTTTCCGAGTCGAGACGCAATTAAATAAATAAATAAAATTGATATTAATTATTTTAATCGTCATTAATTTACCTTAACTCTAGTTAAATTGTTTTAAGAAACTTTATTCCTAAAATCATTTTAAACATAGCTATTGTTGACGTTTGTATTCAAGTGTATGCCTCTTTAACAATTTGTGGAAATTTATGGCGGCGATTGATTCACAATAAATGATAGGAAAATCCGCAATTGCGTGAACCTTTGGTGGTAGCCCTGTCAATGGGAGGCTAGATGTTTCTCGTAACCTTGGCAATCGCCTCGTACATCTTAACCCTAACGATGATAATGAAGCAGAAGTCGATATTGCATTCTATGAAGTTATTTTTCACCAATTACCAAAAAAATTCTCAAAAAGACCAAATTTTATCATTATCAGGGCTTGTGAACCTTGTTTCAGTTGAGAGTTTGGGGTGGGAGTAGAGTTTGCCAGTGGAAGTGGCGAAGGTAACAAGGCGTGTTACTCCACATTTTTTTCTTCTTTATCCTACTTATGTGGATTTCCTGAAGAAAAGGCTTTTTTTCCTTGTCCCCGCTTTCCATTGACTCTCCCTGGGGACATATCGTATTTACTCTTTTATACGATGCAGCGCTTGCCGCTTCTCAGTCGAGCCGGAGAACGGGATACTTAAATATCCAACATTGAATCATCGTGCTTTAAGTTCGATGGTCTATCTCTCCCAAATAGACCATTCCTATAAATGCTTTTAGAGAAATGAACGCGCAAGGGTCTCTCCCGACAAGAAGCAACGGAAGATGGAGCCAGTGTACACTATGCGCGGGAGGCTAGCGAACTCTCACTCCCCCAGCTGCGCTTCTTGACGCACCTCTACGCCCTGTATTGTTCTCTTCACCCTGGTCAATAATGTATTGGCCTATAAATGTACAAAAAAGAGGTTACTTTATGATGTTCCATCATCTGACAACACATTGAATACGTATATGAAAGATATTCTAGTGGGAAATTTTACTTGTACTAATTTTACTAGTTTCATCCTTTAATATTGGTATTTGAAAAAAAGGTTCTTTACAAGTTAATACCTTTGGTTTCGGAAAAACAAGAAATAATTGAAGAAGTATTAAAGAGAGAATGTTGTGGAATTTTCTTGATAATCAAAATAATCATATATTTACACGATGACTTTTTTAAATTTTAAAAGTAATTTAGAAAAACTAGATGGCGCTGTCCATACACACTAAAAAGAAAATGTTTCATGCAAGGAAACAGGCTTGTGGTAAAACCAACCAGCTACATGATCTGAGAGTTAAAAAAATATTGGGTGATTTTAGTGTTCCTTTAAGAGCGAGAAAGGATCGTTGATTGAAGTAAAGGCCAAGAGATGCTTTTCCATGTCGCATTTATAAACGGCCACAGTGAAAGATATAAACTGTAAACCTCGCTACGCCGACTCTTATTTCTAGTTACTTTTAGTCGCGACCACAACACTCTGATTGAGAAAGTACTTATCTGTAAGCCACTTTCGTAATTCACGAACACATTCGGCATCACCCATTACCGAAGCTTTATTTCAAAATTGCCAGACTTTCCCAGGTTTTCCTTAAACTTTTAAATTACCAATTTTCTCATTTTCTTTTGTAGAAACGTCTAAGTTTTGGCTAAAAATGAATGGCACAATCTGTGTCAGTATAAGACTGACTGATAACGTATAGAGCAAACCCATTAACCTAAAAGGTTGAAACACTAGAAACGTAATAAGAAATATTTTTTAGTCCGTGGCCAACTTGAGAATTGGAGGCAAGAAATGTGTAACAATTCTTTACGACATAACGTCTGCCAGTTTCAACAGCATTTCATTAATATTTTGTACACTGCGACTGGTTATGGCTTTTTGGGATGAACATGCCGCCATCTTTTCAAATGGTGGCTTGAAAAGTAACAATTACTTCAAGCAGGATGACAGGCAACACCAGGTCCATTTTCTAACAATGAATTTATACTTTATTATTTCTTGCTAACTTTAGTGCATAATTGTGCTTTGGATGATATGGTAGAAGCTACATTTTCATTCTTGAACTCTTACTTCATATAAGCTTACTTCCAAAATAGTTTACCAAGTGTAGCTTACTGTTGGATATTTTCCTCCTACATATCGGGTTATAAGTGAGGCAATAGAATGTGTTTTTCACATCTTGTTTCGAGTATAACTATGAGGGTAACTTGGGAGGCTTTAACGCAATCGTCGAAAGACACTCGTCTTCTTATGGAAGAAGGCAATGAAAATATTGCCACGTATTAAACAGTATATCTCGCTATAATATAGCCGACAGCGCCCTCTCACCCCAACATCTATTTTCGTCTTCAACCTTTAAAAGGTCAAGTATAACGATTCGCACCATAAAGTTTGCACGACTAACACATTTTGAAATCCCAATATGGTTTGACATAGTTTCCAATTGAAAACTATCCTTCATTTTACTATTCATGACTTATTTATATATCATTGTGTACCGGGGTACTATCCGGTAGGCTAAAGGTTTAAATCCATAATATTGATGATTGTAATCATGTCGTGCAAGTAAAACGCTTTAAGAGCGTTACTAACCGACTGATAGACATAGCTTTACTTTCTTACAAGTCATACAGCGACTTTGTCCAGTTCGATTCCATTACAAATTCCATGAAATGGAATAATCAGTCAAATAGCTACTGAGTAAAAGGCACTGAAAAAATTCACATTTGAGTGATCATACAAAACAACTTAGCTCATAACTGTATGATATAGTTTGCGAGACTGCCCCTTTAACTAAGGTCCATATATTGTTACTGCAATCTTGAGTATGTGTATCAAAGCAGGGTCGAGAGTAAAATTGATTTCTCAGAGGGTTTTGTCTGTCTTTATCCGCGTCGTAGTGAATCAAAATAAGGTTTTACCCCCTAGCCTCGTTTACAGATCGTAACCGATACCTCTTTGATATAAAAGAGCTCCTTTTTATCGATGGCGACACCAGAGACTCAAAATCGACAAATTTCTCCTCTTCTTTTAAAGAGCGTAGAGTAAGACCTTTCCAACGATAATCTTTTTACAAGAAGCTACCAAGGAATATGTAGGAAAGGGACTAGCAGTATAGCATTGTGAATTGGTAAACATAGCTTTATTTTTTTGCAAAAGACATTTACCCGACGTTGACCTACACCATAGGTTTATAAGATATGTTCCTTAACTATGACACTACCTATACTTCGTAATGCTACTCTTAGTAGGAGCATATTACTAGAGCTGTCCTAAGTCTTTGACATCACCTCACCAAGCGTCGCGTTACGAAATTCAATGACGTTTTACCTTCGTCACTTCATGACAAGCTCTCAGAAACCAGTCGCAAACTTATGGAAAACATCTTATGAACTTATACCTATAGCTATATAATTTCTGGTTTTTGCTACATCTCTATACCATATACCGATGTCGACTTATTATGGTCACCCAAATTTCCAAAGCACTAGGATTGCTAAAAATGACTAATTTAATGGTTCTCTTTAGAACTACATGGTGCGAGGTTTTAGTATATTTTGTTCTTGTTTTCGTGCTAAATCCTATGCGTTTATTCTCGCATAACTTCCATTTCGGGGTTAAGTTAGTGTCCGAGGCAGTGCCGTTTCATAAGCCTCTTCTCTGCAGGCCTTAATTTCCTTCCCAAGTGGGTTTAGTAGCTTAGGTATGCACGAAAATTGGTTCGTTGAAAAGTTTGCTTATACGGGGCTTGGAAAACAAATATGAATAATTCGTAGTGGGATAAAGGGCAGTTTGTAGTAGTAGGGAATAAACTGATTTGGGGTTTGGTAAGACGAAAACCGCCGGCGCCTAAGGGAGTCCACGAAATCGGATAGAGAGCATCAGATGATAGCAATTCCCCAATGAGGATTTGTTCCAACAACGAACCAGTTAGTCGAAGAAACATCAAAGGTGTATCTCCTTCAGACCGTAACTCTTCCCTCGTAGGAATACGCAGCATATTTTTCAGGGGAAAATCTTATTACCATTTGATTCAACGGTATGGAAGTTCACTACTTGAAGTGACAAGGACCTACATCATTTTATACCAAGAATATATCTAACAATGATAAAATGCAAGGAGCTCACATTTTCATTTTAATATTAAATTTTTAATCATGAAATGATAAGATTATTAGATAAGATAATAGTTTTCTGTCGAATATAGTTAATGTGCTGGAAGTAACTTAGCATGAACTAATTTTGGTTATGCGATGAGATTGTTTTAGCTGAAATCGAAAGAATAAACATACTCAATCCCCAGATGCGTTGTTTACGTTTAATTCTTGAACGTGGAAATGTACTTCCTGCGACTAAAATTTAAGAACGTTACTCAAAAATGAACAAACAAAATCTTGTTAGCCCATCATGCTAACATTTTGTATTTTAACCTTACAACAACCAAATTAATCTTACATGAGAATGCTTAATATATAAAAATACGTTTATTAAGGTAACTAATCATATTTTGTAAGCTAAACGCTATGAAACCGTTACTAACAGACAGACATACAAGCTGGGTGTCTTTTTTTATTTTAAAATCAGGTTTCATATTCACCCTTTCTTAACTACATGATTTTCACTCCGCCGGCATGACTTTTCTGAAGGTGAGGCGATGTAGGACCGAAGTTCGCCCTTCGGAGGCTTGTATTCCCACAGCTTTGTTAAATTTTTTCTCTTACACTGAATTATACCACTATAGATTCCGTATGTTATGGACATCTGGTCTCGCTGAATTTTCTTCCGATGTATAACTGATTGAATCGTGTATACCGGGTCGTTAACGAAGAGGCGTCCCCGGTGGCTCAAACCAAAACTACACCACTGAAACTCTTTTATCTAACTAGGTGGCTACACCCTGGTTTCGCCAGATCACTCATGCCCGAGATTCCATTATAGGGAACCAGGCGAGGGGTACAGGTATACAACGGAATATATTTTTGTATCTACGCTAGGGTTAGAATTTTTGTGCAATAATATTTCAAGATCATGCCATATTATAATCAACAACTTGAAGGTATAAGACCTCAGTTTTTACTCCGTGTGGTTATGTAAACACGTTAATCTAATCAGTAATACACGTTCTACAAAACACGATACGGAACATTAACGTAATTTTTTACAAACTAATCACATTTGGAAATACCGTGTTTTAAGATGTTGCGCAATGTGTGAAAGGCACGTTTATTCAACATTATATTAAAACTTTGTGTCAACGTGATTTTGCTACCTGGATAGAAACACCAATACAATCTTGTCTATCACTATAGAAACACTAATTTGAAAAATATATTTTTAAAATGAAACGTGGCTTTTCACTCAAAGTTTACAGAGCCTTGTTCATTTCTAGCTTGTTTTTTATAATATTCAGTGCATTCTGTAGGTCCGCAGTTCAAGACCTCTGAGTCTTTGTTAAATAACTGGCCAAACTTTACCAAAAGGGAAATCGTCATTTAGATGTCCTAAATTACCAGAAACCTTTACCATATCTTTTACATCGCTATAAACTGGTAAATCTCTTGCATCACTTGAAACTTGTTTAAAATCTCCTACGTCACTAGAAACGTGTTTAAAATTTCATACGTCACTACGAACACTTTGAAAAACAAAATATTTTAAATTCTAACACGCGTTTTTCATTCAAAATTGATAGTATTGTCCGTTTCTTGCGTGATGTACGGTTCCAGATGGATGTTTTTGTAATATTTTGTGCAAGCTGTAGGTTCGCAGTTCAAGATCTCTGAGTCTTTATTCCTTGTTTCTATTTTTGAAAGCGTGTCGTAAGTGGCCAAGCATTAACAAAAAGGACATCATCAATGAAAAGATGTACACGAGAAATATTGCGCCAACATCACCGAGGGATGTCTTCGAGAACTCCAACTTTTGTTTTACGTTCAGATATTTTGAACACGCTTTCCTGTTCAACAGATAATTGCTTCTGATATCATGTCCAGTTTCCCAAAAGTTCATAAGTCTGGCCCGTAGAGAAAATGTTACCAAACGATATTGCTTATAAAAATGCCTATTACCTTTTATTCACCGCGTCTTTCACTGAAGTCGAAGCCGCCTTGGACAATTGAAAAGCGTGTGCAACGGAAAGGAAATTATCGCTACCGTAATGTAAAGCTTTTTGAGCTCGGTAGTTGTGAAGACAAAAGTACTCAAAATGACGAATTCTGCCAATGAAGATGGCGTTCCCTTCATTGAAGACGTCGTCGTTGTCTCCCTCCTTTCTGGAGAATTGTACGTATCTTTGTGCGATTTCCCCCATAACACCCGTGCGCATATCCTATACCATAAACATGTATGTCAATAATACAATCGGAATAGACACTAGGTTCCTTATCCATTTCATCGAAACACGAAGAAAATAACTTCGGCTGTTTCGCAAACAATAAATATCGTTCAAGTCATTTGAAGGATTGCGGTGCAAGTGCATGAACAAAGTATCCCTAAGTTATTCACTTAAACTGAGAAGTAAAGTTAAATAAAAACCGAGAAAATTTAATACTTGAAGAAATTTGTATAGAGAAACTACAAGAAGTGTTTCCCGACATACTAAAAGACATGTTACTCTGTTAGTTTTGAACCAAAATGTATAAATTACTTTTAGGATTGGAATATCATTAACTATAATCGAAGACATGTTTCAACTTCATTCAATTAAATTAGCCTTGGTCTATTATAGCTTTTTCTTCGTGCGCCGTTATTTAGGACACTCTTTGTACCTCCAAGGAAAAAATTAGATTTGCGTCATTGTCCACTACAATCCGTTTGTTGGGGTAGTTGAAAATATCGTCAAAATTGTTTATGTTACGGTCAATATCAACCGTCAATTTCGTAGACAGGTTGGCTTTGAAGATTTCCATCAATATGAAACTACCTACGAAATAGGTGGACATTAAAACTTTCTTGGCAGTCTGGTATTTGTTCTCGAAAATGGCGGAGAAACCAAAAAATCCCTGCGTGCTCCCGTTACAATTCGATTGGCAATCGCGAAGAAATTGAATAAGACGAGAAAGAGAACGATAATCATCCACACCTAAGAAAGCGTGAAAGGTTTTGGTAGAAGTCTACCAAAGATGAATATATATACACACCTTTGGAAGAAAGACCTGAAATACTCCACTCAGTGATATATGGTATTCGGCTTCTTGGAAATATGACAATATGTTATATTCGGTAATCAAATTTATGTGTGTTAGAGTTCGATTAAATCCACTTAAATAAGTCAGAGTCTCAGAGTCAACCGTTGTCACACGCTGAAAAACATCTCCATCCTAAACGGAATATAAATATAATTGAAATTTTTCAAGCTCAAGTGATTCCACCCGCTTTAATCCGATGCCAGTCCTTACCGTGTAAAATATATTATCTGTGGGAATAAACGTTACGTTCATTCTACAATAAATATTCAACATTTTTTAATGAGCTAAATTGAGCTGGCAACCCATTCTAAATTTACCCATCTTTCGTAAAGCATAGAAATTCGAGAATTGGTAAATCTCCTGGATGGAATTTTGTAATGTAAAGAGTTTTTCGCACATCGTCATAATATTGCTTAAGACGGCAAGAAAAATATTGTCGTAGTTTTAGCGTTAGATCATAATTATCGACAAGTAAAACACAATATATGATTTCACCTATAGAGCTAACAAGGAACGTATTAGGTAAGGTTTTGCAGATAGCGTAAGTTTATAAGATATGTTCCATAAGTATGACAATACCTATACTTCGTAATGATAGAGACTTATATAGAGCTAGTTCGAGAACGACAAGCGAGAATTGACTACACTCGGTTTCCCAGTCCATCTTCCTGTTTAGTTTGTACTTGGCCTATGATGTTTCACCTACGTCACTTCACGACAACCTCTCAGTAACCAGTGATAAACTTATAGAATATATCTTATGAACTTCAATTAATTTCCCTCTTTGTCAGGAAAAGACATTAAAGGAGAGATTTCAGTAGAACGACGTGGTTTTGAGTGCGCTAAAGATTATGGCACTGTTGCGTAACATTGCCCCAAGCTGGATCAAGTAAATAATACTCACTCTATCGATGACAATTTTAATGGACATATTTGAGTCGTAGCGAAGTTCCTTCTTCGTGACCTTTTGAAAAATGAAATTCACAACAACGGAATACAACAGAATCTAGATATCAGCAATATGGCGACCAAACTATAAGGTACACCGATTTTCATAACTTTTGAAGAAGAGTGTGGAATACATTGTAACTGGCATTCCCGACGGCGATTTTCGAAGATGGCGGCGAAAGCTCACGCTTTACAGCAGGGGACTGTCAAAAACAACCCATGTACCAATTTTCATCTTTATGTTCAAATGTTCTAGATCAAACCCCAAAAGTCCTGTTCTATAGGCCTTTTAAAAATATCCAACTATTAACTTTTACATTACTTTTAAATTCTCACTAATGAACACAACGCTTCAGAAATTAGATTTTGTTTCCTTCAAAATAACAACCCGAAATTGGAAAAAAAATCTATGCTTTCACGAAAATCATTGCACCAGAAAAATTACACGATGAGATTGTACGAGAAAAATGATAAATTAGCAAATTTACGCATAAACATAAGGGTTAGGCTTATGAAACAAATCGATCTCGCAAATTGATGTTAAAAAATGGTAATGATCATAATGCAAAGCTGTGTTTTAGTAACTATAGAAACGTAATAACAAACCGTTATTTTCATATACAAAAATATAACTGAGCCACTCCCTTATCCACAGGACATGATGACAAAACTTAATTTGTACAAGGTACAACAATAATTATACAACCTCGTAATCATTTTTCTCAAAATGATGAGAACGTTATTACATAGATATTAGGAAATTTATAAAAACTGTCATAGTTAAATCGAGAGGTCCGACATTTACACGAAATCCCGTACGCTTCTTACAAAATTGCGAAACTTTGGGTATCTCTTACTACACTTATCTTCTACTTTTTCAAGTCTTTGTCTACAAAGGCAGTTTTCATTAATGTCCCTTCGGTATTAATTATGAGAACGCATTGGCTCCGATTTTGCAAACTGAAAACGCGGTCCCCTGGGGATAACCAACAGACAGTCACACACACAGACAGAAAAAAACGTCAAAAATAGACCCTCTACGTGTTGTACGTCACTCGTTCCATGACTCGCATCGCGGCCATTGCTTCCATTGGTTCCCCCTTCTTGTGTTGGAAATTCAAAATGACTTATAAATTGTTCATTCAAATTTGGATAAAAGAGATGATTAAGTTGTATTTAAAACGAATAGTAGATGAAATTAAACGCTATTATCCCTTTTAATCAGCAATATTTCCTTGCAAGAACTACATTGGACATGCTTGCGGCAAATTTTAACGATGTTGCACTTGTTTGGTAAATAGTAAAGCTTCGATGCGAGCTCTTTTGAAAATATTGCAAAATTTTATAACATAATATTTTGGGAAACAGAATTTTGGTGAAGAGAACTGAAGATAAGCATTTTTTCCCAAATAATTTATATTTTATAAGCATGTCTCCAAACTGAAAAACTCCAATATCTGGGACTTCAGTCATTCCATTTTGTTCACCTAACTTTTTACGTTTTCTATTCTTTGTTGTAACGTGTAATTTAAGAATTATTCAAAATTTAAAACTATTCACATTATTAACTTCTTCAAGGCAAAACCTAAAAGTCCTCGTTACACTTTAATTCTAAATTCTAAAAACTCACCCTTGACCGTCTTTGTGGAGGCGCTGACCATTCACTCTATAGTATTGAGCGTTCAGGGAACTAAAGTACAGAGTGTTGTAGGTGTTGGCCGTCCGCACCGCTAAGCTTACATTGTTATGAAGTTAAAAATAAACAGTAACCGTTCCTTCCCCTCATGAAATTTCAACCATTTCGGGGAAAAGCCAGAAAGGCTAGGATTTTAAGTCATCATTTTACAGATAAATAAGTCTTTTGTTATGTGTTTATGAAATCATCCATGCATAGCCGCCTATATTATTAAAGCCCGTGCTTCGTCGGATTTTTTTTTAAACTGGCAATATAAGGCAGAGAAGCTATTTTTTCAAAAAATGAACCGGTTCCGATACCATATCGGTATTGGTACCGATACTCGGGGTTTCCGATAGTATCGAATCGGTTGTTTTAATATGATACTAAACCGATACTCGTTTAAAATGCCTTAGATGGCGCTACATGACTTTTTAGGTCTTTCAGTAACGTATTGATGGTTATAACATCTCAATTCTATGTTAACCGTGATGATTTCTCATTTATAAAAAAAGTACCTGAATTTAGTTTACCTAATAATTTATAAGCGAAAATAGCTATAAAACTGTTGATAAAAATAAAAATAAATATTTTGAAATGACAAAGAAAACTAAAGGTTAGTTTCGCAAATATTTTTCAAGTTTAGAATTAATTTAACTTTTACTTTTGGATATTTATTATTTATTAAAATGTAGTGTAAAGTAAATATTATCTAAAGATATGTTTATAAGGGTTAAAAAAACCGTAAGCCTAACTACATCCCAATAATCCAGGGTCAAATGGCGCCCGCGGGCGTATCAGTGACGTTTATACGGTTTATATGCGCGTGCGCTTGACCTCTTAAACAAGATTCTCGGGCTCAGAAACTTTTTCAAAAAGGTCTATTATGATGATTACATGGCCGAAATAAGGTAAAATTTCTAGTCAAGTAAAACTTTTGTTACGGTTCTAGCTTCATTGCTAGGTATTATGAAGTATTGCTTCTTAGGAGGGGAATCGAAAGAAATAAACGTGGTCAATTTAGAGGTTTTAAAATTAGTCTGGTTGTGAATTCGTTTTTATATTAATTACATTACGATTAAACTTTGATATATTTGACCATTGTCACTAAACCCGCCTTGAGATGCGCTCCGTTAATCGACAAGTGGGGTCGGGGTGATGACAAGCGTTGGCCAGCCAATGATGGATGTTCCTCTTTTAATAAAGCGAAACAATTATGGCTAATTTACAGAGTTTTTAATGCGGAAAGTAATTAACGGAAAATCTTCCACAAAAATGGAAAAGAGAATTTCCCCCTTTTTGAATTTGTCTCGGGTTTTTCTTTCAAAGTTTCATAAATTTGCATTGGTGGGACGTGAATGAGGAAGAAAGCAGATTCCAGGATAAGATAAGGGTAAAAATTCGCCCAAGTCCGCCCACCCTAAGATGCTTTATCTCACAAATTTAAAGTGACAATCTGTGAACATCAGTTTCCCAAAATATGATTTTTTGCATGACGTAGGAAAACAACCCTAGTTTCATTTGTATGAAACGGAACTAATTTTAAGAAAGATTAATATCATGCATTTCCTAAACGCATTTGGATAATTCAGATGGCGTTTTAAATAAGTTGAATTATATAAAAAGTACATGCTTTTTGTGATGAAATTTTTCAAGTATTCATTCAAGTTTCCCGGTATTCTTTATATCTGAAAAAATTATGGTGCCGAAACCCGGATTATTCTGGAGATATGGAGGAATGCTAGACCAAACTCTACCGGATCAAGTTATTCCATGGAGAACTTTGGAGAAGGATCAGCTCTCCTGGTTTCGTAAGAAAATTGGATCCATGAATGTATAGTATTGTCATGTTTCAAGATGTGTAAGAGCAGGCTTGAAAATAATTGATGACCATTCGTAAAAATATAGAAACTTGAAGACAGGTGATAGTATGTGCCTCAATATTCGGCATTTTCACAAAACGGGGGTGAAAGGGTTATAGTTGATACTTCATTGCATGAATTTCTTTTTGTGCTAACGTTAACCAAAGTGTTCTTTTACTCGTTAAATCGAAAAACGTTCGTTCGTGCGACTTTTCCTTGAAGGCGGATTTTAACGTTGGCTCTATTCTTATAGTCGGATGCAATGTGTAGCCCAGAAGGAAAGGAGAAAGGGGGGAGGGTTTCTGTAACAAAAGGAGCTCGTTTATCATGGCTGTCAGAGTCTAGACTTTAGAACCGCGTATCACTATCAACTACTAGTCTTTTATAGAAGAGCAAAATGCGAACTCGCGTTAACCGATTTTTTTTCACCAGAGTGGAGATTCATATCAATTTGTACATACAATCGAAATATTAGTGCTTTTAGAATATTTAAAATTAAGTACGGTAACTTTATTATCATAGAGAGATATGCTTGCGACATTATGCGTATAATCAATCAATAGCCATATATTTTGAGGACGATAGTTCCCATGATAATAACCACTAAATGAGCTATTACTATCTCTTGTCAGGTGTGGGATTACGTCCTCTAAAATTTGGGCTATAATTAAAACAACACACTGTCATGGCAAGAGGCAAATTTTCATGAAAGCTTCTTACGATGAAAATTTAATGGAGGCCACCATTTTGTCTGTGATCTTTTCGCTATCGCCATCTAGCCTCAATGAAGGGCATGGGAATCGTTACTTTGTTTCATTAGCCATATGGTTTCATTAGCCATATGGTTTGAAAGAAACTAATACGGGAGCATCATCCCCGATCTTACATTAATAATTATTTGAAGTTTTTGAAGGCTTTCAGTTATTATCTTAAAATAATAATAATGTTAAATTTTGATTGAACATGTTATTTTCTTGGTATTCAAAATAGCTATAGGAATTGCGATATATCTCTTGGCACAACCAAGGGTTAACATTTTCCTCCTAAAACAACTACATTTTTAATATTTCTATTCGAAATAGAAGTTGAGATGGCACCTCCTTGAAACTACTAAGTAAGAATTGAACATAGGTTTACCCTTATAAAACGCTTATTCGAATAGTGCTCTCGAAAATAGTATTTAAATAGTGGTCGTTAAGTCGTTGCACTTCGGTGAGATTTAACATGATTACCGTTTGCTTTATTAGAAAGAGTAAGGGTGGGGGTTTTCTTTTTCGCTTAGATGTCTGCTGCGTGTAGGGATGGGTGATGGGGTCTAGATGACACTGACAGATGACAGGGTGACAAAAGGGGAGTTCGCCCCAAGATGGATGGCTTCATCCCTTCCCGATTCATAAACGCTGTTTTGCAATTGAGGTCTCTCCAAGCACAATCTTCTACAAGTTCTCTTGTTTCATCGGACGGGAAAAACCCGGACATCGGAGCTCTAGAACTTCTAGGCATTTTTTCTTTCCCAGTCAATGTCTTTGTCTGAGTCTTTCTTTGGCGTTTCTCTGAGCTAGAAGCTCAGCGACAACGTCTCTTGTCTCTTATTTTCTGATAAATGACGCTAACGGTCGCGGGGGCGTTCGCAAAAAGTCGCCTTGTTTTCAAAAATCATTTTTCATCCGCTCGATTTCAGGCTGATGAATTTGTTTACCTAAAATAGGTTGAGCTTTAAAGGCAAAGGAAAGATAAAATCAAGAGATTTCTTATCGATTTTTGAAAAAATTAAAAGACCTATCTGCATAGTGAAATAGTTTAGAAATATGCCTCATTTAAATCAAAAATAGTTACAGATTACAGCGGTAAATTAAAAGTTGTATCGTTAGTAGGGTCTACAATAGAAAGGGAGAACATAATGTTACAACGACAAAAGGTCGATGAGGGTGCTTATCTTTTTCTAAAGGGAATTATCTCGGTTTGTCTTCTTCAGTCTTTTATAGTCCATATATTTTCGGAAGAAGGGCTTACCCTCCGAGAACCGTGATAAATCTCCGCTCATTAGTAGGGAAGGAATTGCTGGAAAACCCAACCAAAAGGATAGGATGCGCGGAAACCCCAAACCTTTCATGCATTTCACTGCCGCTAGATCGCGAGAACTTCTTATCGAAGCCAGCTGTTTTCATAAACGTCATTTTTAGGTTTTTTTAAAAAAGTCATTCATCGATCTGTATGAGATCGAATTAATAAATTACATGATTTCACCGATTGTAGTAACGGGAAATCAATGTAAGGATTATGGAAATCCCCTAAAATAACCGTAATCATTGGAAAGCACATAAAAATTTAGAAATCAGAATTCAGGTGTACAAAATTTTCGCGAATGACTAGCTCATCGCAGAAATGGTAAGGATCCAGTAACTGAAATGTTGAAATGAAACCGAAGTCATAAATCAACACCTGGCTTTACATTCAATTCTCCAAAACTTACGAAAATATTCTTGCCCGTTTTCCAAAGGGCCAAACAGTAAAACAGCACATTGTAGAGTTCTAGGGAATTATCTTATGCCAAAAAATTGCTCTGCACTTCATCCACTACATCCATGACCCCCGAATAGGAGATGAGCAAAATTCAGTATTGACCAGTGACCACCACCGCGAAATAAATGAACCCCTCGGAAGTGAAAAGACGACGAAGATGGCGTGTTGAACGGTCAATCTTTTACTTTTTTTTCAATCGCAACTACTATTTCTGGACGCCGATCGCACAAGGCAAGTGCTTCCATAAATTTCTTTACTCCAGAGGAGAATAACAAGACACAAAAGTGTTACATTCCGGTGTGGATAGTTGTTAGACTACTACTTTTTCTTCAAGATACATCATTCCTGTAATGCCATAGGAAAGGTAGACAGCAAAGGGGCGGGGCTTCCATATTAGGCTAGGTCCCTCGCGCCAAGAAACACCGCAAGCGTCAGAGTGAGTTGACTTTATATCAAAGGTAAAACGCGTGTTAACGATTTATACGTAACTTTAGCGTAAGGCATGGAAGTTAAACTTTATCTTCTTCTCGCTATTGGTGCTTAATCTATAGGCATTTTGTGTCATGAGTATGCTCAGACTCGGGGGATCCCTCGGATGACTCGATACCGAGGGTAGTCTACCCTTTTTTTCTCGTGAAATGATGAATGTTTATTGAACACAAAAACTGCATAAGAATACGATATCGTGGTAATGTACAAACTGCTGGCCCTTAATTCTTCCTTCCTTATTTATGTGTCTTGGTTATATTGGCGATGCCGTATTTGGTTCATTGAACATAATACAACACAGCAACTGACAATCCGAACATGAACCATGAAGTTGCTCATGTGGCAAGGGGAACGTATGCCCTAAAATCACGTGTATAGGCATAGTAGGCGGAGAGTGGCTTGGACTTGGATATCGAGCGGTTTAGTCGTTGAGTCGGTCGTCGGTCTTAATGCGCTCCCGGAGCGAGAAACGATCTCATCACTCATCCTTTCGGGAGGAAGGTGGGTAGGAATGGGAGAATGGGTGACAGTCGCGCCCTCTAACGTTCGAGGTCATTAATAAAAACCTCGACGCATGAGTTCCGAGCTCAGCTCAGCCGCGGTGAATAAAAAATTGCTCTAGACGAATTTTTTGGGGAAAAGTTAAGATTTATGATGGAATAGAAGTAGGGCTAGCGTTTTTCCACAGAGACTAAAATGGATGGATGATTCCACAAATTCACTTTCTCATCCTTAAAGGACTAATAAAGAAAAGCGAAAGTTCAGAAGAAAATACATAGTAGAAATCCTATCATCACTTCAAGAAACCGTGTTCCCAGCATAATACTATCAGAGGTGAACTTCTCAGTCTTCAAGGAACCGTTGGCTTACGTTAATACTTTCGAATGGAAATCTTCCCCTTTACAGTTCAAGGAACCGTGATTGTACGTTTATACGTTTTGAAAGCAACGCACATCGTTGTCCTTTAATTTTAGTTGGACCGTGATGATTCTAAGCCTAATAGGTGATGGTAGAGAAACAATGAAAAATCAGGTTGGGTACGGAATGGTCTCTTCGCTACAGCGTTGCTGATAATGATTGATGGTCGGTCGGGCCAAGTGGGTATGGTGGAAGTACGTGCCGGGTAAAAGCTTTTCACCCATTAGGCACAAATGCCGACGATATCTGGCTGACGACTGACGTGATGCATCGACGACGGAGCCACCCAAATTAGCCCCACCATTTTTCACCGGAGTCTCCTGACTCCCACTCCCATGCATGCTGGCAGAGAAAAGTAGAAAACGAAAGAGCGATCGTAAGGTTAGGTGGCGCTTTTACGTTTCAGTCCTTATAAGCCGTTACTTTTTTACTTACCCTCTCGACAATTCCTTCCCATCTTTTGGGATACTTTAAAGAGTAGGGACTACGGGGTCGACCCTTAATGTGCCTCTACGTTAATATCATCTAATAGGTGACACTGTAAATTAGTTCAGACAGAGATCATGTGTAAACAAACGGGAAGGGGAAATTGCCCAATCAACGTTGTTCTAGCTTAGAAAGTTACTTTAAAACGGCCATTAAGGCACGTTGTCATCCAATGGACTACATTGGTGTTTTCCAAAGCTGAGTTTCAGAGTTGAAACACATTTTCCCTAAATGACTAATCTTTGCATGTGCATTTGTTTTTAATTGCAGAGAACTTGAGAGCGGTAAACATATTTTTTCATTGGCGCTGAGGCAACGTGAATGACACGTCGGTTCTCCTACTGCCTCAAATTCTTTTATTTCTTTTTGCCTTTGAAATATGGTGTAAAATGTCGATAGTGCGAAGTGAAAGCCCAGTTGTCGTTCCCCATTCTGAGCTGCGATGGAAGATTGATGAGGACCAGATTTGGGGCAAAGCCTCTTTCGTGTTGCTTAAGCCAGCCATTCTATACTGACCTGGAGAGAATCTATCTTTTATAGTCATTACGAGGCCCGTGCGTTCAGCGAAAAGAGACATCTATCTGACCAGATGATGAGATTTTCACGATACTATTTTAAGCCTGTTGAAAGCGCTAACTTCCCTACCGTTTCACTTGCTCTTTTATACAGTGTAATTCAAAATTTTGATTCTTTAGTTTCGGGGCTCATACTGCTCTAACGCCGGTTTTAGTTTTCTCTGATAAATGATTAGTGATATAAAAATACCGTAGCCGAAAAAAACGGCAGTTTAGCGGGTAACAAACATTTAAAAAGGGCAGTAACATGCAGAATGGAAACTTAAAGTTATACGCTTATGAAACTCAGTAAACTGGTCTTTTCAAGATTATCGCTGAAAGAAAACGGTTCGAACCTTTAAAGAATGGTTGGTGAAGGGTACTTAACGCCTTGACATATGACACCCATTAAGCCCGTAGAGGGTTTTACGGGTCAAATCGGAAGGAGATTCCGTGAGCCGGAGGACGATTGAGCGCCACTATTAGTACGGTTGATAAGCTATATCCGTTCTTAGTGTTAACCGTCATCGAATGAATAGATATAGCAGAAGAGACGAAACCTTTGTCAACGCTGACCAGAGATACCGGTGGGCGATTGTTGTCCTCTCATTCTGGTAATTCTAGGACTTTGTCATTGGCACCATTAGGATTTAAAATCCTCCGTCTTTAGCGAAAAGACTTATTGTCCCACTACGTTTGAAAGAGACATCGTAACATTTTTCAAGTGCGCGAAAAACCGAGGGGGAAGCTACTTATGAAATCAAGTTTAGAAAACTTTGTAAATCACTTGTGAATTGACAGTGAACAACTTAGTTGCTGAGAAGAACGTCTCCTATAAAGAGGCCAAATATACAAAGTTTCAGAATCAGCGTAACTGAACCTCCGTGGGTGAAGATTTTCAATCTATTTTATCTTGTTAGATCTACGGTGTTACTACACCTTTAAAACGAAAAATCCCTTGAAGCATTGGTGACTACGAAGTGAAAATATTTTGCCAGAAAAGACATTGAAGGAGTCATTTCAAATGTTCTTAAAAACTGAATGATCATGATCCTTAAAATGAACCTTCACAGTTTAATATATCTTACGCTTAGACCCTCGAAAATGTTACTGTTGGCTTAGGCAGAGACGGGCTGCCACGTCCATTTAAATAAAATGCTCTATATAATTTTTTTGGAAATGCTGAGTCATTTGTAAAAAAAAATACTTTTTCCAACGAGATTTAAAGTCACCTGGGTTTCAGTAGTTTGGCTGCGAATTTTAATGTATTCTTCGAGGTTCATTTAACACAGGAGCCAGGCAGTTACAAGCTCGGGGAGTATTTTCAGAGACGAAATGGTAGGCTTGTTTGTGGGTAGTCTTAAATACTGTAAAACTATATCCATATTGAAATGCTGGTTACACTTTGAACGTTACTACGAATATGTGGATTTAACAGGATGGTGAAGTCCTTAATCGTGATGAATTTTACATGGGCATATGTTATATTTTAGAAATAAAATACTTCTGACCATTTCTTCGATAGATTTTCGATATAACGTAGAAAGTAACCATTTCTTCAATAAACCCTGTATGTAACAAAAACCATTTCTTCAATAAACCCTGTATGTAACAAAAACCATTTCTTCAATAAATCATGCATATAACAGCAAACATTTCATCCAAAAACTCTGAAATGAAACCATTTCTAAAATAAACAATGGTTGAAAACCCAAACTGTTTTCGCACGAGAGACACAATTAGCAATCCTAATTAATAAGTTGTAGTTAAAAGTTCAGCGTTCCTGGTTTGACTAAAAATTTACGAAATTTAGACGAGTTTTGCACGACACTAGCTGCTACATTTTGAATTAAGATATAGACGATGTGGACTTAATGCATGGGTAATTAAGTCGGGTGTATTATCTCTGATCTGATTTCACGATTGTAGCGTTATACTTTCTCAGTCCTTTAAGACACACGGCTTACAAATATTTTCCCGAATAATAAACCATTTCTCTATAGATACGTGAACTAAATTTGTTCTAGTGTTGGCTTTCCATGGACAAGTACAGTTTGAAGTTACAATCTTTGTTTAAATTTCTGGGTTGTGAGTCGGACTGAAGTAAATACTAACCATTGTCCATTCCTACTTCTAAAATTAAATCTATCCCTGATGCTTAGCTATCGATATTACAAAATGGACATTTTTCCATTCATGATATTTAACTTATTTGGAATGACAACAGAGGTGTGTTATTTGCAGTACTATTGTATTTGAAGAGAGCTAGCTAGCGTGCTTATAAATTAGGCGTATAATCGGCCCCGAGTAAAATTAATTCAACGATTTCACGCGCCTTGTTTATGAAACGTCTAATGAAGCGCGCTCTAACTCGATAATTTATCCAGTTAACTCCGCGCAAAGTCCTCTCCGATGGGACACTCCGAATAATACCATACCGGAGATCATCGACTCGCTCACTTTGCTGCTTAGATATAACTACCTGCCAAGAACCAAAGTACAAACGTACCTTCTATTATAAAGCCGATGTCACACATGAAACTCGTCCGTAAAAAAGAGGTAAATTTGTTCAAATTCGGCTACCTATGAAGAAATTACATTTGGCCTCTCGTTGTGCTTCAACATTTTCCAAGATATTCTGACAAACTAAAAAAATCAACCCTATAAGTTGGGCACTTGATACTTTGTTATTTCCTTGTGGTGAAAACAGAATTAAGTGCAGCTACTTCCTTTAATTTGGACATTAACTAAGCCTCTCATTACCACTTCTGATAGTTAGAACGTGTGATGTTATGGTGCTGCAAGTATGTTTCTAGTTTCGTCATTGGCTTGACATATTCGCTCTTAAGTCCCTCGTGTTGAATAACATTTTGGCCATCCGGATTTAATATTACTCCAACCCCCAGCCCCGTACTTTTAGAAGACGTTGTAGTTGCTCGAGCAGATCGCGAAGGGGAAATCTCCAACTAGCTGCGGAGGCTTATCGTCTTCCCAGGATCACTGACAGCCTACTGTTGCTAATTTATCATTGTCATTATGAGCGAGCTTTTCTGCCACCTTTCAGAATTAACAAGAACCCGTACAAAAATTTACGGCTGCATTTTGCTGTTAAGTAGATTATTTCGAATCTGCAATATATTGCAATTAAACTGGAATATTCTGGAATAATACTGGAATAAACCTGAAAAAGGTTCAACTTCAGACAAAATTAAGATGCATTCCAGAGAGCAATGCAGAACATTTTAGACGTTTTGCAGAAAAAATATCTTCCGTTGGAAAACTCAGTACAGCAGTATACAAAATTTAGCTACTCTAGATTCATAAAAAAGCTACCTTACAGCTAGAAAACAGAGGGGAAATAGTAACTTCCGTAAGAAATCAGGATGTTTGTAGGCTCATTACACGTACCTTCCAGATATTTTGTATACATGTTACAGTCGGAAATTGCTAAGTTTGTAGGATAATTGCAGGCGTGTTTCGGATACTTTTTAGGATAATTGCAGGCGCGTTTCATATACTTTTCAGGACCATCACAGGCGCGTTTCAGATAATTTGTAGGATAATTGCAAGAGCGTTTCATATAATTTTCAGGACCATTACAGGCGCGTTTCATATACTTTTCGGGATCATTGCAGGCGCGTTTCAGATACTTTGTTGGATCATTGCAGGCGCGTTTCAGATACTTTTCAGGATCATACTGGCGCGTTTCAGATACTTTTAAGCACCATTACAGGTGCGTTTCAGATACTATAATTTGTACAATAATTGTAGGTGCTTTTCAAATACTTTTTAGGATCATTGCAGGCGCGTTTCAGATACTTTTCAGGATCAGTGCAGGCGCGTTTCAGATACTTTTTAGGATAATGGCAGGTGCTTTTCAGATACTTTGTTGGATCATTGCAGGCGCGTTTCAGATACTTTTCAGGATCATTGTAGGCGCGTTTCAGATACTTTGTACAATAATTAGAGGCGCGTTTCAGATACATTGTAGGATAATTGCAGGTGCTTTTCAGGTAATTTTTAGGATAGTTGCAGGCGCATGTCAGATAATTTTTAGGATAGTTGCAGGCGCATGTCAGATACTTTGCAGGATAAATGCAGGCGCGTTTCAGATACTTTTCAGGATCATTGCAGGAGCGTTTCAGATACTTTTTAGGATAATGGCAGGTGCTTTTCAGATACTTTGTAGGATAATTGCAGGCGCGTTTCAGATACTTTGCAGTGCTGAAATTGTAAAATTAATAAATTTTTACCTCATCGAGTGACTGCACGTGTCTTTCTGTGTGCCTGTCACCGCGTTCGCAGTTGACAAATCGGAGCAAGCGTGTTCGTAGAGAGATACATTGGTTTCTACTCCACTATCGTCGTTAGGGTTGAGGTGTATGCGACGATCGCCTAAGGCTACGAGAAACGATAGCTCACCATAGATTCACGCAATTGTGTGTTTTCTAGTTTCTTATTGTTAATCAGTCGCCTTATATACCAACTTTCCAAAAATTGCTAAAGAGGCTTACGCTTGAGTTCGAACATCAACAATAGCTTTGTTTAAAAGGATTTTAGGTATAAAGTTTCTTAAAACGATTTAACTAGAATTAAGGTAAATTAATGACGATTAAATTAATAAATATCAATTATATTTAATTAAATATTTAAAAATAGCCTCTAAATTGCGTCTCGACTTGGAGAGGTTTATCTTGGATTCCCAACTTGTACTCATCCCTTACAAAAATATTAAGCTGTAATTCATCTGCATACACGCTTTTTTATCGCTACCACGCTGTAATATGTATACATTAAGGCTACATTTTCTGCAGCTCAAAAAATGGGAAAAATTCACAGCATTTCTACTGCAAATTGACTGCCGTTTTTACATTTTCTGTTTGTTAACTGTTAACTGTCTAGGCTGGCAGAAATATGTAGCGCAATTCTGCAAACACTATGCAAAAGTAGAAATACCAGCTGCTAGTTTAAAACTGTAATTTGTCCGTTTTTATAGGCAAGTTACAGGTCTGCAAAAGTGATGGAAATGTAGAAATCCAGCTGCTAATTTAGAACTGTAATTTGACCATTTTTATAGACATGTTACAGGTCTGCAAAAGTGATAGAAAAGTAGAAATCCAGCTGCTAATTTAAAACTGAAATTTGACCACATTTATAGACATGCTACAGGCCTGAAAAAGTGATGGAAAAGTAGAAATGCAACTGCTAATTTAGAACTGTAATTTGACCATTTTTATAGACATGTTACAGGTCTGCAAAGGTGATAGAAAAGTAGAAATCCAGCTGCTAATTTAAAACTGCAATTTGACTACATTTATAGACATGTTACAGGTCTGAAAGAGTGATGGAAAAGTAGAAATCCAGCTGTTAATTTAAAACTGTAATTTGACCACATTTAGAGCCATATTGCAGGTATTCAAAAGTAGGACATTTCACTTGAATTGAATACCTGCAATATGTCTATAAATGTGGAATAGCTACAGTTTTAAATTTTAAGCTAGATTTCAACTTTTCCATCACTTTTGCAGACCTGTAACATGTCTATAAAAATGGTCAAATTACAGTTTTAAATTGGCAGTTGGATTTCTACTATTCCATCACTTTTTCAGACTTGTATCATGTCTATAAATATGGTCAAATTACAGTTTTAAATTGGCAGCTGGAATTCTACTTTTGCATCACTTTTTCAGACTTGTAACATGTCTATAAATGTAGTCAAATTACAGTTTTAAACTAGCATCTGGTATTTCTACTTTTCCATAAGTTTTGCAGACCTGTAACATGTCTATAAATATGGTCAAATTACAGTTTTAAATTGGCAGCTGGATTTCTACTTTTCCATCACTTTTGCAGACCTGTTACCTGTCTATAAATATGGTCAAATTACAGTTTTAAATTGGCAGCTGGATTTCTACTTTTCCATCACATTTGCAGGCCTGTAACATGTCTATAAATGTGGTCAAGTTGCAGTTTTAAACTAGCAGCTGGTATTTCTACTTTTTCATCACTTTTGCAGACCTGTAACATGTCTATAACTTTGGTAAAATTACAGTTTTAAACTCGCAGCTGTTATTTCTACTTTTGCATCGCGTTTGCAGAATCGCGCTGCATATTTCTGCCAGTACAGACAATTAACAGTTAATAAACAGAAAATGTAGAAACGGCAGACAATTTGCAGTTCTGGAATTGCTGTGAAATTTTCGCATTTTTCGAGCTGCAGATAGTGTAGCCTTAATGTATACATATTACAGCGTGGTAGCGATAAAAAAGCGCGTATGCAGATGAATTACAGCTTAAAATTTTTGTACGGGAAACCTTTTGCAACTAAAGCCCCGTTCACATTACCCAACTTTAGTCAGCTGACAAAGCCGATCTGACCAGTCAGGCCAGATTGTCAGGCAATATGAACGTTTCACCCAACCGTACTATTGTCAGGTTCAAGCTCGGATTTTAATCGGGTAGGTAGGCGATTGGAGTCGGGCCGACTAAAGTCAGAGAGGGAGCAAACCAATCACAATAAGCCTTGGCTATTACGTCATGGGACACGTGCTGGTTTTCTTTCAGCTCGAGAGAGAGAACCGAGAGTATCGAGCAATATTTAATTGTCGATGAAAGCCTGAAAAATGATTTCGGGCCTTGGCCATTTTTTAACATGGGTTAATTATTACGTTTTGATGGTTGTTCCTCATTGAATATTATCAGAAGTAATATAGTAGGGAAGTTTCCTATATTGCTTATGATATTATTGACCTTTATTATGTTCTGAACTGCAGAAATTTAGTGGGAATAGCTTTGATGCCCGTAAAGTAGTCGAATTTATTCGAGAATATGAGTTCATTTATAATCCAAAACAAATCATTCCTATCATTATGTACCGCTTTGTACGTCCTCTTGTGTTTCAAAGGTAGTCGGCCCGACTGGTTGGGTGGTGTGAACGAGTGACCTGACTAGACTAAATTGGGTGACAAGTCGGCCTGACAAGTCTATGATTTGTCAGCTGACTAAAGTTGGGTAAAATGTGAACGGGCCTTAATAACACGAGCTACTGAAGAAAGAAACTCAACTATACTATAAGTGAATAATCTCACCAAATAAGTTAAAGCAATGCCTTTGAAAATTATTGATTTCTATGTAACGAACGATTTTTATTATGTTTTTTAAAATACTCTGTCTCATTTTACTCTATTAATCAATATTTGAGCTAACCTCCACTTGCAAGGACGAAAACTACATTCGGATCTAACAGTTCGTAGTGCTTTTATTTTCATTGCGGAATAATGTCTACAATGAAGTGAATTTTCTAAAATTTTACAATAACTGGTTTTTTCCGTTTCATTTAAAACCATTTTACAACAACATGATCGGGTTTTATTTTACTATTGAAATTATTTCAGGTAGTATGTCTTTACTAGGTAAGAGTAACGAAGACTTTAGAATTCCTTTAAATTAGTAGGGGTAGCCATCAACCAGTTGTTAATGAATCTGGCGATAATTTTGTCGATCGGAAGGGAAATTTCAATTTAGTACTGCTCGTCCATCTCACTAGAACCATTATACTTTGGCATTCCCTTTTCATAAAGGACCCAAATTAATGTTTTAATACTGATAACGAAGCGCCCGACGCATTCGTCTATTTTCAAGGGATGCTGACACTTCATCGAACTACTTCGATTAAATACGAACGCGGTAACAGACACGCAGAGGCGTCCAGTCTAATACCTCTCCGTGTCATCATCGTCACAGGGAGTGGTTAAAATCGTTCTCTAGCGTAAGCCTTAATCCACGACCAATTTTTGAAATTAAATATATGGTTTCAAAATAAAAACAAAATCAGTATTGTTTTCTTTTGAATACCGCGATATCAAACTAAATTAATTGGATTTCACAATTAACGCTAATTTGCACTTGGTTTCAGGCTCCCTTAGTACTACGAAGTATATTGAAAGAAAGAGTCAATTTGTACGATGATCGGTCGTCCGTAAAGCTTATTGGATGTTTCCGGTTGAAATACTCTTCCGTTATAGTTAAGAGTAGGACGCGATGGGTTTGGAGGTCCGCCTGTCAGCCGGCATAATTAGTAGGAAGGGTGCGTGATGATTAAACGATTCGTTTATGAAGAGAATGCACCATCTCTAATGCTGCAGCTTCCCTTTTCGATATGGCACCGTAAAAGATTCATAATGCTGTTATAATATAGCATTTATGTAAATGTAAACCTCCCGCAACGAGAGGTAAAGTAAAAAATATATAGTAGGCCTAAAATAGACAAAGACACCTAGTCTGATAAGATAACAAACAACACATATAATCTGGCCCGCGAGCGCTTCAGAGTCAGTCCTGTAATGATCATGAACGAATAATTTTATCTAAACTTATAGAAGTTCTGTGTTTGCCTAACCCGCTAACATAATATGGTGTCAGAAGTTGTCCTCCGCGTCCTCTAAACCCGCCGCTTTCAACCCAGTCGCGATAATGTCTTCAACGTCGTTCAAGAGCCCGGAGCCATTCAACCCCGATGCAAGTAACCCTGCCACATCATGGGCGGAATACCTCAATAGTTTCAAAATTTACGCGCTAGCCGCTATATTGAGCACTGAAGATCCTCCGGTACAGATTGCCATTTTTCTCCATATCCTTGGCCCAGCGGGACGACGTATATACGACACACTCGACATCCCACACCGCCGATCCTCACGCTCGACAGAATCTATGCAGCGCTCACCGCCTACTACGCACCACACAAGAACCTCAATGCTTCCCGCTATATATTCCTCACGACAAAACAAGGTCTCAATCAGCCATTCGATGCTTTTATCACCGACATCAAAACCAAGGCCCGCCAATGCGAATTTGGTGACTTGACGTCTTCCCTCACATGCACACAAGTTGTGATCGGAATTCGCAACGAGGAATTGCGCAGAACCCTTCTGGCAGAGTGCACCCTAACGCTCGATCAGGCCATTGCCAAATGCCAAGCCCACGAATCTGCTACAAAGCACGCAGAAGCAATCACGATCCCTGATGCCGTGGCCCCAGCAATGACCTCGACCGTCGACGCCATTCAACGAGGAGGCCGACGACCGCAGCGGCCTCCGTACCGCAATCGTAGAAATGACCAACACCACCAAGCTACATACAATCCGCGGCCTTTTGCCACCCAGTTGGCACCAACCGAACGTCCAGCAACGCACCGTCACCATCTATCACACGGTCAGCACCGTAGGCCACCTCCGCCGTCAAACCCGCACGCAACTCGACAAAGACGCTGTACCAATTGCGGAAATGGACACCATCCTCAGCATCAATGCCCAGCACACAATTCTCAGTGCTACCAGTGTAACCGCAGAGGTCATTGGGCCTCACACTGCCGTTCGCGCGGAGTCAATGACGTAACCACATTCAGCGATCCAGACTACCTCGACGACCCTTATCCCTGCTCATACCCCGACGACGGTGAACCGTTTCACCAAGAAACCGACGGCACATTATATTGTAATGCGCTCACACTCCACTGCCATGACATGAGCACACCTTTAGCCCGGAGCGAAGAATGGCTCGAAACAGTCTATTTTGCCAATTTCCCGGTCACAATGAAGATAGACACCGGCTCACAAGTCAATATTATTTACACTGGGATATACGATTTATTCCCAATTAAACCTCGATTACACAAACCGCCATACACAGTACGAGCGTACTCGGGCCACAGCATCGATGTCATAGGGGTGATCTACGTCCGATGTTCTACGTTTGCCGCCGGATCCGACCAATGTTTTTACATTACCCCACGGGAAACCATGCCTATCCTGGGAGTTAGAGCTTCAGTGGATCTCGGCCTCATTTCACGCAACATAAACCCACGACGGGATAGGCTGAGTCACGGTTCGAAATGGGAGATTCAGACTCGTCCTCCACAAATAACCAAGACCGCAAACGTAATCCAAGAGCAGAAACCACAACACGTCACTCCAATACCACAGGCACGTCAAACGCCTGCTACAATCGCAACACTCAGCCAACCTCAACGCCAGCAGCTGATCAAGCACGGTCCAATTCCTCCCCCACACATCATTGACCAGATGTCGCCTCAGGATATCATACAGAGGTACCAAGACGTTTTTGACAGAATCGGCAAACTCCCCGGAAAGCACAAGATTCACCTGAAGCCCAACGCAATTCCATCAATCAGTGCACCCCGCCAGATACCGCAGGCACTCCAAGAACCGGTATCACAGGAACTACAACGTCTTCAAGCCCTTGGAGTCATAGTCCCTGTAACAGAGCCAACAGATTGGGTACACCCGATGGTCGTAATCAGACAAGAACACAAACCAGTTCCTGTCCGCATCTGCCTGGACCCAAGGAATCTCAACAAAGCAATTCGCCTAGAACCGTACCCAACACCAACGGCTCAAGAAATCTTCTCGAGCCTGCATGGCGCCGAGATATTTACCGTCCTAGATGCTCAAAGTGCCTTTTGGCAAGTCGAACTGGATGAAGAAAGCTCGTATCTATGTACAGTCCCGGACAAAAGTTTCTGGACATTTTCATTTGGCTGCCATTTTGTTCCTATTTGAGCTAGAGTAACAAAATAGGATTTTCTAAATAGGTTTACTTCTCACAATTATTTTAAAATTACAAATGACACTATGGCGCTAATAGAGCCTTAGCCATAGCGGAAATAGTAAAGCCCCCCGATAATGACTTTACGAAATAATGCTTCAAATGGATCAGAAATGCTATCGTTGCACGCGTCTTGTCACGTAGAATCCGAAACTGTTTTCAAATTGTAAATCGGTTCAGAAAATCAAAAGTGATGACAAAAAACGTGACGTTCAAAACAATAGCAAATAAGCCTAACAATTATCAATTTTATCTATATCAACTTAGCTCCGTATAAAATATTACGATCAGAAAAACAAGATGTTCCAACCCGAGAATTTTTAGGTCCACACTGACATATGAGAACTTATGAATTAGACTCAGTCTTCAGAAATGGAGGGTTGTTGGTGGCAGTTTGTAAACGTCTAAATATTTAGAGATTTGGATATGTTTAATGATTTTTATAATTTCCTAGTTGCTAATACAGTGGGTGGATATTTGGGGATAATTCTTTTGACGGATATTTTACGGCAGACGGCGTTATCTGTTGAATCGCTATTAAAAGTTGGACGAGCCGCGGTATTGGATGATGGACAGTGTTTCAAGAATATACTTTGAGAAAGTTTAAGGAGCAAAATAGGTGGCTTGACTAAAATACAGGTGTAACAGAGATAGTTTATGGACCAAAATAGGTAGCATGACTAAAATACAGGTGTAACAGAGATAGTTTATGGAGCAAAATAGGTAGCATGACTAAAATACAGGTGTAACAGAGATAGTTTATGGAGCAAAATAGGTGGCATGACTAAAAAACAGGTGTAACAGAGATAGTTTATGGAGCAAAATAGGTGGCATGACTAAAATACAGGTGTAACAGAACTTATTTGACGTCCGGTAATTAATGTTTGGACGCTTGAGAATTGGATGTTGAGAAATGCTCTGAAAATAATATTGTGGGAATAATATTTCGACGGCAAATTCATGAGGATGGTTGAGAAGACATTGTTCAATTCAAAGTGGATGAGAATGGTTTGAATTATAATAATATATATATACAGGTTAAATTATTCGCAAGTTCTTATGACATGAAAATATTTTACGACGTGGATAATTTTAACGTATTTCCCGCTTTCTCGGCTTTACTCTGCAAGTTTTCTTATTCCCAGCACATTTTAAACGTGATTACTATCCCTTTAAACTTTACTTAAGAATTTGGTTTTTTGAAAACTATGGCTGTTTTTGGAACATAGAGCAAAAAAGAGAGAGAGGCCCTAAAAACGATAAAAAGCTCAGCGTTTGCAATTGTGTCGTTTTTCAGCGTATGAAGATCGGAGCTCGGTCGTGCATAAAGATGAAGATCCCGTCGGGGAACCTTTCCAATATGCTAGGAAACCAATAGTTCTCCAGGAGTTGGATATATCGTTGGGCATTTTTCCGTTCTTCGATATGAACCAAACACCCGGAATAGCCAGCCCCAAACGTTGATTGAGAAACGGTCGCTGCTTTGGACCTCGGCGATGTAAGGTTCATTGTAGCGCGTGCAGGCAGGTCTCCTCACCCTTATCTTTATAACATTACAGAAATATAAATATTTGAAAACTCAAGTCCACTGATAATTATATTAATAGACTATGTTGATCTTATTCTGTCATTCATCTCATTGCTTCCTCTCAATAAATGAAATTACCTGCCCATTATGTCCGACGACGAAACTTTTCTCGTCCGTGAAAACTACTCTTTCCCACTGCTCTAGTGTCCAATTTAAATGTAAACGAGAAAATTCCAGCCTCCCTCGTCAGTTCATGGCGCTCAACTTTTCTTTAGGACACGCGATCCTTCCATGAAGGCCTTGATTTGCCAAGGCTTTTCGTACGGTCCTCACACTTGTCTGCAGCTCAAGTTCCGTTCTAACAAGCCGCGATGTTAGAAATGGCTGTGCCCTACTTGTCCTACCAATTAGTCGAACTTCTCTATATGTTAAATCCCTTGGTCGTCTTCCTGTTTGCCTATCAGCTCCACCGTTAAACTCGTTATTTCTTACACGGTCAATCCAAGTAGCCACTGTCGTAGGTGAAACATTTAACTGCCGAGCGATTTCGCGATTACAAAAACCTTGCTCATGAAGACGAATTAATACTCTATCAGCCATTTTACTTGTTCGGAGAATATGAAAATTAAGTGATAAAAAAAATGGTTTGCGGTCTCTTTTATATAGAAAACTTGGAATAGGTGAAAATATTTTTTTGTCGATTGGAAGGTGAAAATTTGTTTTTGGATGAAAATAGACATTCTTAAAAACTTAATTTAACGATGGAGGTGATAGGCAAAGAATTGGACGACCAAAGATTTGACGTCCGAGAAGTTTTTTAAGCGTGATACTTGTGAGCAACTTCAAATAAGTTTAAAACCGTAATATGAACTTTAGTGAGACAGGGTCTTTTTGAACGCTTCGCGTGGCATTTAAGAAACGTGAAGTTTCTTTTCTCTAAAAGTCTAAAGAGGCTTCAATTTGGAATAGAGCAGGGTTGTTGATTTTTTTGATTTTTCAAATAAAACCAAAAAAATTGATTTTTCTATTTAAATCGGATTTTTTTATTTTAATTGATTTATTTGATTTTTATTGAACTACTAGATAGTAAATTACCAACATGAAAAGTCTTGAGTCAAAACTAACCAAAAGGAAAATAATCATGACATTTAAGCAGCTATTGGATATTGTTACTATTCAAATGCTTGTATAAAAAGACTTGCTTGACCGCTATTTCATTTCTTAGCCTATCCAGCAAGACAAACTGAAGTTCTGGGAAAAACTTAAAACTGAAATATAACAACACTATGATTGTTTTTAATTATAGGTCTTTTCTAGTTAAGTTTCTTCTCGAGTTTCTTAACCTACTTCTTGGAATCTTAGAAAACATTTTTTAAAAATAAAAATATATTCATGATTTTAATCAAATGATTTTTTTAAAAAAATCGCTTGATTTAAATCAAACTTATTTAAATCAAACAACCCTGGAACAGAGCACACAAATTAGACACTCGAGCAGTTAGAATGTGTAGTCCTTACCAATGATAAACGTTTCGTCGTCGGACACGATGGCCAGGTAATTTTTTAGAGGATGGATGTGCACCAATTTATGCCCATCCACTCGAGCACTCGAAAGGCTTAATGTGGTTTAGTAGGGTAAAAGCAAAAGTAGATAGGGGGAAAGTAAAGCTCGAGGATGGTCCCCCACCTTTGACTGTGGATTTCCTCTAAGTTTAGAAGCTCTCTCTCCTCTCCCTTACCCCCTATCCGAGTTAGCCAATGACGTTTGAGAAAACACCCCAACCCCTTATCGATTTTTTTTTATGAGGTAGTTCATAGCGACGGCAGCGCCCCGGCCCCCGGGACAGTAGCCGGTGAAATTGTCTGCTCTAAAGGAAAATTCAAATCGACCAAGTGTTACATCGTTTAAAAATTCGGGGCGCTGATTTTTATCCTTTAATAGTCCAGGCAAAAAGAAATGCAGAATAACCACCACTATCTTCTTCATGTTTTGACTTAAGAAGATCACAAATCATATCATATAACAGTTCATTCATGGATCCATTACCTTTCATACAGTTAAATATTCTAATTCTACTTCCAGTATCGTCCGTTGTAAAAAGATCGTCATTTATTAATTTTAACGTTTCCACTCACAGATGTTGCTTTACCGTATATCCGTATGCAATCTTGTTAAGCCTTAGCTGGTAGGAGTCCTTTTAAAACTGTTTACAGAACTATTTTTCAGTTGCAAATAGGAACTGGCAATGTGCAATGCCTCTCCTACGCGAGGGGGTAGGAACTGTGAGAGAGAGGAAAGGGGGTTTCTAGGTTTTCATGGCGCGGGGGATCTTCCAAGTGCTTTACTTTCCCCCCTATCTACTTTTGGTAAAAGTCTTAAAATGGAAGTTAAAAAATGCCATTTTTTTACAACTCAAATAATAGAATTTATATGTTGCCTTTCATAATTTCTCTATTGGGTGATAAAATGATCTTCAAAAAGCGCTATTATTGCTATTTTAGAGGAAACCTTTTCATATATTTCTATGTAAATATTGTAATAATATTGTAAAATATAATGATTACCAAAAGTTCTACCGCTAAAAATTTTAAAAATCAATTTCTAATTATGTAAAAAGGCGGATCTCAGTCTGTGTTTCCTTCCAAGGGTTTTTATCCTATTGGGTACCATAGGAGCATGGATAAAGAATTCGCGTGAGGAAATTTGTTTTCACGCTATAGGATAGGCAACTCCCCTATTTCTGACGACAGCTTATTCTGTATAATCTGATTCAGCTTGGGTTGTCAGCACGCGCAAAGCTGGGTCTCTATGTAACGTAGCTTTGTGCGTGATGACAAGAGACGAAGAAAATAATGATTCTCTGGAGTTAAAATATCCGCGAGTTTTAGCTCAAATGTATGGGCGGAACTTCTAGTAGGCTTCGAAAAAAGTTGAAGTGCCTCGACTGTCGAGTGTCGACTTCATAGTCGAGCCAGTGACTTTTAAAATTTCAAGTAATACTAATTTAGACTATTAGAGAAGGATGTCAGAGTTAGTATTATAAATATTTATAACGTTTCTAAGTCTTTTGGGAATCTCAAGAAATAATTTTCGCTATTTTTAATAGCTCAACGTTCCTTGATAATGTTTGAAGGACCCACCAATTGATTACATACGACTATGCACGTATTTGAAACTAAAGCCTTGTAACGGAAAAAATACGTTCCATTCCGTTGACAAGGCGTTCAGTCAATCCTTATAAAGGAGGACCGTTGTCACAACGCTAAGTGTTAAAAACATATTACCCAGGTTCTTCTTGGTTGTGCCGCTTTCGGAGATCCGTGGTTGGAGACTAACTTTTAACTTAATTTAAATTAGAAGACATATTGATGAATCAAAACTCTTTGACTTTTATTAAACATAAATTAAAATTAAATCATAAAGACGAGACTTGAACCATGAGGTTCAGCAAAAATGGTGACGACTACATTGTACCCGGGTGTCAATGCGAATGCGTTATACAATAGAAAATTTCTCATTTTATTCTTTCCCAGTGGGATGCTAACTCCTTTCCGAAAAGGGGGAAGGGTGGCAACCGGAAAGAACTAGATGTGTGGGGTCGCGGTAGTTACTTGACGGCAGTGGACTGAGCATAAACCAGAGGTTTGAAATTTTTAAGCTTCCGTCCACTGTCGTCTGCAACGGTTTCTGGGCGAAACCGCTGCAGCCTATAGGTCCGTGCATTTGAGATAAAAATCTCGCGGATATTTATAATCCTTTTTTTCTTCGTCTCTTGTCAGCACGCACAAAGCTACATATTATAGAGACCTAGCTTTACGCGTGCTAACAACCGAAGCTGAAAATAGAGTATATACAGAATTAGCTGCTGTCGGAGTTACGGGAGTTGCCTATCCTAAAGCGTGAAAAAAAATTTCCTCGCGCGCATTCTTTATCCAAAACAGAAGGTTGAAATTTGGCAAAGAGTTTTTTGAGACCCCGTGAATGGTATGAGTAATTATTTTTTACCTTGAAATGAATAAAAGTCAACGAATTAATTAGAAATAGTCCAACGCCTGATCTATTGCACTACCGGATTGCTGAAGTGTTTCGGATTATATTGATATTGTATTTTTTCTATGATGGGGATAATTATCGGGGGATTTTTCACTTTTCTCGGATAGGGTTAACAACCGAGGATTTTGTCTGGGGATGGGGGATTTTTTACAATTTCAGTAATGGGAGATTATGCCTGGGTTCTTTGTCTTGGAAGTGTTTAGTCCGTATACCCATGCGAATCGATAAAAACTAAAAGCTATTTTTCAGTTCTAATATGTAAATCGAGATATTGAACAGGTTTTGAACACACTACCCGTTTTTTATACGTCAATCAATCTTGTATCGCGTTTTTTGCATAAGTACCTAAATTGTCGTAAGTATACTAATACAGAAATTAGTACTGGGAGACCAATAAATCAAACCAATGTTCTACAATGCCCTATATACAAATTGTTACTCATTTCAAAGACACCACTAATCTAACGCATCGAGTTTTCTTACATTGGGAATTTCAACTTAAATCTTAAAGACGTCTAGGAAAGGTGAGACACTTTTAGTCCTAACATCTATAAAACCATTCGTTATAATTTGAAACTATTCAAGATGTATTTTTTCCAAATATCCATGATGCATTTTTTCTCTATATATGTTTTTCTAAATTATCATGATTAAATTTTCACTCACTCACTCACCGATCATCAAAATTCTAAGGTACTTCTAGGGGAGATAGAAACTTAAAACTCATGATTTAGTTTTCATTTATTTTATAAAGCACAGAAAAATTAAAACATCCAGAAATTTTTATAAAATTGTTCTTTAGTTCTTTATTTTAAAACTAGATGGCGCTGCCGTCTTTTAAACAGAAATAGTGTGTGTTCTTGATGAAAGGACGTAATGGTCCAAAGTTAACCGAAAGTTAAATATATATTAAAGCTAATAGGAGTAGTAGTTTAAAAGAAATGTGTCGTAACTGATGCTACATTCTTACATTAGGATATCGCGTACAATCTTTATTACATATTCTCTGCGGGTCGAAAGTGGTAATTCAGCGTAAATAAGGACAAACGTTAGCGATTATATTGGCAAACGAAGTACCACGAGAGGGTCTTGTTTTAATATAACTACCGAGGGTCTACAAAAAGAAGTGAGATCCTATGAAAAACATTAACATGTACAAAAATGGGCCAAGCCTCGCCTCGTGACCTCTCCGCCGTAAAACGTTCTGAGATCCCATGTAGAGCCAAGTCTGCTTTTTGTTCTCATTCAATCGCCAATTGAACAATTATGTTATAAATTAAGTCCTTTTCCAAATTAATAACCAATATTCTTTGACTCTATCATTATGATATCTGTACTGCTAATCCAAATCACCCTCATCTGGCTTAGAAGACTTTTAAGAGACACTTTAAAGCCCAATTTCGATATTCAGAAGCTGACACAAAGATTAGACTAGAGATTTCACAAAGAAAACAGAAGGATAAGGAAGCAGTGGATGATTTTTTGGGGGAAATTATTAAAGTTAATTTAGGGATGAATCATCCGCTTTCTGAAAGGGAGTTAGTTCTCATAATTAGAAAGTTGAAGGATGAACTTAGATCTCCTCTTCTCTTTTTACAAATGTCTACAATGGAACAATTGAGGAATGTCTGTAGGAAGGTAGACAAAGGCATCCAACAGACAAGGCGTACCGAGAAAAAGGAGAGGAAATATCCTCCCAAATCAAAGAATTTTGAAAAGGCTAGCGGGTCTTACCCTAATAATTGGGGTCCCTTGCTTGCTTTTATTTCCAAGTGAAACATCAAAGCCCGTATTATCCTACTACTTCCCTCCACATCCAAAATGGGAATATCCCTTATAACCTTTAGATTCTAGAACTAGAACTAAAGTTAATAACACCCCTAGTGGTCAGAGAACCTATACGTTAGGAATTCTAATAGGAGAGCAAAATCTCCTGGTCGTCAATTAATCGCAACCACCTTCACGAGTTATTACGTGTTCTAACTGTCAAAAGACAGGACACCTCGCAGTTCCTCTCCCGATGCCCAATAAACCATTCTATAAAGAAGCGTGTCACGTTCCCTTTAAGGATTGAATCCGTTAAAAAAGGTTCAATTTAAAAAAGGGTTACTATTCCCGTAAATTTTGAACACGCGACAGTACACGCTATATTAGATAGTGGGGCAGATGCTTCTTTTATTAGTCTAGATTTGCAAATTTCGAAATTATTCGGAAATTCCTGAAGATGAACAGTTAGATTGTGTAGTTTGGGGCGATGGCCGTTATACTTTCACGAAAGGTTCTCAGGAACTAGAGTTCTCTCTTAAGTCCAATGAAATTGAAAAACAATTTAAATTTCAATTCTATATAGTTCCCTCCCTCAATAGTGATTTTATATTGGCACAAGATTTCCTTGAAGAAAATAGGGTCAAATTAGATTTTGAATCGTCTCAATGTTTAGAGGGTAACCTAAAGATCCGTTTTTCAATTCCATCTGAGAAGGATCCAATAGATAAGGAGATTGCAGACAGTATTAGGGACGCGGTTTCCGCAGCCCCTACTTCTGATGAACAACGTCAACAACTAAATCCCTATTGATAAAATTCTCTGAACTATTTTCGGATAAAGTAGGAAGAACAGGACTAGTCTTCCACGAGATTCATACGGGTAATAGTCCGCCCATAAAATCTCAGCCTTATCGTGTTAATGATCAGAAGAAGAAGATAATTGAACAACATGTTAGGGAAATGTTCGATGACGGGATTATTAGACCCTCCGTATCTCCTTGGGCTTCGCCCGTAGTTTTAGTTGATCAAACAAAACGGCGTAAACCCTATCGGTTTTGTATTCATTATAGAAAACTAAACAGTGTTACCATCAAGAACCTATATCCCTTGCCTATTATAGAGGACATGCTAGCTAGAGTGGGAAGACCCAAATTCATTACAACCCTTGACATTGAATCAGGGTATTGGCAAGTAGAAATGCACCCTAAAGTAGACCAAAAAGTTTTGAGTGACTCATATGGGAAAGTACAAGTAACGCCCCTAGCTCTTTCCAGCGATTTATTGACGAAAGTTTTAAAGACGCCGATTATTTCCAATTAATTGACTATTTAGATGATTTAATCTAATTCCCCTCTTAGTGAGGATTGGGATCAACACTTGGCGTGTTTAGATTACCTTCTAAACAGATTGAAGGAAGCGGGTCTCACCCTTCAGTTAAAAAATGTCGTTTCGCTCAAAAACAAGCTACTGTTTTTGGTCACATAGTTAACGAAAAAGGAGTGCATATTGATCCTTCAAAAATTGAAGCCATTGAGAAATTCCCTCCACCTAAAAATATTTAGAAAGTACAGAGATTTTTTGGGATGGCAGGTTGGCATAATAGATTTATTAATCACTATTCCCAAATAGTACCTCCCATTAATAAACTAAAAAGAAAGGATCAGAAATTCATTTGTGATACCGAACAGCAATTGGCGTTCGAAAGGATTAAGTAAGAAATTTGTAAGGCTCCGCCTTTAGCTTCCTTAAGAAGGGATTCCCCTTGCATTTTAACTACAGATGCTAGTGATGCCTTGTTAGGTGCCCTTCTTTCCCAAATCCAAGATAACATAGAAGTCCCTATAGCTTACGCTAGTACAGAACTTAAAGACGCAGAAACTAGGTACTCCACTAGCGAGAAAGATTGTTTAGCCATTTGTTGGGCAGTTAAGAAATTTAGGCCCTTTCTAGAAGGTCGAGAATTCACTGTCCTTACTGACCATCGGGCTTTACAGTGGTTGTTTAATATCAGGGAACCAAATTCTCGTCTAGTTAAATGGCCAATTTACCTTGAAACTTTTGATTTTACGATTAAACATAAGAAAGGCGTAGAGAATGTGGTGGCTGACGCTTTATCGAGAGCTCCGATAAACGTCTTAAGCATAAATTTTAGCTCTTTCCCTTCTTTATCTACTAGTATCCAGGATCTAACTAGTAGTAGTACAAGCTCAAATTCTACCGGTAGAAGTTCATCAACTTCCTCTAGTGATTCTGTTGAAGGTCAGATACGTCCTCCAGGTCCTAGAGCCTTATTTACATTGAAATATGTGAGAAAATCACAAAGGGAAGACCCTTTTGCTTCCCCTATTATAAATTCCTTGCAAGAACCTAACCCAGTTAGGCATAAAATAATCTTCTGTATAGAAGACCTTATAGGAATTATCCTGAGAAAATATATTTACCACCCCGCCTAAGGCTAGAAGCCATGCGGCTATTGCATGACCACCCTTTATCAGCTCACAGGGGCAAAGATAAGACCCTAAGTAAAGTTACATTTATATATTGGTGGCCAACCATAGTTAGAGATGTCCAGGACTATGTTAGGGGATGTACCTTATGCCAGCAATTTAAGGCTAGGAATAGGAAAAAGCCAGGGCTAATGCAACCCTCTGAGATAACAAGTCCTTGGAACCAAATTAGTGTCGATATAATGGGACCTTTCCCTCAAAGTAGACACCACTATAAGTATTTAAGAGTCTTTGTCGATTATATGACAAAATTCGTGGAAATGATTCCACTAAAGACTATTACAGCCAAGACTTGTGTCCAAGCTTTTAAGTCTATTATTACTAGGCGGGGAGCTCCTAAAGCTATTCTTAAGCTATGTTCAACCTTGCACGAAAGTCGATTGACAACTCGTTTGCCCAACTAGTTTTGAAACACCATTTATTGCTAGTTCGAACCGATTTCAACAGCCTCGGTTCACACCTTAAGACGCTTCTGTTAGTGCTGTCTGCTTATCTTTTCGTGGGTGCTGTCTGCTAAGGCCGGTCAAAATACACCTAATACTAGTCTCATCCCAGGTGAAATATCCCTGAAAACTACAAACTAGCTTCCAAAGCCGCTTTAAGTTGGTTCGTGTTGTAACTTAAAGAGACCGCGTTTGTAATTAGCTTCTCTAGTATCAGTTTTGTTCACACTTATCTTTGCAAACGTTTTGAATCGCTTCGAACCAGTTTCCTATGTAAGTGTGAACGTGACTTTAGTGATAGAGGGGTGCAATTTACTTCGAAACTTTGGCTGCAGACGTGCAGAGCTTTTAGAATTAACCCAAAGTTTACCACCCCCTACACACCTAAGGGAAATCCCACCGAACGAGTAAATAGAGTAATAGGCGAACTTATATCATTCTATGTAGGGAATCACCATGATAGATGGGATGAATCCCTAGACCTTCTTCAATTTTCTATAAATTCTGCACCCCATGAAACTACGGGCAGATCCCCTTTCATTTTGAATTTAGGGCAGGAGCCACGTCTCCCTTGGGATTTAGAAATTGAAGAACCCATTCAGAACCCTGGTGACCCTTGTCGTACTAAAACTTTAAAAGTTCTTTAGGAACAATTAGAATTCAGTAATGAATTATCTAAATTAGCTAAGGCTCATCAAAAGAAATACTATGACCACCGCCATGACTGTCTAGAATTTGAAGTAGGAACATTAATATGGATGGAAACACATCCTTTGTCAAGTACGACAGGTCAAATTATGAGGAAACTCAGTCCTAAATGGGCAGGTCCCTTTAAAATAATCACCAAACATTCTCCTGTAATCTACGAGTAAGATAATGCTAACTCAGGGCAGAATATAGGAAAAGTCAATCTATAACATTTAAAACTCTACTGGACAAATGTAGCTGTCTTCGACAATGCCGACAATGCATCCGCTTCACAGTTAGAAGTTGCAGATGATCCTGAGCTCTTCCCCGGACGGTGGTCGCGAACACCAAACTACGAAGACTTCCTCAACAACTTCGTCTGATACCTCGACATCAGTTACTCTGGACGATCAAGCTGCAGATAAACAGATCATTCCCGATATTCCAGATGTACCTCGGCAACCTACTGACTCTGATAGTGAACCGGGCATGGCCTATTAAATAGGGTTACCTTACCCGATACTTATTTAGAGTCTTTTCTTTTGGGATGGCGAAGAGAAATGTGCCAAAGGGCAACGGTTAGGCCAGGAGGAAATGAAGTCGACATTTACTATCGCCTTCCAGACAATAATAGATTAAGGTCACCTTACGAGGTCCAAGTTTACCTCCAGAATTATAAGATAACTAACTTAACCAGGGAACAGTTCTCTTTTGCCCGAGAGCCAATCTTAGTTTTCCCTTGGGAGTTTATCTCCCTAGCAAATAAGAGAAATTATTAAAATTTGACATTTTTAGACGGCCCTCTTTACTTTGACCCACCGAAGGGAATGTCAATAAAGAAAAAACCGTACTCCCGAACCCGTCAAACTAAAGTGGATTTTTCATTGGCAGTCTTGACAACCCTACAAAGTCCAATTAGTTTATAAAAATGCGAACTATGCAAGCAGAAAGGGCATTCTGGCATCGTTTGCTATGTTCCCAGGGAATATCTCCAAACTCAAAATAGTAGGGCAGAACTTCATGAGCAGAACGATGAAATTCTGGTGACCTGCTCAACTTGCCGCGAAGAGGGGCATGTTGCCCGGGAGTGTGACTACTTTTTAATTCTAAATGAAGATGAAGAGGACTCGGAAGTAGAGGGATCTATCACTGCGTACGCAAAGTTCAAAAAACAATTACTGGAAGAGGAAGAAGCCAAAAAGCGAGCAAAGGAAGTTCGTCTTCTGAATCGTTCGAAACCGTCCCAAAGGAAATAGGATAGGAAAGGTTTGGGTCGATGGGTTGGATCCCGAAATCAACATCTCCTCTCCAATCAAATCAACAAGAATTAAATCCAGTCCACTCTACTAGAGAATTACAGAAGCGGAAAATTCCGTCAAAAAGACCTACGTATGGTCCGATGCTAAATGCCTCCGTTGCCATATGGTTGGCCACCATATGGTAACGGACTGCCCTTTCCCTCGCAGCACCGAAGCCATAGAACGGCGGGATAAGAAACAAAAGTTCTCCCTTCTGGCAAATTTCGCTGAATAGTAAGAATTGAAGAAAAAAAACCCCTGCTAAACATTGCCGGGTTCCTCGGGGTAACCTTTTTTGTTTTCTTCTAAATGTAAAACAGTTCCTAAAGAGGGGGATGTACCATGGCTGCCAGATCTAAGGATCTGGCAGGGCTTTTGCCTCCATGCTACATGCTTCTCCTCCTTCCTTATTTTTACTGCGATATTTTTGTGGTTCTGATAAACAGTCAACGGTTGTCTCTCAAAGAGAGTAGTTCGCTTTTATTTTTCTCTCCGACGACGGAGCCCTTAGTTGTTACTTCAATTGCGGGATTATCCCTTATTTCATTCAAACATCAAAAATAAAGTTTTGGTATAATTTTAGCCGTAAGTTGTCTTTAATTTATTTTATGGCCCTCGGGAAAATATTCCCTTTCGTTTAAATATTCCGTAGGGTTACAGTATGCTTATTTCGAAATGGCACCTTATAGTGTCGTGGTCACTGTATCCCGCGAGTATTGAATTGGGTAGGCAGTTCCCAATCAAGTGTTGATGGTTGAAAATGGAAAAAAAATCCGTAAAATGAAGGTGATGGAGTGGGTAGTCGAATTAAGGAATCTTAATAAATGAAAACATCTTTTAAAAAATAATTGTGCGGAAATTGGATAATGAAGAGTTCTTGTCACTAATGAGCAAGTTCTAATCCATCACACTTAAACCTCGCGCTAACACGATAACAAATTATACACTTTTATCAAGATATCTCTCGTAAGATGCTGTTACCGATTTCTATATTCTAGCATTCAACATTAGAAAAGTGCGATTATGAATACGTTGTTTTCTGTTGCTTAATTAAATTTTAACGCGATAAAGAAAGTTACTTTGCTTTAATAAATTTAAAAATCATCGAAAACCTAGAATCATATTCAATAGTCTTTATTTATCCACAAATACATTTAGTAATTATTCATTTTCCCACAAGTACATTTATTAATTATTTATTTTCCCACAAATACATTTAGTAATTATTTCTTTTCCCACAAATACATTTAGTAATTATTTATTTCTTAGAATACATCAATAAATATCATCGCGTATACATATTCTTACGCGTGCATTCGTTTTAAGAGTTATCGCGAATTTACAAAAATATTTGTAATTCGAATATTCTAAGTAATTAAGTAGTATATACTATTACTTTTGTATTCCCTAATTGGAACGCACCCTCACTGGATAATTCTATTTCTTAAGAATTTTAAAAATGACTGGTTTCATTCACTGACACGCCTGACAGAAGAATTTGTTTACGGTTACAATTATTGTAAGAACTTTGATTTTGTTTCACTTAGTACTTGGTTAGTTGAGTATTTGTCGAAGATTGCGTTAGCTATTTACACGCCATTATAGTTACTTTAGCTTATGGGGTTTCCGAAGTTTCACCTATTTCCATAAACTAGGTTTCATCCGCGAATGACAATATGAAATATAGTAGTTTAGTATCACCAAGAAGCGATATCTAGTTTACTAGGGAGCAGATATAAGATACTTCGCGCGACATAGTCCAGTCATCCTTTCAAAATACAAGGGGGGACGTAAAAGGAGGCCGGGCTATTTCGCCTCTCCTCAGTCGTCAGTAAATTTCGTCATTCGTGTCGCGCTGACGAGAGCTTTTAAGAACCAATGAGAGGCTGGTTGTAATTTGGAGGTGGGGATTAACTCCGGACCTACGTTTGGACTGGAGATAAAGCTAGAAATGTGACGAATTTATACCTTCTCCCTTATACCTTCTCCCTAGTAAACTAGATATCACTTCTTGGTATCACCAAAAGTGGACGAGGGGAAGTTCAAGAATGGCCAAAAGTCGGGAGTCATCAGAGTTTCGCCGTAATTGGCCCTTGAATCGGCGTAGCCCTATTAGCTTATTAACTTCCTAAAGGTAGGTCTTGTGCTAGATCGCGGTTACTGTCGTCTGCTTTTGAGTATGCTAAAACTTCCTTAAAAGTGTTTATAGTCTGGAGTTCTGGACAGTGTTATATTTAATGGTGTAATTTTAAGTAAGATTAGTTGTAGAAAAACCGTTACCCAAGATATCCTCCGATTAAGAGAAAATGATTAAAGACTCTTTGGGTTTATTTTGGCAAAGGCTTAACATTTTTTGTTAATTTTCTTCTATTTGTCTCTATTTAACTTTATCCACTTTGGTCACCATTTCCTCGGAAAATTCATAAATGCCCTCGATTCAGCAATACGTTTTACTTCACAATTGTTTTAAGCAATTTTTCGACTTTTCTGGTGTAACCGACACTTTCTCTGGACAGCGAGTTATGGGGAAAAAAGTTAAAGACAGGGCTAAACACGAGAGAGCAGGGGGATAGTTGCTGATGTCGGACTCTAACGAAATTGACTTCCTAGGAGTACGGAATGCGTCTAAAAGCCCTTCCAGCTCGAGAAATACTCAAAAGCCCTAACATCTATGACTTGGGCAATTGAATAGCTAATGAGTCTCCCCAAATCCAATACAATACGCGACGATACGGTACAGGAAGTCAGACATCTGTCAGATCTTTGAATACTAAACCCCACGAGGTATACTACCAGATACGCAATCGACAACCATATCCGCGGTACTCATCGACAGGTTTAGTCCTACGAGTTAGTTAGCGAATAACCTTCGACAAGGCGAAAGAAATTAGGCTAAGGTTCTACATTAGAGCGCCGCCATGAAATCTGGACGGGAATTACTTCTAAAGGAAGGGTCAACCACATTCACATTGCATCGAGCAGCCTCGAGCGATTTCACAAGAAACGCGCGCTAATTTTATGAAACCCGGTCCTACTCGGGCATTACCGACGCAAGCTAGGCTTACTGTTTCTACGCCGTGACGGGGTTAGGCCATTTTCAAAATGGATCCGAACCATGGCCTAAGAACTTGCCCCTCAGAACCAGTGTCTAGGCTCACCAAAGAACTGGCAACACGAGCGCAGCGGGCGTTTTTTTGAAGGGGTGGGGCATGGCGAATCGAAAAACGCAGTTGGCTGGAAGACGACCCCTGAAATGGTTAGTCTAATGCCGATGTACAACACAGAGCAGGACGCTTAACCACCAGGCAACCGAACGTTAATATTGAATTTCAATGGGAAGGAAGTAGTTAAGGTTTATTTGGGAGGTGACGAGAGGGGGTGGTTGGGTCATGTCACCTCCGGCGGACACGGGGCAGTCGGCACCTATAGGGCTAGGATCGCCGACACGTGTCGTATTCCTTCAAACTTTTTCGCCCAGAAGCTTCGCTTACAGGAGAGCGCCAACTCTCCCGACACGCGAGGGCAAGTCAAAAGATTTACTTACTTAGACGCGGAAAAGCAAAAGCTAGAGCCGGCAAGCCTAAAATCTGTCCTAAGGACCGGGCAAGCATTTCTTGTGAGATTCCCTGTTACACGTCAGGTAAATAACTAGATCATTAAACCGTGACGCGTAGCTGGGGAGGCTGCTGTAACACTCTCGGGGCAATCTACAGCTTTCTAGACAAATTAGACGAAGTTTAACTATTTTATGTATGTCTACGTCCGTAACTTCCGAAGAGATTTCAAAGAGGCCGGGCGGCTCCCCGAGAAGCCGGTTCCCCCGTAGGCACGCTCTAATGTAGGATCGCAGCTTGGCTTTGTCAAAGGTTACAGCGCTGGGATTCAATCCCTTAGCTAAGGCGTAGGCAAATCCTAATGACAAGGGACCGCAGCTATGGACGTCTTGTTGATGCTGGACCCTGACAAACTCCATGTTTAAGAGAGGGCCAGGATACTTGACGATATTGCATATCTGATAATACACTTCGTTCGAAAATCACCTGGGTGAAGTATGAAAAATCCGGACAGTTCCCTCGACACAACCAACTGTCGAGACAACCACCCAGTGATCCGCACTTAAACATATCGTCACGTACTGTTCGGAAATGCAAGCCCTGGCCCAAGACAGTGTCTTGAAAGCCCCGCTTGTCGGGAAAAGTATTCGCTATTATTTGGCAAAAGCCATCGATAATGGCATCGGAATACAAACTGTCAGGGCTATCGAGTATTTCCAAATCCACTGGTGAGAGAAGGGCGCTTTTAACCGCGAACCGGACCTCTAAGACTTCAATTTCGCAAGTACCCGAATGAGGCTCCTAAGTCTTTAGCAAGTCTCTTAACCTTTTCCCCTTATCTAGCTGACCCAAAAAGGAGAGCAAAGCCTCGTATTCCAGCATCCCCTCATCGCTAGCTACCCGTTCGACAACCCGCGTGGCCAAGGCCATTAGGGTATCGGTCTTTTGCCTGACAGTTAAATCGCCAGCTTAGCTGATATTTGAGCCTGAAGAAATGTCAGCGCCGCTAAAAGACTCGAGTGGAAAAACGGGCAAAGCTGACGTAGAAGAAACTAGCTCGTGATTATGAACTAAATTCGCCTTGGTCACCTAATAAGCGCTATTAATGCGTACCAATGTAAAGCTAAACCCGCGATTACTCGCATTGTGGCCTTTCCTATTAGCCCTAGTCGCCCGGCAACGCGTGCAACCGTAAGTAACCGTTTTGTACTGGCCTTTTCGCGACGTCAAAGGAACGCTAGTGCGAATAACTAATGTATGGCGCTTAAACAACTCACCCAAACGGGTCTTGAAGTCCTGAATCAAGGCAAATTCGTCACCAACGGAAGGTAATTTAGACATGTTAGAGGCACAGTCAAAATCAGAAAGACTTTAGAAATGCAATTTTACTCTGAAGGAAACTTCGCCTCGATTTTTTTCTCGCGAATGTCACCGCTATCATTTGTCAATCAGAAATAAAAAAATTCACATTCTTAAAAAAGTCATTTCCGATCTTATAAAAACCTGCCATCTTACGCTTTCCATGACACGTGACCTGTTCTTGTAAGCGACTGTTTTTGGGCCTAATAATACACTCAAACCAGCCTTTAACAACATCAAAAATCAAGTGAAAAATGAGATGAAAAACGTCCAAAATAGAATTGTTCTTTCTTAAAGGGAGGGCGAAGTAGAAAATCAAGTGATTTCTTAACGATTCTTATACTAATTATAAGACCATTCTGCATAGTGAAACATTCAGGAAATACTTCCGAATGATTTTGAAATTCAAATTCTATCTAAATTACCATTTAAAGTAGATTTTAGTAAAATCTGTGCTTCCTTATTAAAGAGTTACTACCATAATTTTTATGAATTCAAAACTAATAATATCAAAAAATTCCTTGAGAAATCTAGTTTATTGCCATATATTTACTTTTTTAATTAGATAACGTAATAATTGCTCAATATTTAAACGAAATAGGTTGTTTGATGACAGATATTTAAATATGCTTTGGTCCCATTGAACCGAATTCCCATTCGACAGAAGGGGTTTTTTTTTGGTGTCCCATTCGACCGAACGTAGCCAAAAGCTGCGATTTTATTTATAATATAGTCCCATTGGACCGAACTTTAATTGAACTGGAAGAAGACCTAGTGTGTGGTTTTGCATTAAATATATTTTTAACCTCATCACGGCTTATTTTTGTTGAAGTGAATGTGAGTTGAAAAAGTGTTATTGCACTTTTATCCCTTCCTTGAAAGGAATGAAAGTGAGCGTTTCAATTAGTATCACGAAACATTTATTTCTAATATTATTAACACACCTTTCGGAGATTCGAACCAACAATCTATCGCTTCGCAGTCCAACACCGTATCCACTACACCACCGCATCGCTGACGGCATGAGTGTTTCAAGTTATATTGATGTATTTTTTACGGGCATATTCGGACGAATGGGATTTCGGTTCATCGGGAATATAGCCATTTGGGCTAGAAATCTAAAAATCATTGCGGGATATTCGGTCGAATGGGATATAGGTCCATTGGGAATTCGGTTGAAAGGGAACATACCTTAAAGATTACCGCGCTTAGTGACGTCATGAGAGGAAATCTATGTAACGATTTGATTCTCTCTCGCTCTGGCTCTAATCTTTTTACCTCTCCGTGTGACGTAGTCCAGGAGAGGTTCTGTAACGGCCGTGTCTGTCTGTCTGTGTGTGTGTCTGTCTGTCCGTTGTTACACCCACGTGACCGCGTTCGCAGTTTGCGTATCGGAGCAAACGTGTTCGCCATTTCCGAACTGCTTTCACGGTCACGGAAATGGCTCCTCTACTTGAGTTCTCACACCACCATCTTCTGATCTTTGTCCATCCCACATGAACACCAGTCTGGTACTTATCTGGCTTCCAACACCATCATCTTCTGTTCTTTGTCAATCCCACATTGACACCAGTCTGCACTTACACTGGCTTCTAACACCACCATCCACTGGTCTGCCGTCTATTCCACATAGACACCAATCTGTATCATTGGCTTCTACTCCATTATCATCGTTTGGTTTTAGGATCTACGCGGCGATCAGCTAGGGTTACGAGAAACGTCTAGCCTCCCTAAGGTGGGATCGCCACCAAAGGTTTTCGCAATTGCGCTTTTTCCTTACTATTATAATGGAATCGAATCGTATATATACCCCAAAATTTGAAGAAAGCGGGCAAGAGGGGTACCATTCACTTTAAACGTCAATATTAGCAAAGTTTGAGATGATAATAGGTATAACTTTATTTTAAACGATTTAACTATTATTAATGTTAATTATTGAAGATTAAAATAATTAAAAATAATTATATTTATTTAAATATTAAAGATAAACCTCTCGTACAAAGAGAGATTATCACTGCCTCCTGTATCAACCAAGGCCCGTGCATGCGATATATTTCCTTCATTGCCTCCTGTATCAACCAAGGCCCGTGCATGCGATATATTTCCTTCATTGCCTCTTATATCTACCAAGGCCCGTGCATGCGATATATTTCCTTCATTGCCTCCTGTATCTATCAAGGCCCGTGCATTGTGATATATTTCATTCATTGCCTCCTATATATATAAAGGATGAGGGCAAAAGTGTTTTCATTGGATAATTTTGTTTATATAATCTTCTCGACACGGAGAGGTAATATTTTGGTTTTCCCAACTTGTTACCTCTCCGAGTGACGTATGTCACGGAGAGGTTCTAATTTCGACGTGTCTGTGTGTCTGTGTGTCTGTCTGTCTGTCCGTTGTTACACCCACGTGACCGCGTTCGCAGTTTGCAAATCGGAGCAAACGTGTATTCAATTTCCAGACCGCATATACAGTCCCGGAAATTGTATTCCACTTACAGGCTATTACTCCGTTGCCTGTCTAACAACTCTGTTCATTTGTCCACCCCACATGGACACCAGTCTGAACTTACTGGCTTCTAAACACCACCATCTTCTAGTCTTTCGCCCATTCCACATGGACACCAGTCTGTACTTACTGGCTTCTAAACACCACCTTCTCGTCTTTGTCCATTCCACATGGACACCACCAGTCTGTACACCTGGCTTCTAACACCACCATCTTCTGGTCTTTGTTTTTGTCCATCCCACATGGACACCAGTCTGTACACCTGGCTTCTAACACCACCATCGGTCTTTGTTTTTGTCCATCCCACATGGACACCAGTCTGTACACCTGGCTTCTAACACCACCATCATCCTTAAGGTTAAGACATACGCGGCGTTCGGCTAGGGTTACGAGAAACGTCTAGCCTTCCATTGGAGGGGTCTTCCTCCAAGGTTCACGCAATTGCGGTTGTTCTTGCTTTTAACTGTAGTTCGTCACCCTTATATACTACCTATTTTAGTAAGGCGAAGCAACCGTCGTATGCTTCATTTCAAACGCCAATATTAGTCAAGTCTCTCAAGAATGTTTAATTGTTCTTTATCAAAACGATGTAACGCTCAATAAGGCGAACAACTAACGAAGAAAATATTAAATATTAATTATATATATTTTAATATTTAAGATAATCTCTTTTCTCAATTCAAAATTAATACGGAAAGAGTTAAAAAGTAGTCTATTTTTTGTCTGTGTGTGTCTGTCCGTTGTCACACTAGTGCGCTGAGTTAGCAGTTCGCGTTGTTTTGATGTGTTAAGAAATCCTACAGAACCTTAATATTCACTTTTTCCATAATATAAAGTGAATATGTGGAAATCTTTTTCGTAATTACGATGCATTTAGTACTTTTGTAGCTTTAAAGCTCTGTTTCATTTTGATATTCCAAGGATGTTTTTTAATATTATTATTTGAAATGGCTGTTTATATATTACTTAAGCTATACTAATCTGTATATAGAATAATCCTTGGTTTAGTTATTTCAAGAAGAAAGCCAAGGCCTGGATTCTATCGGGTAAATCAAGTTTGATCCGCAATAGGCTTAGTGAACCAAAGAGTAAATAATTGATACCTGAGGTGGAGTAAACTTTGGGTTTTTATTATCGTGTCTGTAATGAAGGGACATTAACGGTTCAGAGTGAGCCGAAAGTTAAATACACGTTTAAATAATCAGATTTAGATTTTATAATAGAAGAAAGCATCATGGTAGCAATTAGATCAGTGAAAGGGCTAATCGTTATCGGGTTAGTGGTATGCATCAGAGAATAAAATTTAACATAGAACTTATATTATTTGTAAATACTGATTTGAAACCTAGGATTAGCGGATGATTATATATTTTGACAATGTAGAGAAAACTATTCAATGACTTATGCCTCGTTAGACAAAACAAAGCGAGAAAATGTTGCTCTAGCATTTCGATATTGATTCGTATACTAGTCTTTTCCCCTACTCGGAGAGGTAATATTTTGGTTTTCCCAACTTGTTTCTTTTCCAATAGAATAGATTAACGCGGATTAGTTGCTAGAGTAAACAATGGCAGATAGCGAAGACGATATTTTTTTCTGCAAACGAAGAATTATTAACTACTAGTCATGATTCGAGCATAGTTGAGGAATTTTCGGACGAAGATGAAGTAAATGGAAATAATAAGATAAGCCTCAATCATAGTATTGAGCCTTATCAATTTGAGCCCTTGATGGCAGAGGAGGTAAGGAGATAAAGACAGCTTGCAGCAGCCGCTACTGCAAATAATGAAAGACTTTTGAACACCGACTGGTAAGGAAAATATAAATAATACGGGTTTGGATTTATGGTCTATATAAGGTAAAAAATTAAGACAGAGAGCATGAATATATCGCAGGTGTATTTGTGGCAACTGTCAAGTTATGGTTTCCCAGGAAGAATGCACTTGTTATCGAGAATATGAGCAAGTTGACAACATTATGGAAGAGGGAAGTTGTGTAACAGAGCTTCGCCTATTTCACAGAAGGTGTCTTGATCAGGAAGAACTTCCGCAATGGTATCTGGAGTTTTGTAATCGTCGGCCTGGGAAATTTATCGAACCCCCACAAGGACAAATAGGTGAGTTTTTCATTTTTCTGCAGATGTAACTGTACAATAGGTAGGTTGCACGAGGGTTAGTGGCAGTGGAGTCTGGGAATTGTAGTTTCGGCCGTATATATGGAGAAAAGGCTTGTTGCACGAGGGTTACTGGCAATGCAGTCTGGGAATTGTAGTTTTGGCCGTATATATGGAGAAAAGGCTTAAAACCCCCCTTGTGCAACCATTCATATTGAAAAATTTGTAAACGTCACTGTATTTCATTTTCAAGTTGAAAAAAAGCCATGTAATGGTTCTTTACCGGAAATATAGATATATTGCTTATCGCAGATTCATCAGATGGACGCACCAATTCCTGCCAGGTGGTTTACGCTTCCCAATACCAAGTTGTGTTCTACTAAAATTTCGAGAAGCCTTTCCATCGGATGAATATTGTGGCTTTAAGAGATTTAAATAAGAAGTAGAGTAAATATGGCCTGCTAATAGTCTGGAGCCACCTGGCCAGAGTCCAATTACCTTGCGCAATCATCGGTGATTCAAAATATAAGGCAATGAAGTTCTATTCAGTCGCGAGATTGAAAAGACAAGAAGTTCATTCTGACAGCTTCGAATTTCCTGCCTTGTTGGAGACACCATATGACAACTCAATCAATGGGAACAATTAACATTCTGTAACCCGTTAGTCCACTGTCAAGAATCATAAAAACTGACGTCTCAAGAATAGCAAGGCTTATTCATTGTAGAATGCGAACGAATTACAATATCAGGGAATTATGGTTACCCAGTCAGCCAAATTTGTATGGCAACCCTCAACTAAACCTATAGCATGTGTCCTTACAGTATGAAACAAAGTGTTAACCTATTTTTCTATGCAAAAAATTTACGAAGACAGAAGAAATAACTATCGATTAAATCAAATGCATTTTAAAATGAAAATTGAAAAATCATCTTCAATATTAGATCCCATACTTTTATAGAAAATAAATAGTGTTTTTATTTATATTATGGTCTTTTCTTGTACTCTTACTCATACAGATACCTTATATTATGGTTTTATGCCTACAAAAATATTATAAGCCTACACACTCATCCTTTGTTAAACGGGGGAAGAGAAGAGACAAAAAAGGGGGAAGTTGAACTTGGTTCGGTATATAGGCGTCTATACTCTGATGAAAAATACGTTGTCTCCTACAATAATTCAATTTCAATTGGATTCATTACTAAAATGATATAGATGTTAAAAATTAAAGTGTCTTTAAGTTTTTAACATCTATCTAAATACACAAGTGTCTTTACTTTTTCTTGTACGCTACTAACTTATAAAGATCCTTTTTGTTTGAAAGTATCATTGCTTTAAAAATAAATGTCAGATTGGCCTACCGTTACTCTATTCTTTTTCTTTGCTTTTGCTAAGTTCAGATTTTTAAAACTTAGCACCTTCTCAACAAACTTAATTAAAAGAAGACTGAAGGAACAGATAATAATAAACAAGTTGGGAAAACCAAAATATTACCTCTCCGAGTCAAGACGACTACTTACAAACTTATTTACCCAGATATGGAAATGTTTCTTAAGTTAAAATTTATGAAATATTAAAGCAGTATACAAAGCATAGCAAATTTACTGTAAATCAGACGACATTTTACATCCAATAATGATATACTTGTACACATTAAAATCATCCGATGGGGGAAAAACGGGTCATCGGCGTTTTATAAATGACGCTAGCCTAATAAAGCGTGCAAGGTACCAAGGCTTAACAAAAATTGTAGGATAACATATTTATAGAGATAGATAACAACTTTTATAATTAAAATTAGAAACTAACATATCTCTTAAAATTCTCGCGTGATCAACTGGTTTCACGCCAATTAAATAGCTATAGTCCCATAGAGCTATTTGTATTAATTCCTCCATAGTTTTTTCGCCAAGCTGAGAACTACGCGTTTTACGTCACGTTATCCAAAAAGCCGACTATTTTCTTTGAAGACCGCGCTAGCTCAGCGCTAAGCACCGTAACGTCAAAATTCAAAAACAAAATCCCTGGGCCGCGTTCAGCAACGCTGGGCTCTGCTGAACGCGGCCCAGATTTCCACCATGATAATAAAATTTAAGCCTAATTATTTAAAAGTGTATTTAACTTTCGGCTCAATCTGAACCGTTAATGTCTCTGCATACAGAAACGAAAACCAAACCCAAACGTTTACTTTTTGGTTCACTAGGCCTATTGACAAATAAGAGGTCATTTGACCAACATAGAAGCATTGTGCTTGTATTCACTGTGATTTTAGAAAGGATTATGCTATAAACAGATGTAGTATAGCTATAGTATAGTATAGTAGTAGTAGTATAGTATATCCATTTTAAATAATAATATTAAAAAAAATCTTTGGAATATCAAAATGAAATAGAGCTTTAAAGCTACAAAAGTACTAAATGCATCATAATTACGAAAAATATTTCCACATATTCACTTTATATTAAGGATAAAGGGAATATTATGGTTTCTTTACACATCAAAGCAAAACGAACTTCTTACGCAGCGCACTACTGTAACAACGGACGGACACATACAGACAAAAACATAGACTGCTTTTAACTCTTTCCGTATTAATTTTGAATTGAGAAACAAGATTATCTTAAATATTAAAATAAATATAATTAATATTTAATATTTTCTTCGTTAGTTATTCGCCTTATTGAGCGTTACATCGTTTTGAAAAAGAACAATTAAACATTCTTGAGAGACTTGACTAATATTGGCGTTTGAAATGAAGCATACGCCGGTTGCTTCGCCTTCATCAAATAGGTAGTATATAAGGGTGTCGAATCGCAGCTATGGATAAGAACAGCGCAATTGCGTGAACCTTTGGTGGAAGCCCCACCATTGGGAGGCCGGACGTTTCTCGTAACCCTGGCCGATCGCCGCGTATGTCTTAACCTTAAGGAGTAGAAGCCAGGTGTACAGACTGGTGTCCATGTGGGATGGACAAAAACAAAGACCAGAAGATGGTGGTGTTAGAAGCCAGGTGTACAGACTGGTGTCCATGTGGGATGGACAAAAACAAAGACCAGAAGATGGTGGTGTTAGAAGCCAGGTGTACAGACTGGTCTCCATGTGGGATGGACAAAAACAAAGACCAGAAGATGGTGGTGTTAGAAGCCAGGTGTACAGACTGGTGTCCATGTGGGATGGACAAAAACAAAGACCAGAAGATGGTGGTGTTAGATGCCAGGTGTACAAACTGGTGTCCATGTGGGATGGACAAAAACAAAGACCGGAAAATGATGGTGATAGAAGCCAGTAAGTGCAGACTGGTGTCTATGTGGAATGGACAAAGACCACAAAATGGTGGTGTTTGAAGCCAATAAGTACAGATTGGTATTCATGTAGAATAGACAATTGACTAGTCAGATGAAGTAATAGTGGCCAGTTGATTTGTGGATAGATTCAAGTTTTGAAATTTCCGGGAACTGTGAATACGGTCCGGAAATAGCGAACACATTTGCTTCAATTCGGAAACTGCGAACACGGTCCCCTGGGGTGTAAGTCAATAACAACAGACAGACAGACAGACACACACACAGACACGTCGAAATTAGAACCTCTCCGTGACATACGTCACTCGGAGAGGTAAAAAGTGTCTTAGTGGACAAAGACTAGAAAAAGTAAACGATAAGAGAAGAAAATGGAATGACCTAAGTTTCAGAAAATAAAATTTTTCAGTTTAATTACCATATTATAAAACATCAATTAATTAAAATTCGATTTTTTACCAAAATTCCATTTGCCCAAAATATTTTATCATGAAATTTTGAATTATGGTCGAAAGAGCACGTGTGAATACTCAGTATTAACACAAGTTTTAGCTTCGTTTTTCCAAAGCTCGGTTACAGATAATGAAAAAGGCAATGGGAGACTTGTTCTTTATTACAGGGTTCTACACACGGTTAGTAATATACATCTCTTTAATTTTGGAACTTTACGGCATCACGGTACCCAACCAAAGAGAGTATAGCGGAGGAGTGGAAAGAGGGGAAAATCTTGTGGCTCTATTCTACCGCGCATCTTCAATGCGCAGTACCAAGGCATTTCCGTTTGAGACATTAAATGGAATCGTAGGTGGCGCGACTGAGCCGAAAACTCCCTCGTACCACTAGTATAATTTAGGGGCAACATTGTAATTCAGCCTTGTGGAGTGGGGGAGCTTTCACTCCTCCCCTATACTCTCTTTGACCCAACGCAGTGTCGCTTCCCTCTCTTCTTCATCGCTCCAGCGCCCTTATCGATCAAGTCGATGCGCAGCGACATCTTTTGCTGAAGGCTGAAACGGTCGAGGCGCGAAATTTAAACTAAGGCTTACGGTTCTAATATAAGTACCTTAAAGAGGTAATTATGGTATTAATTTTATGCCACTTTTTGATTTTGAAAATAAAGGATGAAACTTAATCTTTCATCATGATTTTCTGTTCTGCGTCTACACTAACTACGCGACCATCTTTCCATTGGTTCCCAGTTTTTCAATCGACGACCCAAAATGATTAATAAATCGATCATTCCAATTTGAATAAAATACATTAAAAACCCTTTGATATAATATCGTATGCTTTGAGAACTATTAGTTTTAAATGTTTCTGCTAAATTAATTTGGGTATAACGACCACTAGCGGTTTTACGAGGACAGTGTATGGCAAACGTTGCTCACGAAAAACGTAAGTGAACGAAGACTAACGGCGAGCTGTCTATCTATTTCATTATTGGACTTGCTTTCCACTATCTCAAGACGTATTTAAAACGTATATAGTATTTAAAATAACCCTTATATCCCTTTAAATAACCCTAAAGTATTTTCCAAGGACTAAGATGACCGCTTAGGGTACGTGTAAACGATGTCGCATGTGTTTGTTATATAGTAATTCCTTCACACGAAACCTTTCAGAAATAATGCAAAATTTCATGATAAAATATTTTGGGCAAATGGAATCTTGGTGATAAAAACAAAGATAAATATTTTTTTAAGTAATTGATGTTTTATAATCATGTCATTAAACTGAAACATTTTAATATCTAAGATTTCGGTCATTCCATTTTCTTCTCTTATCGTTTACTTTTTCTAGTTTTTGTCAACAATGACAATATTTTTATAAATTCAAATGAGGTTCAGTCAAGCTATGCCCACTTGTATATGTATCTGCTCTGTAGTGGTTATCTCATTCGCTTCGCACCCGGAAGACCCCGGGTTCGAGACCAAGTGGGTGTGGAAAGTTTCTTTTATGCTCGTTAGTTTAATTTCCCAACTAAATTAGCTCAAATAGTGGTTCGAAGTTAGGATCTACAATGTTTGTACTATGAGAAAAGTTCCTACAGGCGTAGATTAAATGCAGGTAGATTATTTTATTTGAAATTGTCGTCGTAATCGCTTCATTTGAAATATTATTTCAAGTTTAAAACATCCTTTGGAGTAACAAACTGTGGACATTCCAATGCAACTAATCTAAATTCATAAATAAGACTTTTTGAAAAGAAAATTAAACAACTTTATCATAAGAATTATTTTTGAATTAAGGGCTTGCTCGATGTACTTGTTCTTGGCCAATGTTCTTATTGAATATGGCAATGAATTAGGAGGGCTCCGTATTAATAAGTTGGTATCAAATCGTTCGTCGAGTTTCAATCTCAAATGGTAATTATATTCGTCATTTATTTGGTGGACATTATTTTTTGGGACTATAGATCAGAAACTTTGGTAATTTAAACAAAAATCTGAATTTATTTAAAACGATGAAATTCAGCAAAATTATACATTTTTAAAACTATTAAATTTAGCAAAATTATACATATTTATAACGATGAAATTCAGCAAAATTATACATTTTTATAACGATGAGATTTAGCAAAATTATACATTTTTGTAAAGATGAAATTTAGCAAAATAATACATTTTTAAAACGACGACATTCAGCAAAAATATACATTTTTAAAACGACGACATTCAGCAAAAATATACATTTTTATAACGACGAAATTCAGCAAAAATATACATTTTTATAACGACGAAATTCAGCAAAAATATACATTTTTATAACGACGAAATTCAGCAAAAATATACATTTTTATAACGACGATATTCAGCAAAGTTAAATATTTTTAAAACGATGAAATTCAGCAAAAGTATACATTTAGAAATCGATAAAATTCACCAAAATTATATATTTTTAAAACGATTAAATTGACAAAAAAATTCAAATTTAAAACTATAAAACTCACAAAAAATACACAATTTTGAACGATACAATTCTATAAAACGAATCATAGTGTGAAAATGTGGTTGTTTTCCTTTCGTAGCCTAATATTGGCTGATTTGTTAATTCGTAAACAGCGGACAAAGCTTTTTCCCTGGATGTAAGAAAAATCCAGCACATTGTTACATTCAATTTCCTTTTTATTTTAAGAACTTTTTTAAGGAAATAAAAAAATATTTAAGTAAAAGAGGACTTAAATTATAAATCTACGGCAACCACGCCCAGAGAGATTCTGGAGAGTTTTATTAACCAAGTATTCACTTACCGGGCCGAAGGGCTTGAATCAGTCTTTTAGTTGAATGTTCCCGATTGTATAGTCAAAATGTTTTATTTAAACAGCTGCGGCGTATTTTCTCCCCGGGTGAACCTGTCCTTCCGCCGCCCTTCTACTCGGTGCTAGAGTAATTATAGACCGAGTAGCGCCGATTGGTGAAATTCGACGTCACAGATCAAAGGTTTCATCTACGGCGGTGCACGCATTTTGTTTCGCGTGTACGTGAATAGATGGCGTTATACACTCCCTCCATCAGTTCGGAACTGCAGAACTGATCTGATACGAACCAACAAGTGGTAAACCGGAACTGCCCGCGAGATTTAATCGTGTTAAAAACCGTTTGTGACATCATTGTATTTTGTTATGGAGATAATAAAGCTTTATTGCGATAAAATTGTGTCATTTGTTCAAAACAAAGCCATGGTAGGTGTCAAACAACGAAAGTGTGCTGTATTGCACTGCAGCAACAGAACGGATTCAGGGATACCAATGTATCGGATACCAAGAACCCCCGATATCAATAGGAAGTGGCTTTTGTTTCTTGGTCGGCCAACCAATAAACCATTGACTAACCTCAGTGTTTGTAAGGTACGAATAGAAGTACAGCAATAATTCTCAAATATTTATTAAATATCCTTCATGTGACAATAATTTATTATTATTACTATAATGGCGTTTATAACAATAGGATCATTTTGCAACCACCGCCTTTGGTGTGAAAGGACAGAAGTTACCGTTGGCCATTCCTACAATTGCTTCCCGATTCCAGCGACGTATATCTGTGATCCCTTCTCACAGCAATACACTCTCCTGTATAACGGTAAGACACATGTTACTATTATTGTCGCGACGCACTATTCGATAGGCTCAAATTAGCAGCTCTTACTGCAATCATAGCAAGATGTCCCAATTACATCCACCCAGCCTCATAGTCGTACAGTCGATTCGATGTAATACTAGTTGCCTTAATAGGTATCACTGTCTAATAATGGTATATCATATTGGTATCCATAGCGTGCCACGAGCGATACACCTATGTGTAACACGACGAATCAAGACAATGATCCTGAAGGTGCCAATGTATCTATCAATATCAGGGATCAAGATGTTGAAACTAACGCTACCCAACAGCTAATCCAATCAACATTAAGTGTTACAATGTGTCAAACATCATCAAATAGTACATTAACTCAAGCGACACAAACACTTCACCCAGATGATTCTATGGCACATAAGCTAACCCAAACCGTAGATGCCACACACAACACACGCAATGACAGCGATGAGGTGCTTGTATCGCATTTAACTATTCAACGGTTATCGAACGAGAATAAGGAACTCGTAAAGACAATTCAACGCCTTAACGCGTACAAACTAGCTTGGGAGAAGCTTTTCACTGAAGATCAGATTAAACGTGTAGTGGACATCACACGTAATTGCCAGTGGTCAGCTCAAACCAAGTGTGAATCCTTGTCTTTACTTCATAATGTTGGCAACAAAGGTTATCAGTATCTTAGACACCGTGGATTCCCATTACCCGCAATTAGAACATTGCAAAAGTCCATTGAAGTGTTCCAGGCACCTCCTGGAATTCAAGACGATGCACTGAATATCCTTAAAACCCATGTAATAAGTCTAACAGACATGCAACGGAAAGTGGTCATACTGGTGGACGAGATCCAGATTAGGCAAGCGGTTGAATACGATGCTGGGCTGAAACAAGTAATTGGTAACGCAACCCTTCCAGGAGACAACAAGGCTACCCATGCTGCTGTGATAATGGTACGCTCCGCTAGTCAAAGTGGAAATATATTTTGGCGTACCACCTAACAGGAAACAGTGTCAATGGACGAGATCAAACACAATTAATCACGGACTGTATCAAAGCTCTTGACAATATTGGCCTGCAAGTGGTTTCACTAGTGAGTGACATGGGTCCCAACAACCTTAGAAGTTTAAATCTTATGGGGATCAAGGTTAATGCACATGAGAGACGAAACACATTTCCTCACCCGTGCAAACCAAGTAAAGACATTTATGTGATGGCTGATCCACCCCATGTGTTCAATAATATTAGAACAGCGCTCTTGAACAACACCATGAAAATACCACCCGATATTGTAGCTCAATATGACCTTCCAAGTGACACCGTTGATGTGAAGTACATAAGGGACTTGTGAACCTGCAATCAACGTCTGAATTAAAATTGGCACCAAAACTGACCGCGACACATGTAAATCCATCGCATTACCAAAAAATGAGGGTTCTACTTGCGCAAGACGTCTTAAGTAGCTCCACAGCTGCGGCCTTGGAAACACTTGTGCAGGTAAATAGGCTTGACCAAGCTGCGAAGACAACTGCTTGGTTCTGCCGTTTGATGTGCAATTGGTTTGCAATCATGCGAGGTTGTTGCAAGAGCAAGGCCTTAAATGTAGAGAGAAGACGTCTGCTACAAGAAGTAATGTCCATCATTGAACGCATACAAATCGGGCGTTCTTGGAAACCGTGTCAGACAGGGTTAATAATGTCAACAATATCAATACTTCACTTAGGCGAGTACCTAAGACAGGATGGGTTTACATATATCATGCCAGAACGATTCAATCAAAACGCCTTAGAGAGTTTGTTCGGTCGTATACGTGACAGAGGAAATAGATACCCTACAGCAAAGGCATTTAGACAGCGATTACGAATATTGCTTATTAAACAACTGCAGGAATATATATCTCACCAGACATTTTGAGTACCATAGTAAAACCACCAGTGTCTCGTAGACATTGCAACCTTCATGAGCCTTTGGAACGTGATAGTGTCACAGTACCCTCTGACAATAATGTGAGTTGTAATGCAACGGATACCATGTCGTTGAAGAACTACATCCTGTCCTGCATATGCCTGATACAGAACGCAGTCCAGATGCTCAGCGTGAATTACTGGAAGTCTTTGAAAGATACCAAGAGGCGGATGACTCGCATCAATTACTGATCCCGATAACGCATTCCTCCAAGTAGACGTCATGGAAGGTGATATATCGCCTGAGGATGAATGTTACTTAAGTAGATCATATGATATGCACGCGTGTAATGGTCCTGATAGCCTGGGATTTATTGTTGACACTCTAGGGCTTACTAGCACTAACCCAATAGATATACCTGTAACCTTAGACAGTATGTCAGTCTACTATCTAGCAGGCTACATTTGCTTTTCACTTGAAAACAAGGTGTGTTGTCAATGTTTCGATAGCATTTGCGACCCCCAATCTAACCATACCCTGCATCCTGATGCAATTCATGCTGGAAACAAAGCTTTCGGAAACCTCAAACAGCCATCAACGTTATTCCTCAAGTTTATTACGTCCTGCGAAGAATGTTTGAGGGAGAAACATTTAGATAACCTAGATACAGTAACCGATCCTTTTAATGTATTTTCCAAGTCAGTTCATGACTATACAGACAGGTACAGACACATCTTTCGCGAGTGTTGCAATGTAAGATCGAAGGCAATAGCGAAATATGTACGTACCCGTGTTTATATACGAGCGAAGCATGTAACGAAAACGCTCAAAGGTGTACCTATTCTTCACTACACGAATAAATAGTATATACATAAACACATTGTTGGTGTACTCAGTTAATGGATAAAATACCTTTACATATATATACATACCTTCATGTTACCTACCATTGCCGCCTATATTACCCGTTGCCTTGCCTTAGCTTAAACGTTAACGTACTTTTTCCTATTACATGAAACAAAAGCAGACGACATATGGATTGTGGGATTTAGATCGTTTCAAATCAGTTCTGCAGTTCCGAACTGATGGAGGGAGTGTATAACGCCATCTATTCACGTACACGCGAAACAAAATGCGTGCACCGCCGTAGATGAAACCTTTGATCTGTGACGTCGAATTTCACCAATCGGCGCTACTCGGTCTATAATTACTCTACTCGGTGCCACTCTCGCCCCTCCTCGGGGTGCCGCCGCTCTCGCACAGCTTCGGGGTGCCCTCGACCTCGCCCCGCCTCGGTGTTTTCAAATTTTCCCGGCATCTCAGATTGTACTTTTGCACCTTCGAAAATATTAGAATGATTAGTTTTATACAGTGGGTAGTTTTTGTGAGGAGACTAAGCGTAAAATGGAACATAGTTTCATACTTATAACAAGAATGCGTTGCACTAATTGTATACCTTGACTACCCATTTTGTGTCATGCTTAATGTCCCCAAGTGCAATATGTCATGACCCCTCCTTTTAACTTACCACGTTTGTTGGCTCATCGTCTTCTTCGGAAGTACTGAGGTGAAGATGTCGTTCGTCGTCATCGGTACTACTTGGAATATTCATTTCGTATGTATGAAACGAGAAAACTGAATAAACTAGAAATTGCAGTTTAGTTATACACCCGCCGAAAAAGTTTTTTAATCTACCGAAGTCGGTATTTTTACTCGTGGGGTGATAATCCTCCCTCAAAAAACATATATAATCATAAAAAATAATTGATATTTTATAATCATGTCTTCCAAAGGGAAAATTTAAAAATCTCTTACTTCAGGCAGTTCATTTTCTACACTTCTCTTTTACACTTTATCTTCTTTGTCTTTAATGACAGTTTTTTAAAAAAAAATATTTGGAAATATATTTTCAACTAACCCAGTATTTCATCAAGCCATTGTACAAAAAACAAATATCCTGATAACACTGAAAGGAGAACCTCTTGATTTTGAGGGCTTAATTTTTTTCTTTCCAAACAATACCCCATCTTCAAAAATCATTTTCACGTGCCTCAGATATTCTCGTGTCATGAGGATCTCTTCCGAATTTGGTGGTGCGACTTTGTCGTGAGGGCGGGCAATGCTAACTAAAGCCACTAACATTTCCTCTTGCTGAAAATTTCAAAGAGATCAACTTCATTTGTTTTGATTGTCAATGAAGTAAGGGGATGGAAAATTGACGTCAATTTTTGAACGCTGGATGGACAAGACTGAAGATTTTTGGCCATTGAATGCCAGACCGTTTGTTTTTGACCAAGCTTCAAGGCGAATAAGGTCAGACTCCAATAGGTGAACATCATTGTAACAACGGATCACTCGATAAATTTTTAAATCTTCCGCAAAGAGGCATAGTTGGGAGACGAGGTTAGTAAGGAGATCATTAATATATATTATATAAAAAAGGACTTGGTTTGCCCAAGCCTAAAAAACAAAACGATAAGAGTTTTTTCCAGTTGACTGAAGCTCAGATATTTTATTTTTCTATATAATTTTAAAGACAATCCGTATTTTACTACTCTTTAGAATTTAATTCAATCTCCTGATTTTACTGGTAATGGATTTATTTCCTATAAATTAATTGAAATAAAAAATTACTTATCTCAGATTTTTCATGATATAATTTTACGAAAATGGAATTGTTGTTGAAAAATCTGAGATAAGTAATTTTTTATTTCAATTAATTTATAGGAAATAAATCCACTACCAGTAAAATAAGGAGATTGAATTAAATTTTAAAGAGTAGTAAAATACGGATTGTCTTTAAAATTATATAGAAAAATAAAATATCTGAGCTTCAGTCAACTGGAAAAAACTCTTATCGTTTTGTTTTTTAGGCTTGGGCAAACCAAGTCCTTTTTTATATAATATCTGTTCCTTCAGTCTGCATTTGTACTAATCTATTATAAAACAATTTTTTGCCTGAAATGCAAAATTTTTCACTTCTAGGACGAGGTTAAAAATGGCTCTACACTTCTACTAATTCTTATAAGATACGGCTCACAATTCGTTTTAGAACCCGAGCTTTATGGTCAACTTCAAAACCAACATCCTGCCACGATTTTTAAGCTTTTTGCCTATAGCAATAAGCTTTATACGGCGACCCCTGGAAGCAGGCTTGCTGGCAGGCAGGCAGGCAGGCAGGCAGGTAGGCAGGCAGGCAGGCAGGCTGGCTGTTTCGCGTTCGCGTACATTTTCGTAAATTTAAATTACGCGGCAGAGCTCGCCGGAATTTGATTCTCCACCGCACTAGGCGACATCTATACTAAATTCGATCATATTTTCGACGAGAAAATGCGGTCTTTTGGAGCTAGCGGGATTTGAACTTACGAGTGACTGACGACGCCGGTGTGGGATGCGGATACTCTACGTTTGCGCCACTACGATTGTTGTTTAGCTATCGATATTTTTCCTATACTTTCCCACGCCTTTGCTTATTGGTAGCGTGAATGGAACTGACGTTGCCGGTGTGAATATCCCTTATTTCGGGTTTTGTTAAAGACAATATCACACTGCAAAAAGCGTTAATATGCCTTGGGGCATATCTTGTTAAACTATCAAAGCCGTATCTTTTACAGTCCACTTTACGATTGCAATTATCCATGACATTGCGTTCACTGCCCTTGTACGTTTACAGTGAGTGACACCGTGGCCAGTTATTTTAATTAAAATACCTAGGCCACAGGTCCAGTTTTAAAAAAATCCTTATTTCCAACACTGATCCATATATCCTTCAAGCTTTTACAATCACCCATTGCATAGACTCACTTAATAGTCTGCCTAAGCATGGATTTATAATAGAAGCTTACCCTTCCTTGATATTTCACTCACCTTAAAACGCGTACAACATTTATTCCTCGTCTGAAATAGTACCAGCCTGGCAAGCGCGTTTGTGACGTAGAATTTGAGGCAAATTCAGAGGGGGGTTGAAGGTTTTCACGTGATCGAGTAGTAATTTTTAATAGCGCGCGCGAAATAATTTTTAGAAAAGCGCGCGCGCACGCGCGCCGAAAGAAAAAGTTTGCCTCAATTTCTACGTCATCAGGCCCCCCCCCCAGTCCCCACCCGCGCGAATTTTTATGACATAAATGTGTTTAAAATCAAAATGCCCTACTGAAGGCTCCAGTGAAATATCCAGGAAGCGTAAGCTTCTATTATAAATCCATGGCCTAAGCTTGGTCGAAACTAACATCTAAAATATAAATTAAAAAGGTATCTTAAGTATAGAATTTCAACCGAGACACATAATTAAACGAAAATTAGACCCGCCAGAGAAATTTTTAATGAATATAGTGTTATATTTATTGAAAAATATCAAGTTAAAGTTTCAAGGCAGTGAAATGGCAAATTAGCGTCGTCTACTGTAGAGTAATGAACAACTAGCGTCGTCTGCTGTAGAATAATCTTTTGAGGTACTTACATTTTTAATTAAATTAACATACTTAGACTTAATTAATTTTGATGAAACTTGAAAAAGGCACACCTTGAATAGTTACTTGTTAATTTGAAAGTATTCCGAAACGTAACTTCGCTTTAGTTTTTAAATGATTCGATGTGCAGGAGCACCAAAAACCCCATGTTATTCCTATGGGAAAATCGGCAAAAATCTGTGAATTTTCATTTAACATTACGGGAGGGTGTGGGATCTTATCTAGAAGGGCCTACCGGCCCTCTAGAATTAGGAACAATAGGGGCCCAAGTACGCTTCCTTGGGAGACACCGCTAGTGACTGGAAGGGGATCACTAAGACAGGCACCAACACGTACCGATTGTGTTCGATGGAGAAGATACGACTGAATCTAACGGTAAACATTGTTACGGATGCCTAAGGCCTGAAGCTTGGCCAAAAGACGCTGATGAGGTACCGTATCAAAAGCCTTAGCAATATCCAGATAAATAATATCCACACTGTGACCATCGTCAAAAGCCTGAAACCATGTGTGAAGGGCACATAGTAGATTGGACTCAACTGACCGATTTTTGAGGAAACCGTGTTGAAACGAACTTAGGTGAGAGGTAACAAAATCGAACATGGGTAGGCGGAGACACTTCTCAAAAACTTTGGAAATAGTTGAAGTAAGGCTAATCGGTCGATAAGTTGTCGCGTCACTTCGACTGCCCGTGCCCTTATAAATAGGGGTTACATGAGCGGAAAGGGAGAGGCTAAAAAGAGCGTGAAGGGGGTGAAGGGGGTGAGATAGGGACGAAGCACAGTTTTTTAGAAGGCGATTAGGTATGTCATCCGGGCCAGAGGCACTTTTTGCATCTAGTGCGTGGAGTGTATGGTAAATATAATGGCCAGTGGGAAGGCATGATAAATGAGAGTGGTGGGGGTAGGTCAGTAAGATCTCGATAGTTCGAATTAAAGTTGCTGACGAGGGTCTGATTGAGAAAGTTTGTCACTTCGTAATCCGAGTGTTTTCTGGCCATTGCGTAAGTGGATATTGAGACGCGACGGTAGCGATCAAATTTTATTGCGCGCAAACCGGTAAAAAGCACGAGGGTTAGTTTTAACAGATTTGAGTTTACGCTGAAAAGATTTGGCTGCAGCGGAAATGAGATAATTTTTAACTAGTTGGATTATGTTTTGTACTGAAGTTGCAAAGCGGAGTGCCGACGCTGGTCCCCGGTATTAGCGGTATGACGGAACTTCTTCCAAAGACGTTCTTTTTTTCGGATCGCACCCTTGGTGGACAGAGAAAGTCATGGCTTGGTATTGCGTTTTGCCGAATGGTTAAATAAAGGTATACTTTGAGAGACGTAGGCAAAGAGAGTGGTTTTGAAGTATTTCCAAGCTTCCTCAGTTGGTAATTGATGTAAGGGTGACCAGTCATGACAATCTAGTAATACGTTAAGCCGCGTGTAGTCACCCTGGCTGTAGTCATAATCGAAGACATCGTTTTTTAGGGTAGGTGTAGTTACTGAAGGAAGGCGATAGATCGCATGTATCGTAGCGTGGTCACTGCCCCCAACTGGCCTAAGGGAAGTAACTGTCGGTTGAATGTGAGCCTTTGTTATGAAAAGGTCGAGAGTACTTGCTTTCGTTGATGCGCTCTGACTGAAACGAGTTGGAAAAGTTATATGTTGACAGAGGGCTGAAGAGTCAAGTAAATTAATAAAGTCGGCTTGTATAACAGATGAGCCAGGTGTAGTTGTCACGGTATCCCAACAAATCGTCGGCATATTTAAATCACCAGTGATAATAGTTTCACTATTACGGGTAGAAAGATTTTTTATATCGTTGAAGAGTTTATAAGAATCTTCTTTAGACGAGTTCGGAGGACGACAGATGCATGCAAGGTTAATCCAAGATGATGATGAATGAGGTTTAAGTTTGAGCCATAATGATTCGGGATGGGTCACCGGGACGTTAAATTTATGAAATACAATATCTTGACGTATAAAAATCAATACCCCAACACCAGTGCGATGCTAACGATCTCGACGCACGACAGTATATCCTGGCAGATTATGAACTGCATCTTTATGGGTGGGGGTAGCCCAGGTTTCAGTAACACAAATGCAGTCAATAGTCCAGGAAGGAGAAAGGACTATGAGGTCGTGGCGTTTACCGAAGAGATGATGGGCGTTAAAGAGGATCACAACGAGATTGGAGGGTGGGCGTGGGGTTTGTATTTAGTCTATAAGAGCTTGGAAAGGCGGGAGAGAATGTTGTTGGTGAGTGAATGTTACGCTGTCAGAGGAAGATAGAGATGGAGACATTTGAGAGCCAGGATTGGCGTAGGAGGTTGCAATTACTTTAGGAATGTAAGGGACATATGATCATCGGTCGTTTTGGGACGGGAGTGATTTTGAACAAGTTGGCCTTGGCGAATCACGAGGTCATGTTCATCGTTAGCACGACGTTTACTGATAAAGGTAATTTGCTTCTAATGTAAAAAAAATAATTCCCTAAACTTAAAGAAGTATTACCAGCTTTAAGGGATGTAGATTGCCAGACAAACATAATATCAACTGAAACTGGGGATTTTGAAGTGAGTGCTAGCCAAGAGGCAAAACGTTCAGTGAATTAGACGAAGGAGAGACTCTTGACATCAGTTATACACTGAACGTACTTTTTTATGTCATCTTTGGGTAATTCTGAGGGTGTATAACTGATGTCAGGAGTCTCTCCTTCGTCTAATTCTCTATCCAAGAAACGTTTTGCCTCTTGGCTAGCACTCACTTCAAAATCCTCAGTTTCAGTTGATATTATGTTTGTCTGGCAAGCTACATCCCTTAAAGCTGGTAATTCTTCTTTAAGTTTAGGGAATTATTTTTTTTACATTAGAAGCAATTTAGAAAACCAATTTTTCAAGAATAGTTTGTGTTTGAGAATCTTTAACGAAACCCATTATTTTATGTGGTAGCGTTTGTATGAACTGGCTACGAACAATATAATAATTTATTTTCAAATAAGACATGAATAAACAATATCCGTACTGTAGTTCGACGTTTCTTTGCGGGGTTTACACTTGAATATTTACTGGATTCTTCGAGCGATATATTTGTAAGTGGATTCTCTTGTGATAAACACGCACCAGATTTTTCACTTATTAATGAGATTTAAATTGAGGGTATTGACCCTTTTACTAACAAATTTCGTCTCAGTAGTGAAATTGAGGCACAAGTCTTTTATTTTATTTATGGCTTGTGGCAACCTTTAAATTAAAGTCGAACGACACCCAACGTTATCGACGCCGCTTTTTTCGCGTGAACGTGCGTTGTTAGGAGTGCATCGTTAAAAGTTTTATATAATATCGTTGTTAATTTAATTATGTTAATTAACATCTAAATAATCAATTTAACTATGTAACCCGTGAAAAACAAGCGCGGAAGTTTAAAATCCTGTGATAGCGATGCCCCACTTACTTTTTCGCACGCCGCCTGCCGTAAATAACACCCTTTAAACACATTTTTAACACTTTCATTTCTTAGAGTGAAGTAATTCTGCCGTTTAAGGTCTCTTGCAGCCATTTCGAGGAGCAGTTTCTCCTTCTCTTCTACAAATATCTCCGTTTTCGCAGTCCCTTACTTCCATAAAAGCTTCCATTAACACTGAAATAGCATCACATGCAGTTGGACCATCTCCTTGAATTTTTTGTGTAGCGTCTTTCATTGGTTTAAACAGGGCTAAAAACTCTAAAGAATGTGATTCTAGGCTGTATGGAAGACACAAAAGTGTGGCGTCAATTCCAGCCTTATTACTTAATTTCGCTTGGATAAGAACTTTTCTTATTGCGTCAAGGATCCCCTCCTAGGAGAAACATGTAGTGTTAGAAATATGCGACAAGTCTCTCCTGCACTCACTTAACCAACCTCGTTCAATCGTTCAATTGCATAATATAAACTATTCCACCGAGTTGTACCAGGCAAAAGTACATCACGACCCATTGTCAGTGTTCTAAGCTTAGCAGTCCACTTGGGCGATTTCCAGAAGAACTTTATAATCTTGTTTGCGAGCGATATGAACTTAATCATTTCACTACTGTTGCCACCGACTTTCATCACCGCGTTAGTACATAACTGTATCGAGTGTGCTATACAACGCCCTCATATCCAGTTCCATGGAGTACGATCTCGTAAAGAAGTATTATCAGAATCTTCAACCAAAAACGGCCAATCAGAGCTGGGAGTTGATGACGTATTTGATATATGGTTCTTTGATTGCTCTGGTTGTAATGAATCTATGATCGATTTTTCAGGATTTGACTGCTCATAAGTGGACTGTATATTTAACGTTGGAGTCACGTTTTGTCCTGGCTTTGGTAAATTGTTGCAGCGATCTTTTTGACTTGAAGTTAATTTCATTCTTTTTTGTTCAATAATTACTTCTGATTTGCCATTTCGAGAAACTTCACCTTCTGGTCCACATTTTGATGGCTCACTCTCAGCTACTTCTGCGTGTTTGCTCTCGGAAGACGGTGTTGGAATGACACTTTCATGGGCATCGGACATATCGGGAGCTACTGGGACATGAGGCTTTTGGAAGATTAAGTCCCACGGACCCCAGGCTGTTCATTTTACATATATATCACACACGAAATAAATGTTTAATTAAATGCACGGCTTAGTAATTATGAGGTAGGCCTTCATAGATGAACTTCTCGTAAATTAACATCTATATCACACGGTTCGATCTCATTTACTTCCGCCTCAGACTCACTAACGTCTTCGTCATTAGCGGTTATTTCTTCATTTATCTTCTCATCTTCCGGGGTCCACAAAAGCCACTTGTCTTGAAAAATATCAGCAAGACTCAAAGCTTTCTCAATATTTGTTGCATTATCCGCGCATGCTGAATACACCTGAATATACGTTGAAGTTTTAACAATGATACTGTATTAGACCTTTGGTAAGATATGTGGTAAAGATTTCTCCCCTTTACTTGGCGCGACAGCGCTGAAGGTCTCTAAAGAGTGAATCCACTTCGTAATTTCTAATTTAAGAACACGCGTCTTATGGCTATTTCAAATACGCTAGATACGTCTAACTCGATTACGTATAGTTGAAGAAACCTTAGCTAGGACTGGACTATTTCTTACACCTGCTGGTTCAATTCCAACTCTGCAAAACGGCTCATAGACGTTGCTTCCGCGTGTGGCGAGAAAACCTTTCAAAAAACGTCAAACATTATTGACATCCTAACTGCAGCTTGGGCAGAGCAAGAAGATATTGGAATAGTAATCCGTGGAAAAATTTACATTGGAGAGTTGGTAACCGAAACTGAAGATGTTAGTAGAGAAAAAGATAGTCAGGAGGGAGATGAAAACATTGGCGACGGTGAAAACCTACAGCAAGAGAAGAAACGCTGAAAAAATTTCGATAAAGATGAAGTAGATGATACAAACTCCATAGACGAAGCTCGTATGAACCAGAGTATAAGGACTGAAAGTGGAATGAACGAAGATGACTTGGATGAAGGTGATTCGCAAGACGATAAAATGGATCCGAGTGAAGGTGACCTGGATAAAGTCGATTCGAATGAAGGTGACTTGGATGAAGGTGATTCGCAAGACGATAAAATGGATCTGAGTGAAGGTGACCTGGATGAACTCGATTCGAATGAAGGTGAAATGAATGAAAGTGCCATGGATGAAGATCATCCCAATTCCAAACAAATTAAGGAACCAAGATCGATAAAAGATGAGGATTGCTTAATTCGGGACATAAAGCCAGCACCCGAAGAAACTAAATCAAGTCTGCAAGACATTATTGATCTTATTAAAGAACCCTTGAAACTGAAACCAAGAGGACGACCCAAAGGAATACACCAAACAGTTATTGGACTTAACAAAGTAAAGGGAAGGAAGGAAACACTGAAAAGTCCAAGAACACGACTCCAAAATCGTATGCCTAGAACGGAAATCATAGTAGCCCGAGAACCAGTGTCTTACCTCGCAAAAATTCAGTATCCTAAAGACCAAATATGGATCAAAAACCCATTTCAATTAAGCAAAACTCACGAGAAAAATCTTTTGAGCCATGAAGACATGTCTGGTGATATTGTGGACGCTGCGCAGGAAATTCTAAAAAACCAGCATTTAAATGTCACAACGGGCTTGATCTCACTTCACAGATTTTTTAACACCAAAGTTCCTTTCATCGTCAATACTGTGGCCGAGGAGGGATATGTGGTCCATATCTATGGAATATATGAACATTACCTTTGTGTATCTGGATATTTCAGCAATGGTTTAGCTGAAATGTCGCTCTACCTCTAGTAGCACACTCCTGTCTGTTAGGTGTGGGCAATTAACCGAGCGTGTTGGGATACTGCTGGTGCTGGCATTGTGCTGGCAAATTATCGCGACCCATCATAAACGCAAATTTGCCAGTACAAACCCGGCACATTCCCGGCAACTATATTTTTAACCTTTTTTTTTTATAACCCGGGGCACTTATAATAGCCTGAAAATGTCTTATACTTGCTAAAAAAACTAATTGAAAGGATTACATAACTTTTAATTGAGTATAAATACGAAGATATCTTGAAATTTGGTTTATAGCTGGTATAATGACAGGAATGATGTAGGCAACCCCCTACACACCCCAGCAATAAGCCGACTTAAGGCCCGTTCACATTACCCAACTTTAGTCAGCTGACAAAGCCGATCTGACCAGTCAGGCCAGATTGTCAGGCAATATGAACGTTTCACCCAACCGTACTATTGTCAGGTCGAAGCTCGGATTTTAATCGGGTAGGTAGGCGATTGGAGTCGGGCCGACTAAAGTCAGAGAGGGAGCAAACCAATCACAATAAGCCTTGGCTATTACGTCATGGGACACGTGCTGGTTTTTCTTTCAGCTCGAGAGAGAGAACCGAGAGTATCGGCCATTATTTAATTGTCGAAGAAAGCCTGAAAAATGATTTCGGGCCTTGGCCATTTTTTAATATGGGTTAATTATTACGTTTTGATGGTTGTTCCTCATTGAATATTATCAGAAGTAATATAGTAGGGAATTTTCCTATATTTCTTCTGATATTATTGACCTTTATTATGTTCTGAACTGCAGAAATTTAGTGGTAATAGCTTTGATGCTCGTAAAGTAGTCGAATTTATTCGAGAATATGAGTTCATTTATAATCCAAAACAAATCACTCCTATTATTATGTACCGCTTTGTACGCCCTCTTGTCGGCCCGACTGGTTGGGTGGTGTGAACGAGTGACCTGACTAGACTAAATTGGGTGACAAGTCGGCCTGACAAGTCTATGATTTGTCAGCTGACTAAAGTCACGTAATGTGAACGGGCCTTAACAGACCATATATGAATTTTGCCAGTACAAACCCGACAGATTCCCTGCATCTATATTTTTTTTACCTTTTTTATATTACTAGGAACACTTTATAAAGCCTGAAAATGTCTTATAATTGATAAATCGACTAATTTGTGGGCTTCCATAATTTTTAAATTGTATAAATTTAAGGGTATCGTGAGATTTGGTTTTTAGCTGGTATACAGACGGGAATGATGTAGGCAACCCCTTACATACCCCAGCAATAAGCCGACTTACAGATCAATTGTTACTTCGCTTCTGTGCTTAATTTCGTGCTGTTACTTCACAACGCTTTTAAAACAATAACGCTTTTAAATTATGAACGACATACATAATTTTGTTGAAATGTAGATGAATATTAGGAATTAGGATAAATTAAGTTGGTCATCTGCTGGTATTGTGTTGGCAAACCAGCCGCGAGTGAGATGCATTTAATATTGTTTCGTACCTCCCCGTTCATTTTGACTGCGCTGACGGAGGGGGTGGGTTTAGATGAATAAGCACCATGTAATTCTGTTTCATCCCCCTCCCGAGTGTAGTATTTTCAACTCCACGAAGTGTCGGCCACTTAAAAATGTAACCAAACTGATATTCAATTTTAAAATTATTTAGAGCATCTTAATTTCAAAAAATCGCATTTTATTCAAATTAGTACTTAAGTGCTTCGTTGGCTCTTGCTTGTTTTTAAAATTAAGGGTTATATTAAACTTTTATCATTTTCAGAAGAATAATTTCGACTTAGTATCCGGACTTTAACAAAAATTTCTTCGGTTTTCGCTCGGGGAGGTTTATAGCTGGCGACAGTGTTAGTCGACAGTAAAAAAACGGCAGTTTTTTTCAATTGCCGCCTTCGCTTTTGCTGTCATGATATCAATGAACGAACCTTCGGAAATGAAAAAGAATAAACCTATAGAAATCAAATAATTAGCGAAAATCATCATTTCTATTATTTTTATCTTATATTTTATGGCGGAATATTGTTAGTTAGTGCTTTGGGCTTAGGCTAGTGTGAAAATTGTTGTTCGAAACATACTAGAACTGATTAAATCGTTTTTCTCGTTTAATTCCTATAATTAGGCCGATTTAAATATGATTCATACTGACTTAAGCGAAATTTGAGGAAAGAAATCGATTGCTCATATGTAAAATAACAATAATAATAAAAAGGTGGCAAAATATCATCGTGCGCTTTTAAAAAAATTTCTTTTGGATTCACCACCATAAAATTAATTAGGTAAAATAAATTTCTTGTCAAATTACGCTAATTTAAATTCGTAATTAAATCAAAACTGAAAAATAAATCTGAAAAATATCATGCTTTAAAACGCTTTGAAAGTGTACGATAGCAACAAGACGGAGATGTTTTGGAATTTTCAAAGTTAGATTTTGTATATTCTTATTTTTGCAGGCTCTAATTAGCATATTAAAGATAAATGGGATGATTTGGACCTCAACATTCCGAATATGAAACAGCCGATTCTCTCACCTTAACCGTTAGTTCGTTATGAAGCTAAATACGGGACCCCTCCGTCGGAATATTAGTATTTTTGTGTCTTTCCAACTTCAAATAAATGTGAAAACATAAATTAATTTAATTTTGGTGTAATATATTCTGCCGTATTAGAGTGTTCCGTGTTCATTGGACCTACTCCGACGTTTTTACGAATAACGGTTGATTAGTTACTTAATTTTAAACGAAGTGTCTATTTTGGCCCGGTTTCCGGGCGTAATTAGGTATAAACTATTTCGGCCCGGTTTCCGGGCCAAAATAGCTGGCGATTGAGAGTCAGCTATTTTGGCCCGGTTTTCGGGCGTCAAATTTTCCAGGCCATAATAGCCGTGGTTCGAGCTACGACTATTTAGGCCCGAAAAACGGGCCTACATTTTTCCAGGCCTAAATAGACTTGGCCGCGCGGGGTCAACTATTTTGGCCCGGTTTTCAGGCCCAATAGTAGTTTGGCCCGCTTTCCGGGCCTAAATAGCTGGTATTAAAAAAATTGCTATTTTGGCCCGGTTTCCGTGCCGAAATAGCTGACGATTGAGAGTCAGCTATTTAGGCCCGGAAACCGGGCGTCATACTTTCCAGGCCATAATAGTCGTGGTTCGAGCTACGACTATTTCGGCCCGAAAAACGGGCCTACCTTTTTCCGGGCCTAAATAGACTCGGCCGCGCGGGGCCAACTATTTTGGCCTGGTTTCCAGGCTTAAACAGTTTCTGTGATAGAACCCCTATTTTAGCCCGGTTTCTGGGCCAAAATAGCTTCCAAATGCCTGGGCCCGCTATTATGGCCCGGTTTTCAGGCCCGTTAGCCACCACATTTTCGGCCCCGGTTTCCGGGCTTAAATAGTTCCCCTTCAAAAAGAGAGTTAATTTTACCCGAAAACCGGGCTAAAATAGCTATTAAATGCCTAAAAGCTATTTAGGCCCGTTTTCCGGGCCTAATTAGCTCTTATTCAAAAAGAGGGCTAATTTGGCCTGGAAACCAGTGTTAAATAGCTATTAAATGCCTGAAAACTATTTTTGCCACGTTTCCGGGCCTAACAGTCCTAATTCAAAAGGCAGTTTATTCGGGCCCGGAAACCAGCCTAAAATATCCATTAAGTACCATCCTTCTATAATAAAAATATTTGGTCAAGAGTGTCGGGATTTGAGATTTTGGTAAGGCTCTTATCATAGCCCATTTAATCACGCGCCACAATCGCGCTCCAGTTCGTAAAATCGGCCTTCGATTATCGGCGGGGAATTCAAAGGAGCCGAAACTCGAAATGTTCTTTTGAAGGAGCTAAAATAATTTTGGCCAACATATCTCTTTCTATTGATGCAATTATGCAAATGATCTGAAGATTTTATGAGATATGCATCTTTAGAGGCTCACATTATGGCCGACATTTCTCTGAGAGTGCGCCATTCCCCACTGTATTCAATTTCTGCTGCTTATTTTATGCGTAAAATTACTACGTTCGTCTGGTATTATAGAATGGCGTGATCATTTGATCTTCAAGTATACATAAACCTGACAACCAATGACTTATTTCAATTTCGTCCCACTATTCTCAGTTTAATAATATACAGTGTGGAAAAGATCAGACCAACACCTCCCTTTGTGCACGGCCCCCAATATTGCCTTCGGATGACGTCAACATACGACAAATTAGACCACTTATACAGGGTGTAAATAAATGAAGTTCATTGTAAGAATTTGAGATGGTAATAATAAAGAATGCGCTTGAAGCAAATAGTGTTCACGCTTAGAGGATATGCAGCTCCCTATCTCGAGCGACAGAATACTCGATATATATCACGTTGCAGTGTTGCTCTATAATGCTAAGCTTCGCCAGGTTTCCAGCGCTGGTTCTCAGGTGGCGCTACTGTAATTTTTCAAGTTCCGTTGTCAGTACGAACAAAGCTGCTTTATAGTTTATCTTTATTATGATCCGAGATAGGGGACCTAGCTTCGCGCGTGCTAACAACCAACGCTTTAACGTGGACCACGTTACTTGGTAGATATCGAATAAGCTGTCGTCCGAGATAGGGAGTTGCGTATCCTCTACGCTCCAACACTATTTGCCTCACGAGCATTCTTTATCCATGGTTTAATAATGAAAACATCGGCTTCTGAAAATGTCTACTATATTTTTAAAGCATTTTTCGAGACTATAATAATAGAGCTACACTACTTCAGTTCTAAAACCTTTTTTGGAAATCCTTCATATAGGAGAGCTGCAAAATGTTCCTTCTTACACTCTTATATCGCTTAAAAAAGAAATAAGATCGTCTTCTTCTAAATTCGGAGGCCGAGGCCGCAACGGTTTAATGTACAATTATGATAAAATAGCAAAATAATATATCGCTAAATTAGCTTGATATCTGCAATATGGTAGTTAAAAAAATGTGTACACGTTAACATTTTCATTCTCATCTTCTTCGTCGTGATCCGCCATTTTTAAATAGCAAAGAGAGGAAATTGTAAACCGGAAATTCGGTACCCCCTAAAAGTTTCCTCAATATACCGCAAGGGTCGCTAGGATCGCGCGTAACAGAAAACCACGAAAAGTAGAAAGCTTGCGTTGCGAGTCCCGGGGGTTGATGATGGTCTTAGGTTTGAAGAAGAAAAAGTTTGAAGGTGAATACTGTTAAGTATCAATTCTCGATTCGTTCTCGAACTAGAGATTTAGTTAGTCTCTAGCATTAGGAAGGGTCATACTTATGGAACATATCTTATATACTTATGTTTTAACATAAAACCAAAACTGAGAATTTCAGATAAGGAAAGGAGAGTTCGGCTACAGAAAGGGAAACGAAAACAAAAATTAACACTATAGAGCCTATTAAAAAGAGGGGATACAAGGAGTGAAGGTCAATAGGAGAGCGAAGGCTTTGAACTATAATAAAGGAGCCGCTGGGGTTACAGTGACGGGTGAAATCGGAAATAAGGGGACGCTTTTAGCAAAGCAATAAAAGTTAAAACGGGATGAAAAACAAAAGGGGAACTGACACGAAAGGAAAGGGTCTGTGACACGGTTACAATCGTTATACTCGCCCTCTTCTCGAAGTATCATCTTTAAACAATGGAACCGGTGATAGTCATATCCCCTGGGTAGCATATTTCCCCTGGCTAAATAAAAACAACCTGACTTTTACTGTTGCGCTGCTCCTCTTTAAAAACTTCGCCGATGTTAATCGGGAATAAGTTTGTCCTACTGGTTACTGAGAGCTTGTCATAGGTGAAAAGTCATAGATTCTCGTAAATCAACGTACGCCTGTTGATACGCTGTCAAAGACTTGGTACAGAATAAATAGGAATTGACAGATTGGGAAACCATCCGCGTGTAGTATCAATTCTGGTGTCATTCTTGAACTAGATACTCTCGGTAAGTCTGTAGCATTACGAAATATAGGAAGTGTCATACTTATGGAACATATCTTATAAACTTATGGTAGCTAATAGATGATAAATATGACTTTTCGGACTCATGGCACCGCGGTTTAAACGTCATGGCTAGCAGACCTTTTCTTACTCGTGTCAAGTGAGGAACGATCCCTGTAGCTAAAGTCAGAACAATTCTAAAAAGTTTTTTGACCATTTCTATTTATATTAGAGTATATTGTGTGAAATTCGTCCACAATTTTTACTATTTAACCTTTAGCGTTAATGTTGCAATTTCTGGGCCGAAGCCCGTCTCGTTTTAAATATATTGTTTTCCGGCACTTATTCATTGGTTCTCTTTGGGTGTCATCATCCTTCTCAGACTCAGTAGATGAGACGGCTTAGAAAATATTATCATGGAGTTAAAATTAAAACAACAATTTGAAGACTGGATATCTTGCGAAAAAAACCATTATGATTACTGTAATAAGAACTTTTCACCAATATTAAGTAAATACAAACATGCCACATCCGTTGAAAGTCACAACAAAACTGCTTGTAAAAAAGCGAAAAAAGGAGTTTATACGCCATTGGAAGAAAAACTCAAGTATTCTAAAGTAAAAATGGTTTGTGTACATTATGGCCAGTATGAGACCAAAGCGAAAGGGCACAGAAAATCGTCAACATTTGCCAATTCTTGCCCTGCCCATGTGACATACTCAGCAAATGCTAAAGTTCAAGCCCTGTACATATCCTTTATCGAGCTAAATCATAATCATGACATCGGACCCGAGCTTTACGAAAAGTATCCAGCTAACAGAGCACTGCGCCAGGCAAATTTGGAACAAAAAGCTAAAGTTTTAGATTTCGTTAGAGATAGAGGTGATAACAAGCTCGTTCTTGATGAAATTAGAAAAACAACCGGGAGGTACGAAATACCGAAATCATTACAAAACTTTAAAGCACAACAGTCGCTCAAAAGCGGGGATAGAGCAGTTGTAGACTCAGCACAGAGACTAATTTTAAAATTACAAAAAGACCAAAAGGATGACTCGCAAATGGTAAATTTGATCCTTAAATTATTATTCACTTTCATAAGCAGTTTATATAATCATAAGATTATATGATATGTTCCATAAGTATGATTCTTCCTATACTACGTCATTCTAGAGACTTACTGAGAGCTAGTTAGAGAACGACAAGCGATACTATACGTAGAGGGTTTTGCAGTTCATCTTCCTATTTATTCTGACAGCGCCTCACCAGGCGTACGTTGTTTTACGAGAATCTATGACGTTTCAAATACGCTTATCACTTCACAACAGTAACAAACTTATGGAACATATCTTATGAACTTATTATTATATACATTACCATAAGAACATAATATATAGCTCCCTATAAGTATGAAACGTAGTATATTTTCACACCACAGCGTTTCCTTCCGAATTTGGAGCGCTCACGCTTTTGCGCTCCCGTGGGAGATATTTTGGCTCTACCAGAAGTGACGTAACCCATAATTATGGGTTACATTACTTCTGCCTATACGGATAAAGGGGGGGCGAAAGGCTAGACTCCTCCTACCCTCCGATTTTAGTGTAGAGACCAGTGGGTTTGGGCATTTAAAAACCTATAATTATTATATATTAACAACTTCAAGATGCTGAACGATTTAATTGCAATTTAAAATTCTACTATTTAAAACACATAATATTATAACATCTCTTTTTAAATTAAACTAGAAACTATCTGTAAATTTCGATGGAAGAAAATGCTGTTTATTTGGTTTCATTGGGGCTTTTCATACTTATAGGGAGCTATATATTATTTTCTTATGACATTACTTAAGAGTGTTGGACCTTATCACCCTAAAGGGGTGGTCCGTAACATTGTTCACCATCGTATTTTTTCTTGTTCAAACACTGAATTTACGGACTAATAATAAGGGTGTAAGAAGGAACATTTTGCGGCTCTCCTATATGAAAGATTTCCATAAAAGCTGGTGTTAGAACTGCAGTAGTGTGGTTACACTGGCTATTTTCAGTTGAAAATATGCTATGAAATTTTATTTTCCGGCCCAAAGCTTCGGGGTTATGACTTAAGTGATTTACAGATGACCCCAATGAAACTCAAAAGAAAGTATACAGACTAAAAACTTTTGGAAGTCCAGCATAAAATACTGTAGAATATGATATTCAGAGCACAAGCCCCCCCAAACAAAAAATGCATTATCTTTCAATATGTTACTTTCACTGTAAACCACTTTATTCAAAACTTGAAAAAATTGGCCCGAAAAGAAAAGCAAAACGTCGTAGCACCTTTTCGACTCAGAAAACATCACACTAGTCCGGTCCTACCATGATTTTTGAGATATTCTGTAAAACTAGCAAAGAGTATGAGTTTTTAGTTTAGTCTTCCGGCTTTAGCCAATACAATATGTCACATGATTAGTCAGAACTCGCTAAGGCTTTGCTTTTGAAATACCCCGACAAGGTTAGCACAGAGGAGGCATGGAAACGTCAGGGAACTTCAAAATGGCTGAAAGAGGTCAGGGAAAGTGAGGGAATCTAGGACAAGTCGAGTTAATAACATATGATTAGAACGAAACTGCTTACTTAACCAGACATTGAAATTTAGGAGCTCTCCTCGCTCGTTTAGGAAAGTTTAGAAAGTGAAAACGTTCCGTTAACTTTAACGTTAAAGTTTAGGGTTCAAAACGTCAGGGAAAGGGCCAGGGAAAACTTGGAATAGTCCGGGAGTTTGAATGTGAAAACTTCATAGCAAACATGCTCGATTCTTAACGGTTGCATGTCATACGAAGGTGAATACGGTTGGTTCGACGAAAGGAACAAGGAGTTTATGAACATATATAGAGATTCTTATGTTCTTTGCATATAGGTGGTCGATGTATCTACAGATGCTTCGACCAAGTGCTTAGAATTCGTATTTTGGCAAGCCGGTCGCATGAGAGAAATATTTGAAAAATATCCTGAGCACTTGCTTTGTGACGCGACGTTTTGCTTAAATCGATGTGGCATGCCGTTATACATAATAATGGCTGTAGATGGCAATCTCCAAAGTGAAATAGTTGGCTTAAGCTTAACAAAAAATGGAAAAAAAGAGTACGTCGAAAAGCTCTTCCAGACTTTTCAGACCTACAATGAAAACTGGAAAGGCACAAAAACGGTAATGGTAGATAAAGATTTAGGCGAGATATCCGTGCTCCAACAATTTTTCCCTGAAGCTGACGTTGAAATTTGCTTGTTTCACGTCTTAAGGCCATGAAGTCAAAAATATCATCTCTTAAGATGACATCAACCGCTAGTCAATCAGCGCGAATTCACGCTCAACAACTGGCATACTCTTTAACAATAAATACCTTTAAAGAAAATGTTGAAGCAATGCTGGCCGACGAGAAACTAGCTAGTTACCCCGAATTTATAAAATATATGCTTGATAACTGGATATCAATCAAAGAGATGTGGGTGGCAGCCTATCGCCGTCAACATTTCAATTTAGGTGAAGCAACGAACAACCGGTTGGAATCATACAATCAAAAAATAAAAGGTATATGCAGACGAAACGCTGCCTTAGACGATTTCTACAGGGACATGAAAGTTCTTTGTGCCTATATTGAGAACCTAAATGATCATGAAAAATTTAAGGCGAAAACTAAAAAAGCATTCAGTGCTACCACATTTGATGATGATGATTTACGAGATGCGGCTCAGAGTATTTACGATAAAGTTGTCCCAGCCTATGCTGAACAGATTATTCAAAATCTCTCGAAAGCAGTGTCCTGTAAAAGTATTTCCAGCCCAGTCGACAACTGTGACTCTATTATCGTCAAAATTGACAAGTTTCCGGATGCAATCACTAATGGCATTACTTGCTCTTGTTCCACTTTTGTCACTAAAGGAATCCCGTGCCCCCATATTTTTATCTCAAGGAGATATTTGGAAAAGGATATTTTCACAGAGGAAATTATTTCAAAAAGAATATCCAAAGATTTTTGGATGGAAGGGCTTAAATCAAAAAGTGTTAATCAAAAGCGAAAGGCTTTTCATTATCGGCACCCTTTGAGACCAAATAAATGTAAGACATCACAGGAAAAATATAGCGAGGCAATGCTAGCGCTCCAAGCTCTAGGAAATGTTTTGTCTTGCTGTGGCCAAAAGACGTTTCAAAGTAGATTGAAAATGATAAATAAAATATGCAAAACTTGGGCGGAAAGAAAAGATTTCAAAATTGTTATTGATAATGTAGATTATGATCCTGACGAAAACACTGACGATGACGAGACCAAAGATAGAAAAGCAAGAGAAGATCAAGACGGAAATAAGAGTGAAGATGAAGACGAAAGGATGAGTACTGACGAAGAGGAGACTGATGATAGGGTCGAAGAGGAGACTGAAGATAGGGACGAAGAGGAGACTGAAGATAGGGACGAAGAGGAGACTGAAGATAGGGACGAAGAGGAGACTGAAGATAGGGACGAAGAGGAGACTGAAGATAGGGACGAAGAGGAGACTGAAGATAGGGACGAAGAGGAGAATGAAGATAGGGACGAAGAGGAGAATGAAGATTGGGACGAAGAGGAGAATGAAGATAGGGACGAAGAGGAGAATGGAGATAGGGACGAAGAGGAGAATGGAGATAGGGACGAAGAGGAGAATGAAGATAGGGACGAAAAGGAGAATGAAGATAGGGACGAAGAGGAGAATGAAGATAGAGACGAAGAGGAGAGTGAAGATAGGGACGAAGAGGAGAGGATAGAGAAAAGTCACAAAAGAAACCAGAGCCACGGAAGAAAACGAAAACTAGACCCTAACGAGATTAAGAGGAATCTAACAGAAGATTTCACTAAAACCGAAAAGAAAGGTAAAATCACACTCCCCAGAAAAGAACATCAAAAAGAAGACGATGTAAAAGAGGGCTTCAAATTGCCTGAAGTTAAAGAACCTATGAAACTTAGTGTCGTGGGAAGGCCTAAGGGAATTTTTCAAACAGTTATTGGTCTGGAAAGAAATAGGCTAAGAAGAGTCCCGTCAATTAATGAAAAAAGTCCTGTGAGAGTAAAAAGCAACAGACATTCTCTATCGCCAGTTAAGATAAAAGATGAAGATTATCCTGACGATGAGGAAACAATTGAAGAAGCAAAAATATGGCTTAAAAAACCGATAATTTTAACTGAAGAGCACAGAGCAGCATTGATTTCCAGATCATATATGCACAATGAGATTCTAGATGCTGCGCAATTAATTCTTAAATCTCAATTCAAGAACGTTACTGCCGGTTTAAACTCTTTATTTAAGACCAATGTCGATTTTGGAAAATATCGCATTCCTTTCATTCAAAATACGGTGCAAAACGAAGGATATTTTGTCCAAATTTATAACATTTCCTCACATTTCATTTGCGCAGCGGGATTTTACAAAGACGAAGTGGCTACGATTTCCATATATGATTCTTTGAAATATCTATCCTTAAGTCACAGAATCTCGAGATTACCACAACTTGTATCGCTATTAAGCGCACAATTTAAAAATACACTCGTTGAAAGCTTGGAGATCAAATTCATCGAAGTTACCGAGCAAGTGGAGTAGAGAGCTGCAGGGAACAAAATATCTATGTCCGATCCGTTTCAATTCCGTAGCCATAAGAATTTTTTTTTCCTTTTTCCGTTCCGTTTCCGAACCTCCTTCATTAGCTATTCCGTTTCCGTTTCGTTTCCAAAAATCCTTCAGAAGCTCTTCCGTTTCCGTTCCGTTTCCATAAAATCGTTCTTTAGCTTTTCCGTTTCCGTTCCGTTTTCATAAAATCGTTCATTAGCTTTTCCGTTTCCGTTCCGTTTCCATAAAATCGTTCATTAGCTTTTCCGTTTCCGTTCCGTTTCCACAACTCCTTCATTAGCTCTTCCGTTTCCGTTCTGTTTCCGTTTTAATCCGGCGGAACGGAACGGACTCCGCGTAAAAAGGAAAAAATTCCTTTCGGTGCTGCTCACTAGAGAGCTGCAGAGAATAAAAGATCTGTGTCCGATCCTATTCAATTCCTTAACCGTGTATAAAAAATGCGCGTGAGGAAATTTCTGTTCACGCTATAGGATAGGCAACTCCCTATCTCGAAGGACAGCTTATTCTGTACATACGCTGTTACAAGATCGGTTGTCAGCACGCGCATTGCTAGGTCTCTATGTAACGTAGCTTTGTGCGTGCTGACAAGAGACGAAAAACCTCAGGCCTTAGATTCAAATACGTGCAGCAGGCTATAGGCAATTTCACACTTATCTGAAACTAAGGCCTTGAGGTCCTTACACTCGAGCTAAAAAAACTCGCGGATACGTTAAATCCAGAAGTTTTTCGTCTCGTGACATCACGTACAAAGTTAGATTACATATAGACCTAGCTTAGAGCGTGCTGAAAACCGATGCTGTAATAGAGTATATACAGAATAAGCTGTCGTTCGAGATAGGGAGTTGCCTATCCTGTAGAGTGAAAACTCCTCACCGCTATTCTTTTCCATGCTTTAACCATAAAACATTTTTTTCCTGTTTCCGTTCCGTTTCCATAAAATCGTTCATTTGCTCTTCTGTTTCCGTTCCGTTTCCACAAATCCCTCATTAGCTCTTCCGTTTCCGTTCCGTTTCCACAAAATCGTTCATTAGCTTTTCCGCTTCCGTTCCGTTTCCTTAAAATCGTTTATTAGTTTTTCCGTTTCCGTTCCGTTTCCACAACTCCTTCATTAGCTCTTCCGTTTCCGATCCGTTTCGGTTATATAGATCTATCTTCCTTCCGATTCCGTTTTAAAACGGCGGAACGGAACGGACTCCGCGGAAAACGGAAAAAATTCCGTTCCGTGCAGCTCTCTAAAGTGGAGGTAGAATGCGGGGCGCACGCTGTAGCTAATGCTCTTAATGCGTGCTTACATGCTGAGCCCGGCTGCATTCAATACGATACGGCAAATGATGTTATGAGGAAACATCTCCATGATTGCCTGGAAAAGAAGTATTTATCGCCATTCCCGATTCAAGCGAAGCACCCAAGTTCCTTAAAGGTGTGCCACGAAAGCACACACAGTCTTGTTTATTGGTTTGCAGAAAACCATACACCGGAGACCGAATGATCCAATGTGACAGATGCTCCGAATGGTTTCATGAAGCATGCGTTAGCACTTCGAAAAAAACCCATGAGAGAGTATATCTGCCAGTATACGGATAAGATATCCGTATAAAGGCGGCATATATGGAGCCCTAGGCGTTTACCCCCACCCCATTTATTGCCTCCTTTTCTATCTATGTCTTTCCTCTAGGTTGTGCCGTGCTTGAGGGGTGGGGGGGGGGGCAAAACCATTGTCATGCCCCCTAGTTGTGGCGGAAGATCTGGTTGATTATTACTATTTGCCAAGTGTGTATCATGCCTGAGGGGGTGGGGGGGTTGGGAGGAATTGACAACGTCAAGTGTCACGTGATGTTGTTGACGGGAAATTTGAATTTATTTCTAGTGTATTGGTATGACGTCATGTGACTTGGTGAAGGCATTCATCGTCCATAGTGTTGTTATTTTGGTGCATCTTTAGGCTATTGTATACATTTAGTGGATGATTTCTTGGTAATTCTATAGGTTCAGTAGACCCTTTCTGCATCTACCCTTCCAGTAATGTTGTTCTTTGTATGATTTTAATTTATCTTCATGTATGATTATGTTATACTAAAGAACTAGATTTAAGTGAGATAAGGTTTACATTACAAAACGTACAAACTAAACTATGATGATGTTCTAGGTGTACTCGTGTTTTGTATTGTTATTATTAGGTGTATCTTTAGGATATTGTGTACATGTAGGATATGATTTATTGGTAATTCTATAAGTTCAAGTAAACCCTTTCTACACCATCCTGTTATGCTATTCTCTGTATGATTTTGAGGTCTCTCCGTGTAGGCTTATGTTATACTAAAGAACTAGATTTAAGTGAGATAAGGTTTACATTACCAAAGGTACCAATTAAGCTACGATGCGGTTCTAGGTGTACTCATGTTTTGTATTGTTATTTTTAGGTGTATCTTTAGGATATTGTGTACATTTAGGATATGATTTTTATAGGTTCAGTAGGCCCTTTTTACACCATCCTGTAATGCTATTCTCGGTATGATTTTGAGGTCTCTCCATGGATGCTTATGTTATACTAAAGAACTAGTTTTAATTGAGATATGGTTTAAATTGAAAAAGGGTACAAATTACACGCGGTTCTAGGTGTAATCATGTTTTGTTTTGTTATTATTAGGGGTATCTTTAGGATATTACGTTCATTTAGGGCATGATTTATATAGGTTCAGTAGGCCCTTTCTACACCATCCTGTAATGCTGTTCTGTGTATGATTTTAAGGTCTTTCCATGTAGGCTTATGTTATACTAAAGAACTTTATTGAAAATTAAGCTACGACGCGGTACAACAATAGGGTGTTATAGTTAGTAAACGAAATACAAGTTTAGAACAATAGTGCATTTTAATATCATAAAAGGGGAATTACGACAGTTTTTACACAATTTGGTATTTGGTAAGTAGTTAAAATGAAGAAAGACTGTTAAAAAGTCAGAAACGGCGATTTACGCTAGTTTTGATAACAAACAAATTTACTAAAATGCAAAATATTACTAATTAAACATCAGAAAATACGGATTACATAGAATACACGGCGAATAAGCACAATTAGGTAGTTATTAAACTAAAATGCTCATAGGATTGACGAAAAAATATATTTTTTCTGACGCGCTATACACGATAAAATACTGATATACGATTAAGGATAAAAATATGAAAATATTACTAAAAAACGTTACGATAATTATCATCAAAAAAATTACACTTATACAAAACAATTCAATACTAATTTTTAAACTAAAGTGCTAATATATACTAATTAAAAAAAGCTTACTAAATGCACAAATATTACTAAAATCGCTGCGTATTCGTTAAAATGTTGTTACATGTTAATAGTTGAAATACAAAAATATTACCAAAAATTATACTTTAAATATTAATTAAAATACTGATACTGGGTGTCTAAAATATATACAAGTAACTTATGTTAAAAAAGTCAATGATTCTAGTTAATATAACCGTATGGGGCAGTTTTATAATCAGGAAGTATTCTAACTTTATCCACTACGACCTGATATGTTTTAGTCTGAGTGATAGTGATCAGAGTATGATCTGGAAGACGTCTGATTTGTGGGCCAATAGGAACTTGAACCGAGTTCAGTAGAGGTTCACCTTCATTTTTTACCCCAGTAGATTCTTCATTGTTTCAAAATTTATACAATTTTCAGTAGAGGCGTTTAAATAAAATCCTTTAACTTTAATAATGTTGGTTTTAGTGCTTGTTTTAGGGTCGAGAATGTCCATAGAATAGTTCTTTGGTCCAGCACTCCCCCATTCACAAATATACGCATCTTGTCCATAAGGTTCTAACTCATTTTTAAGTTGCCCCTAATAATCGCCTGTGGGTAGCAAATGAGCGCCGTCTGGTGAGAGGTAGACTAAACTATCAGTGTCATAATAAAAACAAAGGTCACCGACCTTTTCAAGATGTTTTAGTAAATGTAATCGCGCCATAGCTGTTGTGTAACAAGCGATAACTACGTTTGTATGTTTGTGTATGATCTCGTTTTCGAGAATGTGTTCGTATTTTACGAGTACTGTGATTTCGTTAATTGTTAATAGACTTTTAACCTCTATATCAGGATTTAATATTAGTGCGTATAATTTGTGGGCATCTTTGATTATTTCGGTAGAGGTGTGTCTTGTTTTTTGGCCAAATTTACCCCAAAAAGTGTTAAGCATAAGTTTGCTAAGACATCTGAGACCTTCATTTTTCTCTACTTTAGTGATATCCAGTTCTACATCCTCTGTGTCTTTGAAACTTTTGACATAGTTCTCCTTATCTTCTTGAGTCTGGCAATCTGCTGGAAAGCCGCTAGCTAGGGTTTTATACTCTAAAAAGGTATTAACATAATCTTTAAACAGTCCTCCCTGTTCTGTTTTGGGGTCGTACTGGGTCACTTTGTATGACCAAGCCTCGTACATTCGTGTGATTGTGTAACCATTCTCTACTGCATGACGTAACTCGTCGACTACCCATGTGTCTCTCAATTCTCTTTTTTCAGGAATATGTTCGCAATCGCCTTGAAACTGGGTTTTACAACATGTGTAGCATAACGGAAATGTTAATTTTCCATTAATACGAGCGGGCAGAACGGGATGAATCAGGTTTTGGGCCGGTAATACGTCGCATTTTAGAAGACCATCAAACGAAAATATGTTAGGAAAGTTATCTAATATGATTTCAGGATGTCCTATAGGTATCTTGGAGGTTTTGTTAATGAAAGGGTATAAACTTGTGAAATCGACGTAATGAATGCGCTCTGATCCTGTTGTTTTATGGTATAGTTTCGTTGCGCAACATCTCCCCCCGAAGAATGCATCACGGGGGTCTAATCTTTTCACTATTTTTTGCCGTATATCGTTACATTTTAAAAACTCTATTATTTCGGGTTTATTTACTTTTTCTTTCTGCCAGTCACATTCCCACTTGACATTCACTTTATAATTGAGGGATTCAAATTTGGCTAACATGTTCATGCTACTAATATATCTAGAATTCAAAGTCTGAGCAGGGTCTCCATGCAACGGCTTGTTTCTGTTTAAAGGAAAGTGTATTTTACACCCATGATAGAAACACCCCCAGTACTCGAATATTTCCTGGTTGATTTCACAAAATCCGTCTACTTTGAGTTTTTGTATTCTGGTTTCTTTACCTCTAAAGGATGATTGGATAGATATATTTCGTTTGTGCGCGGTCCACTCTAACCATTCTATAGCCCCTATGGACTGATTTTCGCTAAGTCTATAATAATTAGCGGGTATGATGCCTATAGTATCAGGTTTAAGATAATTCCTGCGAAATACGTAAGAGCAAACGCCAGGAAGAGTAATTGCGCCGCAATTAAATGGATCTACACCCGTTACTTTAAAGAGTAGTGTACGAAAAGTTAAACAACCTTTGAATAGTAAAACCGTATCGTTCTCACAATAATAATTTAGTTCCTTCAAGAAGTCGAAACCTTTACCTTTACTATCTTCGGAGCTATGCCATTTTAAGAAGGCATCTAAATTTTTCCTTGTAAAATATTGACAACCATACGCTTCGATAGGGGAGAGATTAGTTTCTATAACATAGTTGGTTTCATCCTGTCTATCTACATCAAAATTGTGTTCTATTACATTGAATAAAAAATGTGGAAAATACCCTTTGACTACGTCTGATGTACCAAAAGTAGCGGGAAACTTTGCTAAAGCTACAGGGATGAAATTATAAGAATCCAGAAATAACAAGTTAAACAATTTCATTTCTAAAATTCGAGTTCCGTTAATTTTCAAAGATGAAACGAATTTTTCATCTCGATTAATGATTTCTCGAATTAGTAATTGATTATCATAATTACTTCCAAAATGTGACAATATGATGACGTTCTTAACGGCATGCAATTGCATTAAATAATCTAAAAATAAAGATATAGGATTACCGCCTGAAAATTGTTGTTTACGCCTGCCAAACTGGCTACACATAATTCAATTAAAATTTAGGGATGTTTCATCAATACAAAACTCACACACGGTTATACTGACTAACAGGATAGCCTAGTGTTCATAGGCTCCTAACGTTTCCTGACATACCTTCGTTTGTATGCATTCTACGTCAAAGAAAATATACATAAGGTTAGGCTGATTAGGTCTAGGCTTTTTAACGGATGGCACTTTCAGAGGTTTATCTTTGATAACCTGGATATAACATAAGTGATTGCTAGGTTGATATTTCTTGCAGACCTGACAAAATATCTCACGACACGTATGCCTTTCCGTTCTTCGGGAAAAATCAATAATTTGTAAACAGTCTTTACAATGAAAAAGACGCTCACATAGGGACTTTTTATTGCTTGAAGATGCTAAGTGGCTTTGATAGCATTCATCGCCTAAGAATTTTCGTAAACAAGACCCACAAGCTATCTTGGGGCCTTGGCAGATAGTGGGTCTCATGCAACTAAAACAAAAGTCATTACATTTATGGGACTGTATTCGCCAATAGGGTACGAGACATTTTCACAGAATCGGTCGTGATTAAAAAGTTAATTTTATAATAACGTTATAATGGTTATTTTCATTTAGTAAAAAGAGGCGGGGCCTAGTATCATCGGGATCATTTTCAACTAAAATCAAGATAGGAACGCTATTTTCGAATTTGTAGACGAAAATCGAATACTGATTTAAATGAGTTTTGAACTTATGAAACGATTCGGCAGTCCCACACTCACTAACCCTTACTCCTGCCTTAAGACATAGTTCTAAAGCAGCTTCTTTCTGCATTTTGTTCTCATCTCTAGCTTTAGATATTGATTCGTAATGGGTTTTCAACGCTTTGTTGTTTTTGTTGTTCATGTAGTCACGATGAGAAACAGCTACACAAAGGGCTCTAGCTTGACAGAGATAATCTGAATTGGCTATACGTACAATACCACGTCTATCTTTGCAAAATAGATTTAAAGGTTTAATCCCTCGGGGTAACGTGAGGGTCTTGCCCTCAGGCAATCGTACAATGCTAAAAATCATTTTAACAGGACCTAGGAAAAATGCTTCCATTTCGTCATCATAGAGCATAACACTAAGCTGGTCAAAAAGAATATAGGGGTCGACTTGATCTGCTCTTCTAAAAGATAATTCTAGTTCGGACCTACAAATATTTGCCGCACTCTTTAAAGTAATTTGGACGTAATCTGTAGGTCTATACTTACTAAGGACGCACTTGGTTACGGTGCATACACTAGCGACGGGGTCGTCAGTAACTCTGAGAACTATCTCCCGACCATACATGTTAAAATGTTTGTAAAATCTCTCACTTTGACCTATTATCTCGCAAGAAGGTAGGTTATCAATAGGTGTGGGCGGGTCCTGGGCTCCTGCTCCCCATTGTACGTCGATATCATCGTCAGAAATCGCCTCTTCAGATCCGTGATCCCGCGGTAGGGTATCGTTCAATAGTGTCTCCTCTACAGGGGTCCTTGATCTTTTCCGTCTAAAAATGTGGCTATGTCTTTGTCATATTGCGAGCTGTTGAAGTCGGTGATTAGTGCTTCTTGTATACCCAGCTCAATTTCTTCTTGTCGTTTCGCTAGGCGATCTACGTATTCAGTTCTTAAGGGACTAGGAATTAGCATCATTAGGTTTTCCAATTCTTCTATGGTGGTACAGTCCTCTGGTACTCGAGCAACTGTTTTCATATACTCGAGTAAGTCGAGGCAAGCTTGAATAGCGTTTAAATCACCCTGTACTACGAGTTGTAATAGAGTTTGAGGTCCGTACAACGGATCTAGTCGCAGATAGGCGCATAGGTAGAAATAAAACTCGTGTATTAAACGAAACGGCCAAGGTCTATTTATAGTCAGTTCGTTCAAAGTTGTACGAAGAGTTTCATTATCCATGTTTATCTCTCGGTGTTTGAAGATCGACTGTGAATTGTGATCATTTCCTCAGCCGCTTTTATACTAAATTTCATAATAGACACGCCGATATTCCTCAATAATTTAACAATAGCCTGATTTATTGCCTCCTCAGTCACCAGATGTTTTCTCACAATGCATTTCTGACACACGCTTGTTAATAGTTAGATTTTATAACTAAAGAACGTTGGATTTTTTTATGTCAAAAAATTGTTAACAAAAGAGTGGCATAAAAATAGAATTTTGTTACAAAAATCGCAAATAAGGGTCAATTTTATTGGGGTAATAAATGAAAAACATGGTGTGTAAAGCGTTTCTGGAGATTCTCAAATGTGAGAATATCCTTTGTTATCTTCAAGTCTGTTAAATAATAACGTTCTGAATTTCTCTAACAGGTCATAAAAACCCTTGTACACTTTTCAAAAAAAATGCCACCTTAAGCTAACTAAATTTCTTAATAGACACGCCCACATTATTCAATCGTTTAACAATAGCCTGATTTATTGCTTGATCTTATCAGTCAACAGATATTTTTCTCACTATGCATTTTCGGACACACGCCTGTTAATAGTTTACGGATTTTATAACAGAAGAACGTTGGATTTGCTTTATGTCAAATAAATTGTCAAGAAAAGAGTGGCCTATAAATAGATTTTTGTTACAAACACAGCAAATAAGGGACAATACTTTATTGGGGTAATAAATAAAAACAGGGTATTATTGGGGTAATAAATAAAAACAGGGTATGTAAAGCGTTTCTAGTGATTCTTAATTGTGAAAATATCCTTTGCTATCTTCTAGTCTGTTAAATAAAAACGTTCCGAATTTCTCTAACAGGTCATAGAAACCCTTGTACACTTTTCAAAAAAATTCTACCTTAAGTTGGGCAGGCGAGAAGTCAGCCTACACAGTTAAAAAAATCAATAAATCACAAAATAAATTCCGTTCATAAAATTGCAATAGCACGGGTCAACCACCTCCTAAAGCCCTTGCCTGAAAGTGTTTACGGAATAGGCAATAAAATATTTTTAATCAACCAGGTAGCAACTAGACATTTAAATATAACATATTTAATTCATTAAGAGGCTAAATTTCGAAAGTTTTATAGTAGAGACAGCACCAATTGAGCTAGTATTCGATATAGAAAGGTTTATCTGCGGATCAAAATTCTCAAAACAAGTCGAATAGCAAACATTAGTCGTCTTTCGCAGGATTAGAACAAGTGACCTTTCTCCACCGATGTGCATATACTGCATAAAAGTGACATAACAAAAGGCGTATAACTCCGAAATGCTATTGATTGGCTTAATTTGTGATTAATGATAATTTTCGCTACTGGCTAGTATAGAGATAGAACTGTAATACCTTTAAAAGGGACACAATTGATTGTGAAAGGTTTGTAAATAAAGAAAGCTAAACCTAGAGCAATTTGGTCCTATATGGACAAATAATTCCAGTATTCCAAAATAAAACAAGTTGGGAAAACCAAAATATTACCTCTCCGAGTAGGGGAAAAGACTAGTATACGACTCAATATCGAAATACTAGAGCAACATTTTTTCGCTTTGTTTTGTCTAACGAGGCTTAAGTCATTGAATAGTTTTCTCTACATTGTCAAAATATATAATCATCCGCTAATCCTTGGTTTCAAATCATTATTTACAAATAATATAAGTTCTATGTTAAATTTTATTCTCTGATGCATACCACTAACCCGATAACGATTAGCCCTTTCACTGATCTAATTGCTACCATGATGCTTTCTTCTATTATAAAATCTAAATCTGATTATTTAAACGTGTATTTAACTTTCGGCTCACTCTGAACCGTTAAAGTCCCTTCATTACAGACACGATAATCAAAACCCAAAGTTTACTCCACCTCAGGTCTCAATTATTTACTCTTTGGTTCACTACCCTTACCAAAATGAGAGTCTTATTTTAGTATAAAGTAAGTCTAAAACAAGGATCAAGGATATTTGGGTACCAAACTTGTCTTAAAAATTGTTAGAAAATATAATGGTTTCATATTGGACTCCTTTGAGACTAAATTTAGTCTTACATAAAAGGGCTCAGTTTTAGAGACTGTAAAAGGATTGCTTCTAGACTTAATTGAGGACTCCTATAAGACACATTTTAATCTCACCAAATAAGGCTTAGTTTTTGAGATTGGAAAGCGATTCTTTCTAGACTTGATTGAGAACACAAATCTGCAATCTTACAATAGCATCCAAATACGACACTCCAGGGAGTCTTACTACAGTGTCCGAAGTAGAGACTAGAGGGAATCTTGCTATAGTGTCCAAATGAAAGACTCTATGAAATCTTACAATAGTGTCCAAAAAAAGACTGCAGGAAATCTTACATTAGCATTCAAATACGACACTCCTGGAAGTCTTACTACTGTATCCGAAATAGAGACTAGAGGAAATCTTACTATAGTGTCAAAAAAAGAAACTCGAGGGAAGCTTACTATAGTATCCCAATAAGACACTCCTGGGAATCTTACTATAGTGTCCGAAAATGTGACTCGGGGAGTCTTACTATAATGTCCAAATAAGGGACTCGAGGGAATCATACTACAGTGTCCAAAAAGAGACTCGAGGGAGTATTACTCTAGTATCAAAATATGAACACCCGATGGAAACTTACAATAGTATCCAAAATAGAGATTCGAGAGAATCTTACTATAGTGTCCAAAAAAGAGACTTAATGGAATGTCCAATTAAGAGACTCGAGGGGTACTGCTACAAGTCTTGTGAATTTAGAAATCCAAACTCAAATAAGTCTCGTTTTTGGACTGCCGGTGTACCTAATGGGGACTTATTACGGTACTTAAATAAGTCTTGAAATTCGAACCGCGATTTCGGCAAGGGTAAGCCTATTGCGGATCAAACTTGATTTACCCGATAGAATCCAGGCCTTGGCTTTCTTCTTGAAATAACTAAACCAAGGATTATTCTATATACAGATTAGTATAGCTTAAGTAATATATAAACAGCCATTTCAAATAATAATATTAAAAAACATGCCTGGAATATCAAAATGAAACAGAGATTTAAAGCTACAAATGCATCGTAATTACGAAAAAGATTTCCACATATTCACTTGATATTATGGATAAAGTGAATATTAAGGTTCGGTAGGATTTCGTAACACATCAAAACAACGCGAACTGCTAACTCGGCGCACTAGTGTGACAACGGACAGACACACACAGACAAAAAAATAGACTACTTTTTAACTCTTTCCGTATTAATTTTGAATTGAGAAAAGAGATTATCTTAAATATTAAAATAAATATAATTAATATTTAATATTTTCTTCGTTAGTTGTTGGCCTTACTGAGCGTTACATCGTTTTGTAAAGAACAATTAAACATTCTTCAGAGACTTGACTAATATTGGCGTTTGAAATGAAGCATACGCCGGTTGCTTCGCCTTACTAAAATAGGTAGTATATAAGGGTGTCGAACTACAGTTAAAAGCAAGAATAACCGCAATTGCGTGAACCTTGGAGGAAGACCCCTCCAATGGAAGGCTAGACGTTTCTCGTAACCCTAGCCGATCGCCGCGTATGTCTTAACCTTAAGGATGATGGTGGTGTTAGAAGCCAGGTGTACAGACTAGTGTCCATGTGGGATGGACAAAAACAAAGACCAGAAGATGGTGGTGTTAGAAGCCAGGTGTACAGACTGGTGTCCATGTGGGATGGACAAAAACAAAGACCAGAAGATGCTGGTGTTAGAAGCCAGGTGTACAAACTGGTGTCCATGTGGGATGGACAAAAACAAAGACCAGAAGATGGTGGTGTTAGAAGCCAGGTGTACAGACTGGTAGTGTCCATGTAGAATGGACAAAGAAGAGAAGGTGGTGGTGTTTAGAAGCCAGTAAGTACAGACTGGTGTCCATGTGGAATGGGCGAAAGACTAAAAGATGGTGGTGTTTAGAAACCAGTAAGTTGAGACTGGTGTCCATGTGGGGTGGACAAATGAACAGATTTGTTAGACAGGCAATGGAGTAATAGCCTGTAAGTGGAATACAATTTCCGGGACTGTATATGCGGTCTGGAAATTGAATACACGTTTGCTCCGATTTGCAAACTGCGAACGCGGTCACGTGGGTGTAACAACGGACAGACAGACAGACACACAGACACGTCGAAATTAGAACCTCTCCGTGACATACGTCACTCGGAGAGGTAATTATGGTTTTGTCTGAAAAGGGGTTAAGACTTTGAAGCACTTAATTTTAAAAATGTTAACGCATTCGTATCATGGGGACGATAGAGTCAAGGGATTTCTCTTATCATTCATTAATAAAAACGGCACACAACAACGTTTCGTCTTCTAACGTTTATTTGTAAACCCTAATTAAATAAACCTGTTAATCCCACTAAAAAGATGTAAAAAATCAGACTTTGTGAGAATGACTGAAACAAACGAGGATTTGAGCATGATTTTTCTACCAAAGTATTCTTAATCTCGTCAAAGTTCTGTATAGGCGTAAATATCTTTACTCTAACCAACTTGTTAACAATGTTGTACCCCCAACCAGTATTTAAGATCGGCTTAAGAGACTTCATCGAGCGGGAAAATCACAATATATTGTATGGTTTGCGATAAAAAAGGTTAAAAAATGTACTGTTTATTAACAAATGTTTTGATTAATCCTAGATTGATACAGCGTTTACTTGAGATGTAAGCACTGAAAGTTTTTGATTTAGCTGTCAGATTGAAGGTAAAATGGGGTATTTAGGATAGCTTTGTTACATTATTTGCTACGTTAAAGATGATAAAAGAGCGTTATTTCGTGCATCTTTAAAAAAAGAACGAAATTAGTCTCCAGGTCTATAGTTCTGGAAAAATACTCATATATTTTCATGGTTTCGGTTAACGCATCAAAATGGCCTTTAAACTTGTCAGGATAATGCCTTCAAGGCAAACACCTAGAATTAAATGTTTCGTGGCATGAAGAGTCACCAACTATCAAAGCAATAAATCACAAAATAAATTCCATTCATAACAATACAAATGGTTCGGCCATGCCCCTAAACCCATTAAGACACGTAGGGACGTGTTTAAGTAAAAATAAAAAACGGATAGGGATAAATCCTTTTGTTATGGATCAAGTTCGAGCTCTTCCCCTAACCCCCTTTTAATGTCATAAAACCAAGTGGGTGGTTAAATTAAAGAAAGGACAATAAATTCCAATGTAACTAAAAAAATCTATGAGCATCAGACAACAATCGAGGGAAGCACCACCCTAGAGTCAAGTTCTGAACGTCTCAAGAATAAGCGACCCTAACCACTAATACTAGTGTTATCATATTCAATATTAAATTTAGTCAAAGCAGGCGTCAAATTTTGTAACTATTGATGTAAAAACCAGTATTTTTCATGATATTCAAATGTATTATTAAGGAACATTTTTAATGACGTAACTGAATGTTTAAATTTAACCATTTCGTAAGATTTCTCTCTTTTGTTAGTTCATTTGTACGTTTCTGTTTGTAACATTCCCCGTTTGTATATACTCTCGTATTGTATCTAGACTCTTGTGCCATGAAGGGGGGTCGTACGCAAGCCCTGGCGGCTTCACGACCCTATCCCTCGAGCCTTATTAAATAAATAAATAAATCAATTGCAACGATAAGAGTAAAGCTCGTTTTGAGGTATAGAAAATTAAATTCCTTAAGTCTGCAACACCATCTAGTTATGTATTGAAATTAACGATTCTGAAATAAATGAAAATATGCTTTTTATCGAATCATTTTGATAAATATTGCGAAAATAATCGCAACGTTTTTAGTCATGTGAACTGTTTTTCAAATTACTCGTTTCGTCATTTTAAGGCAACTAAAGAAACAAAGTGAGTTGGATTACCTGAAGTCAGTACTTTTTCAAATTTTGTATGCAATTCTTTGGGGAATTTAGGAAACCCAAATAAGCATTTTTATATGTTAGAAAAATGTTGCGTACAATATTTCCTTCTATTGCTAGAAATCCACGATTCATGCACTGGCATTAGCTAAATGACACTCTGTGTTGTACTTTGAACTTTTCGCTGGTTCTATATTCTGTTTTAGTATATAGGGATGTATGTCTTTTCTAAAGGTGTTAGTTAAAATCTGTGTTTTTCCCTAGAACAGTGTAAATAGCAGTGAAATTCTAGTGTGAAACTATGTAAATGATTCGGTATTGTAAACATATACAATACTCGTGCTCGAATTGATTGACGTTTACCTAGAAATATTTTGGTTAATTAGCTTAGTCTTTGTTAAAGTAAAAGGTTGCTATACTAGTTTCTGCGAAGAGGGGGGATCAAGAGGTAACAAATTTTTATTTAAATAGAAAAAATTGGTGAAATTTTGCTAAATCAAAAGTGTTTTTGGTGAAACATAGAGTAATTTTGATAAATTGAGCTAAAATTTATCGAAACGTTTTTAATCATTTGAACTGTTTTTCAAAGGACTCGTTTCGTGTTGCTAAAATGCAATGTACAGACTGTTAAAAAAGTCTTTGCGCGTTGCGTTTTTCGCACATATTTTACTATATTTCAAAAACTATTCAAGCTAGCGCTCTGGAATAAAGTGCGTTATAAAAGTTTTGCATTCCTCTTTCATATTTTACCCGTTCCAAAGTTGTCCTTTGCATACTTATACCGGAAACCGGAAATGTCAAAATTATCAACTTTGAAAATATTGGATTCTCGAGGATATAAATGCGATTTTCGGATTCCTTGGGGTCGATTCATATTTGAAAAGTGTTCACCAAATTCAATTCGGATGAATAGGTCACGAGTAATCAGCCTTTATTCAAATTCTGGCAAACTTGGTTAGAGTGGCGATAATTCATAATCGAGTATCGAATCTTTGTCGTAATAATGCTTGTTAGATGTTATGACACTTTATGCATATATATATGATTGGTCTTGTGGCGCAATACTTTGAAACAAATCAGACGTTCATTAAAGGGATGGTGAAGTGGAAAATAAAGTAATTTTTTTATTGATTCTTTTATTAGAATTTAGACCAATCTACTACGTGAAACATCCAGGAAATAACACCGAACGATTTTTAAACGACAATTAGTTTGAAATTTCATGGATAATTTTAAATAGGGATCTCCGACCAATCGCGTAGGGCCCCGCCTTTTTATCCACAATTTTCTCTTGGCACGCTCCGTGTTGAATCAATTTATCGCGAGATTTGAAAAAATTTGCACGATGTGACAATTGTGGCGCGAGACATGGAGTGTGCCACGAGAATTTTGTTAACGAAAAGGCACGGCGTTACGGGATTGGTCGGAGTTAATTTTTTGAAATTATTCTTAAAATCTTAACCTAATTTGAATATTAAAATTAATGGGAGGTATTTCCTGAATTTTTCATTGTGCATACTGGTCTCATGATTAGTAGAAGAATCAATAAAAAATCGCTTTATTTTCCACTTCCCACTCCCTTTAAGAGAAAACTCGCGTCTTTTCAAGAGGAGAAGCGGTTTGAAAATATTGTTATTTTGGCCATGAGCCCGTGATATCATAATATTTAGAACTCATATTAATTACGTCTAGGTCTTAAGCCCGATTCATTGCAGCCTAGAGAATATCTCATTCATGATGGCATATGCGCTTCACGAGATCCCTTCAAATAGACATATTCGACTATTCCATATAAGAAACAACTTCAGAGGAGAGGAGGTTGACTATAGCCTCCCGCGTTTAGCGCAAATGTGAGGCCAGGGATATATTTAATTTTAGAAGTGGGAATAGAGATTAGAGTAATCTAGGAGCGCGTCAAATTCCCGGACCCCCTTCCACGGAAAGGAGGGGAATGAAAGAAGAGGCGTGTCAAAGCGACAAAGGTAAAAAGGAATAACGTATTTTTTGCCGATCCCGTCAGTAACGTCAGCAAAACGTAGTTTAATTGAGCAATACGAAAATTTAAACTTTTCATCACGCGTTAGAGGGAGGGCTCTATACTGGGCAATGAGTCGGACTGAATTAAACACTAACCGTTCTCGAATCCTGCTTCTAAAATTAAATCTATCTCTATTGAGGCTTAATAATAAAGCCGACCACAACCAAAGCATGGGCAAAGGCGTATTTCACAACTGACGTTCAAAGCTACCGATGGAAAAACCTAAAAATTAAATGAAAAAAAATGAATGCCGGTAACAATGATCACTAGTGAAAATAACAGCTATCAGCTAAAACGAACCCGAACGGTAAACACTTGAAGTTGGTCTCTGCGCTGCTGGTCTGCTACTCCTTTCGTTTATTTTCTATGGCAAAAATACTAACTTTGGGAGGTATTGGGATATTAGGCCGTTTTGTGTTTTAAGACTTTTATTGTGTAGGAAAGATAACTAGCCTTTTAAAAGAAATTTTGGATAACTATTAATATCATTATTGGTAACCAGTTAAAAGTTGAAAAATATTTAAAAAATTTGGACGACAATTTTCAAATAACAAGACTTCCTTCGAGTTTCAAATTGAAGAATGCTCGTGTGGTTTATTGAACTATTTTATACAAACAAGACAGTCACTTTCAGCTTGAATTGTTGCTTGATATTTTATTGGACATCCTCTAGCCCTTAAAGGGAGGATGAAGAGGACAATAAAGTGATTTTTTTATCGATTCTTCTTCTAATTATAAGACCATTTTGCATAGTGAAACATCCAGGAAATACCGTCTTCGTTCTTGAACTATCTATTACAAACAAGACTGTTATTTTCAGTTTCAATTTAAGCTTAATATTTGGCTTAACCTCCCTCCGCACTTAAACACATTTTTAATCTTTTATTAAATGACAGACATAAACGCTAAATCGGGTTCAAGTCGGGCCAATCCAAAGCTTCAATTCCTTCGTTCTCCAGAAATCTTATAACGAGTCGGGACGTATGGGTTGGGCAATTGTCCTGTTGAGCCTGAAACCATACACTAAAACAATGTTTTAAGTTAGTCAAGAATAACTATCAGGTTATTAATATTAATACCGGGCACGACGTGGGCTGGTTACTCATACGGAAAAAAAATACCAGCGAACAGTTCGCATCTCTATTTTTAATATTACAATGCTTTACCTCCTAATTTCATTAGAGTTTATGTCTGTCTTTTAGAATACGATTGAGAATGTGTTTAATGGGATGGTGAAATTAAAAATCTAATAATTTTTTATCGATTCTTTTACTAATTATAAGACCATTCTGCATAGTGAAACATCCAGAAAATATCTCCGAATGGTTTTGAAATTCCAATTAGGTTCAGATTTTACGGAAAATTTGAAATAATGACCTTCCGACCCATCGCGTAACGCCCTGCCTTCCTATTGACAAAATTCACGTGGCACGCTCCATGCCGAATGAAATTTATCGCGAGATTTAATAAAAGTTGCTTGCCATGTGACTATCGTGGCACGAGATATAGAGCGTGCAACGGAAATTTTGTTAACAGGAAGGCAGGGCGTTAAGCTATTAGTCAGTGGTGCTTATTTCAAATTATCTTTAACATCTGAATCTAATTTGAATTTTAAAATCATTCGGAGACTGCATTTCCTGAATGTTTCACTGTGCCACTGTGCATATAATGGTCTCATAATAAGAAAAATCGATCAAAAAATCACTTTATTTTTCCTCTTCATCCTTCCTTTAACGACTAGGGGATGTCCAATAAAAGCAACAATTAAAACTGAAAGTGACTGTCTTTTTTGTAAAAAATAGTTTAATAAAGCACACGAACATTCTTCAATTTGAAACTCAAAGGAAGTCTTGTTATTTAAAAATTTTCGTCCAAATTTTATAAATAAATTTGAACTTTTAACTAAATATTAAAATTTATCCAAAGTTTCTTTAAACAGGGTCGTTTTTCTTTCCTACACAATAAAAGTCTTAAAAAGTTAAAACACAAATGGCCTAATATCCCAATACCTCCCAAAGTTAGTTGTTTAGCCATAGAAAATAAACGAAAGGAGTAACAGACCAGCAGCGCAGAGAGACCAACTTCAAGTGTTTACCGTTCGGGTTCGTTTTAGCTGTTAGCTGTTATTTTCACTATTGATCATTGTTACCGGCATTCATTTTTTTTCATTTAATTTTTAGGCTTTTCCATTTGAACGACAGTTGTGAAATACGCCTTTGCCCATGCTTTGGTTGCGGTCGGCTTTATTATTAGGCCTCAACAGAGATAGATTTAATTTTAGAGGTAGGAATAGAGAACGGTTAGCGTTTAATTCAGTCCGACTCATAGCCCAGTATAGAGCCCCTCCATCCAACACGTAATAAAAAGTTTAAAATTTCAGACTGGCTCACTTAAACTAGGTTTTTATGACGTTGCTTACTGGGACGGCAAAAAATACGTAATTCCCTTTTACCTTTGTCGCTATCACCAGCCTCTTCTTTCATATCCCACCGTCCCGAGGAAAGGGGTCCGGGACTTTGAAGCGCGCCCAGATTACTCTGTTCCCTATTTCTGCTTCTAAAATAAAAAAATCTTTCAATGGCCTCACATTTGCGCTAAACGCGGAAGGCTAAGGGCAACCCCAGGCTCCGTTTAGCGAAGCTCAATCGCTTAGCGAACGTTCCTAGCATAGAAGCCATCTCCTCTGAAGTTGTTTCTTATATGGAATAGTCGATTATGTTAATTTGAAGGGATCTCGTGAAGCGCATATGCCATCATGAATGAGATTTTCACTAGGCTACAATGAATCGGGCTGAAGACCTAGACGTAATTAATATGAGTTCTAAATATTATGATATCACGGGCTCATGGCCCAAATAACAATATTTTCAAACCGCTTCTCCTCTTCAAAAGAGGCGAGTTTTCTCCTAAAGGGAGTGGGAAGTGGAAAATATCGATTCTTCTACTAATTATAAGACCAGTCTGCACAATGAAAAATTTAGGAAATACCTCCCATTGATTTTAATATTCAAATTAGGCTAAGATTTTAAGAATAGTTTTAAATAAGGAACTCCGACCAATCCCGTAACGCCGTGCCTTTGTGTTAACAAAATTCTCGTGGCACACTCCATGTCTCGCGCCACAATTGTCACATCGTGCAAATTTTTTCAAATCTCGCGATAAATTGATTCAACACGGAGCGTGCCAAGAGAAAATTGTTGATAAAAAGGCGGGGCGCTACGCGATTGGTCGGAGATCCCTATTTAAAATTATCCATGAAATTTCAAACTAATTGTCGTTTAAAAATCGTTCGGTGTTATTTCCTGGATGTTTCACGTAGTAGATTGGTCTAAATTCTAATAAAAGAATCAATAAAAAAATTACTTTATTTTCCACTTCACCATCCCTTTAATGAACGTCTGATTTGTTTCAAAGTATTGCGCCACAAGACCAATCATATATATATGCATAAAGTGTCATAACATCTAACAAGCATTATTACGACAAAGATTCGATACTCGATTATGAATTATCGCCACTCTAACCAAGTTTGCCAGAATTTGAATAAAGGCTGATTACTCGTGACCTATTCATCCGAATTGAATTTGGTGAACACTTTTCAAATATGAATCGACCCCAAGGAATCCGAAAATCGCATTTATATCCTCGAGAATCCAATATTTTCAAAGTTGATAATTTTGACATTTCCGGTTTCCGGTATAAGTATGCAAAGGACAACTGTGGAACGGGTAAAATATGAAAGAGAAATGCAAAACTTTTATAACGCACTTTATTCCAGAGCGCTAGGTTGAATAGTTTTTGAAATATAGTAATATATGTGCGAAAAACGCAACGCGCAAAGACTTTTTTAACAGTCTGTACATGACTGTTTTCGTTTCGGTGGATTATTCATTTCCCCGTGTATTCCTATGGGATTTTAGGAATTTTAAATTATCGTTTTCGTGTCGGTCAATTGTACCGTAGTTGATCAAAAACGTTTCGATTGTTTTTTACTTCTAACACGAAATGCGTTGTGAATGATGCTTCTTTCAATACCGTTTTACGTTTTCCACGAATTTTTGATTACGTTGCCGATAATTTTGATAAATATAGTACGTTTAGGTTAATGTTTCGGTTTAATGATATATTGCCTTTCTGTTGACGCAACGGAAACATCTTAAACTTGTTGAGACTTGTCCTAATAATCCCCTCGGGGCAACCACCTGTAATCAATTAAATGCTTGAACCCCCTTGTAGGATGTATCACCGCCCCTCTCAATGACATAAACTTGGACATAACACATTTGTGTGAGTTATAAATCACTCTAAATATAAATTCCATTGCCATTAAGACACGAATGGACATGTTTACGTATAAATAAAAACTAGATGGGGATAAAGGTTTAAGCCCCCCCCCTTTAATAAAACCTGGTGGGTGGTCCAATTAATGAAAAATAAATGCTTTGGTCCCATTGAACCGAATTCCCATTCGACAGAAGGGGGGTTTTTTGGGGTCCCATTCGACCGAACGTAGCCAAAGGTGCGATTTTATTATAGTCCCATTGGACCGAAATTCTATTGAACTGGAAGAAGACATACTGTGTGGTTTTGCATTAAATATATTTTTAATTTCACAACTTATTGTTGTTAAAATAAATGTGAGTTGAAAATGTATTACTGCACTTATTTTAACTACGTTTTAATTACGGCGAACACCACCTAACCTAACCTAACCTAACCTAACCAAACGTAACCTAACCTTGTTTGGAGGTAAAAAGATTATTTATATGAGTATTAAAAGCCCGCCTCTTACCACGAACAATTTATTAGCAATAATAGAATTATTTTGGAAAAGATGTCAGATAATTAATTGAAGAATATTTTGGAAAAGGTGGCAGCTAATTAATAGGAGAATATTTTGGAAAAGGTGGCAGCTAATTAATAGGAAAATCTTTTGGAAAAGGTGGCAGCTAATTAATAGGAGAATATTTTAGAAAAGGTGGTAGCTAATTAAAAGGAGAATATTTTGGAAAATGTGGCAGCTAATTAGTAGGAGAATGTTTTGGAAAAGGTTGCAGCTAATTAATAGGAGAATATTTTGGAAAAGGTGGCAGCTAATTAATAGGAGAATGTTTTGGAAAAGGTGGTAGCTAATTAAAAGGAGAATATTTTGGAAAAGGTGGTAGCTAGTTAAAAGGAGAATATTTTGGAAAATGTGGTAGCTAATTAGTAAGAGAATGTTTTGGAAAAGGTTGCAGCTAATCAATAGGAGAATATTTTGAAAAAGGTGGCAGCAAATTAATAGGAGAATATTTTGAAAAAGGTGGCAGCTAATAAATAGGAAAATCTTTTGGAAAAGGTGGCAGATAATTAATAGGATAATGTTTTGGAAAAGGTGGTAGCTATTTAAAGGGAGAATATTTTGGAAAAGGTGGTAGCTAATTAAAAGGAGCATATTTTGGAAAAGGTGTCAACGAATTATTGGTACCAAACCAAACCAAACCATACCAAACCTAAACTAACCTAAGCTAACCTAACCTAACCTAAGCTAACCTAACCTAACCTAACCTAACCTAAGCTAACCTAACCTATGCTAACCTAACCTAACCTAACCCAACCCAACCCACCCGAAACCAAAATATTAAAATTTTAATTTAAAATTTAAAGACATTGATGGAACTACCATTAAGAAGACTGTACTTCATTTTAAGCACAATTTGTTTATTAATTCTATATATCTCTTGCCTTGAAAGGAATGAAAGTGAGCGTTTTAATTAGTATCACGAAACATTTACTTTTAATATTATTAACATTCCTTTCGGAGATTCGAACCAACAACCTATCGCTTCGCAGTCCAACATCGTATCCACTGCACCACCGAATCGCTGACGGCTACAGTGTTTCAAGTTATATTCATGTATTTTTTAGGGGCATATTCGGACGATTGGGATTTCGGTCCATCGGGAATAAAGCCATTGGTCTGGAAATCTAAAATCATTGCGGGATATTCGGTCGAATGGGATTTCGGTCCATTGGGAATTCGGTTGAAAGGAACGATACCAAATAAATTACATTGATAGCAATGCAAGGAATCTAGTGGCACTGCCACGCCCCCCTCCCAAAGCCCTTTAGACACGTTTGTACGTGTTTACGTATAAATAGAAACAGATGGGGATAAATTCTTTTGTTATGAATCAAGTTCTTCCTCATCCTCCCCCTTAATGTCATTTAATATATATACCTGTTGGGTGTCCAAAAGGGAATTTTGTAAACTATAGAGAGTCATTTCACTTCCGAACTCTGGAGAGAAAGGTTGTTGACAAGGTTTGAAACAAATCATGTGTTACGGTATATGTAATTCTTTTTTTGGTTAAAATGTCACTTAAAATGTGTGCTAAATAGAAAATATACGAAACAGTCAAGCTATATTCGAGTATACTTTTGTTTGGATCAGCATTTTAACTACTCATCAACTACCAAATCGTATTAAAACTACTGTAATCCTTATGTTCTGAGTTTTTTTAGTAATATTTGTTCATTTTAACTAATTACCAGCTACCAAGTTGTGTAAAAACTGCCGTATTTTTTCTTTTTTGATACTAAAATGTACTATCGTTTTAACCCAGTAACTCGCTTAATAACCAATACAAAAAAGGAGTACACATAGAACATCATCGTAGCTTAATTTGTACCCTTTTTAATAAACTACGTAGAACTTATCTCAATTGAAACTGGTTCTTTAATATAAGAAGACAAAAACATACATGGAGACCTCAAAATCATACAGAGAATAGCATTACAGGATGGTGTAGAAAGGGTCTACTGAACCTATAGAATTACCAATAAATCATCCACTAAATGTATACAATATCCTAAAGATACACGAAAATAATAACACCATGGACACTGAGCGCCGTCACCAAGTCACGTGACATCATACCGATACGATACACCAAAAGTCCTCTATAAATTCGAATTTCCCGCCAACAACATCACGTGATAAGTGTCGTCAACCCCCCCAACCATATTTCCTCCGTCTGGCACGGTACCATCTAGAGCGAGAGGCAAGAGATAGATAGAAAAGGGGGGAGAAACAACCCCCTCCTCCCAGCTACACTAAGTACCACCGTATACGGACAATCTTGTCCGTATACAGTGGTCAATATTCTCTTCGATTTCATTTTTGTTATCTCCTAAGACGAAGCTCGTTAAAGTTAGAGAATTAGGTTTTGGGATTTATGCCTTTATATTTCTTCAGATTTTTCATCAAGAATAAAGTTTTGATATTATTAAACCGTAAATTGTCTTAAATTTATTTTATGGCCCTCAGGAAAATATTCCCTTCGTTAAACTATTCTATTGAGGGTTGCATAAATGGCGCCCAAACAGGGACTCGAAGCAACTAGGCCTTAAGCCTCTGTTAGTCCCGTAATAAAATACTGTTTGTCATTGTTGGTTTATGCGCCCCCCACGTGACGGTTAGCCTCGGCTTCCACGTTGGTAACTAATTAAGTTAATAAAGTAAATCTAAATTAATCATTATTAATTTTAATAATAAACTAGAGATAAAATTATCCTTAATTTTAATGTATTGAATTGAGACAAATTAATTGATTATTTTGTACAAACTTAACTTAATAACCCTACTTGATTATTGTAAAACTTAAATTAAATAAAATAATTCGGATAATAAACAATGGAGATCTCCTCATGATACTGAGGATGAGGAGGATGAATCAAAAGTACAAAAAGAGGAAGACTATTCAAAGGAAGATCTTTTTGCCTTTGCGGGATATGACGGCGCCTCGCTAGCACCGCCTGAAATAGACGATCCTTTGGAGACCTTTAACAGTATTCTTCGCCTCGAAGACGATAAGGACGAAGAAGAAGCCGATAAGAAAAAGAGGACTGCAGCCTCGTCAGCTTTGGGATTTTCTCCCTATCAATTAAACCCTAATAAGAGCATTCCCGCTCCCCAGGGAAGTTCAACACCCTCTAATTTCCCTCCTCAAACTGGGTTTGATACCCTTGTTCCTCCCAAACTAGAGACAAAAAGCGTAAGGCCAAAAGTTAGTTTTGCAAACACGTTACCTAATCCCAGAGTTGGAACTACCGGAACTCAAATGTTTCCGTCTCGTCCCATTAGAGATACTGGTTCCAATAGACAACCCTTTCAAATTGGACCAGATTACAGATGAGGAATTAAGGTCCTTTATGCTGCCTTTACTCCAATAACTCAGGCTAATGCCTTAGCTCAAAATGTAGCAATAAATACTGCATTAGCTGCTAGTTTGGACAAGTTAGTTAGTGATTTGCCTGCCTTAATGAATAGAAGTACAAATCCTCAACACGTTTGAAATTAATTATTATACCAATTTAAAAACCGAGCTTGTCTTAAACACCTGAGAGTTAGCTACACCCCGCGCACCAATGTGTAAGAAACCTTACAGGGGAAATCAATAAACTAAATATTTACTATTTTCAACTTTTCTTTTCTTTCCTCCGTTTGTCGGAATCGGTGTCGCTTTTCTCTTAACGGGGAATTGGGAGGGGTGACGTGGTGGGATGGTCCGGGTTGCGGGATGCTGGACGCGTGTTGTTTTCCGCGACGTTATTTACCGTGGCTCCATCGTGATTCGTTCGCCGTTTATGACGCAATAAATTATCTCTCCGCGGCAATGACTTATCGCAAAATAAATATTACCGTGTGACGGGTGAGGTTCTGCTGTTTCGTGAAGACATCGGCGCATGTGGAACAGGAGTACATCTTGAAATCGAATGTGACCATAGCACCCATTTCACCTCCCTTTTATACAATTTTTAAGCTCACGTATATATTGTTTCACCCTTTCCCGTGATTCCCATTGGATAAAAATTTTGTCAGCCTTAAAAGGTGTCTTTTTCCTTGGATTTTCCGGGGTTTCAAATTTTCCCCATCAACGTACAGAAATCCATTTGCACCTGGTTTAAGATGGTGTAATATGGAAGACCCAAAAAGAACCTTCTAGAAACAATGGAATGTTCTGGAATCGGAAAGAATATTCTAGATGGTCAGATATGACCGACACTTCATTGTACATCCGAATTCGGCTAATATTGTAGTGTAAAGTCGACATGACACTTTGATGTGAAGAGTCCCTCGAGTCTAAGAAATTTACTCCTCTGATAAAAAAACCCAAACTGTATCTCAAACTATAGTAGCAGGTACAATCGTACGCGAGGGGTTTGTCACCCAATTTCCGAATGTATATATATGCTATAGAGTTTGACCACCCAGAATCGTGAGTGATTATCACCTCGGTCGAGTCGTCAAGTTGACATGTTAGGTTAGGATGCACGTGTTTTCACCATCTAGATTGTTCGATACGAGGGGTCGGATACATCTTATTCTATACACTATGTCTTTTGACTTATCAGCATAATTCGAACTAGTGGACGACCACCCAGTAATAAAACTTCATTTCTTACCGTTTTGTGTTTTTTCTGGGGGAATCCCCGAAAGAAACCAGTAATTCATAGATGTATGGTTTTTAATCCTACAATTCATACTAACTGTTTGAAGTTTTATTGTGATTTGGTGAAAATTCGTGGAAGGGTTAGAGGTTTTCATACTACACTAGCTCATGGGGACAGGGACCATTTTCAATATTCTACTCACAACGTTCTTTCTACCTCAACGAGAAAAGTTCATCTTTCTTTGGATAACTAAATTTAAAAATGGTCGCGGGAAATTTACCCATTTTTGATGTGTGCCCAGATGCTATATACAACCAGCAGGGAGAAGACGCTGAAGAATTAGTAATTGATAGTTATAACGATAGTGTGATTAACTGTTTTTAGGAAAATGGTGTCGAATATAATTTTGAAGATAACGAAGGGGTTAATTTTGTGGTGGAGGAGGCGGAAGATAGCCATGACAGGCTTCCAATTTTGAGTTTGGGGGACTTGTAAGTAATTTTATATTTATAATAGTATCATCATGGATTCATGCGTGTTATTTGGGTCTGATTTAATTTCGATCTTAATAGAGATGCTTTGGACGATTACGAGGGTAATCCGACACCGCAATTTATCGCTAGAGTCATGAATTGTGACGGATATAAGTAAATAAACAGGGTGTTTTAATTAGTCTGTTAAATAGTACTAATAAAATTACAATATTAGAATTATCGCTAACATCCGCGAATTGATGATGCCCAACTTATTAATTGCCGGGGTTGAGGGATAAATGTTGATGCTTGAAGACGTAACCGCCGAGCAGACGCACCCCATGTATTTATAGTTAATTATATAAATAGTATAGGGATAATTAAATAGGGTGAAAAATGTATCTCATATGGTTTCGCGAGTGGTCGAGTTTTTGGCGGGAACCCGCGGATGAATACACTTCCCCGAAACTATTTCCATTCCAATGCGGGTTAAAAGCCAACACCCAGCATGCTGAGGGGATGGACATATAGCATTTTTGAGTGCGAGATTTTGAATACAATATTTAGGAAGGATCTTTGTATTTCGGTGTTAATTCTCTATAAGATATATATATATTCAATCGTATAGCTAGAAAGATGTGCTTTCCTCTATTTACTTCTAGTATTGGGAGTTGTACATTTATTTAAATTTTTATTTAGCCCAGAGAGAGATCCGCATCACGTGAAGTACATCCCGAATGGGCCGTACATAACCGCTAATTGCGATGGATTCAGGTACTTAATTAGTTTTCAACATAATCATACATTGTGTTTTCATAATTTGTTCGATTAATTTCATTGTTCTAAGTGTCTTGGCTGCGACATACGCAATATTCATTAAGAGAATCAACCCCGAAGTTGATAGTGAGACGAGGGCGCAACTCTTGGAGTTTGACCGGGGCATAATGAACCACATCAATCGGTTTATATTATCTGATTCTTTGGGGAATTTGGAGGATTCATACATTTACAATTAAAGTTGTTTTATCCTTGTTATTTTATTGGATTTATTAATCTCCTAAATGATTATTTACAATTTCTTTGTGATTATAAATCCACTAGGAAAATAAAATACATTTAGATAGTGCGCATAAATACTTTTTATTATTACGGACAGTTGTATGATTTAGCATGCAAGTAATCATCGGACCATCATCATCGATTTGGTTAGCTTTTGGGCATCCTACTTCATTCAATTCTATAACTTCTCGATTAGTAATGTTCAACAAAAAGAAACACTTTTCCTCCCCTTTACAGAATACGCGGTCGTAACCCTGAAATGCAGATCGGAGGCACTCCCCGACTTTTTCGTAGGGGGTTACCCCATAATCCCATTCCAGGCCGTGCAGGTTGTTTAGAAGCCACCTGTTCTGACGCACAGTGTCGTATGTAAGTTCTTTTTCACTGTAAGGGGGCGCGAAAGACCATGAGCCAACCCTCGGTATTTTCTCTACGGTTTTAACGGCCATCTCCTAAAGTCCACAAAAATTATACTTACATTGTACTTGATGGCTGTTCCTTCCTTACTCATCCAGCTTGAGTGAGATTGTGATATGGTTTAACTCAGGGTACTGGCTATTTATACTATTTAATAAGATCATCATCCTAGCTTTGACTGTACATTAATGGTGTTTACGCCGTGGCTTTTTTCGGGAAGATTATTCTCGAACAATTTACAACTTTGAATGTAAATTTTACGTCATGGCCTTAAACAACGTTAACCTGGGTTTTATGGTGAATTTTAATTTTTCTAGAATAATCTAGTGACTTGGGTTTTATGGGGAAATAAAATTTTTCCCAGTAGGGATTTGTGATTTCTACCTTTGGGATCATCTCAAGGACTTGGTGTACAAGAGTGAAGTCCGTGATGTGGACGACTTGCGACAGCGAATACTTGAAGGGTGAAACAATCCGAAACATTCGATATTTTTGGCATTTTGTAAAAAATCATCTCGTATAGCTTCACTTCTAAACGTAATTGCTAGCGGATTTGGTCACGTCTTAAAGTTTCCTGTATTATTTCTGAGTCTCCGATAAATTTTGGATATATCTTGGGCAACGTAAATGTTAACACCAATTAATTTAATAATCGCTTCCGCAATTACATTTACATTTTCGTTTTGTGGTTCAGTATGGCCTATAATTTCTACACTATCGCTGTTTTGGGGATACTGTAGGTCAGAAACCGTAGCCTCTAGGTAATTGACCTTTTCTTTTAAATCTTTGTTTTCCGCGATTAAAACTTGTTGACTTTTCTTTATATCTGATATAACAGTATCTAAATTATCCATTTTTTTAAGGAAATCATCTATACTGGTTGAGCAAACGTTTGCCGATTGTTCGAAGTCATTAATTTTCTTCTCGATTTTTTTAATGAATCTAGCTTTCCTGACATATCCTTCATCATACTCATCATAATACCTAGTTGGTCATTGGTTGCATAGCCACTTACAGTGTTTACAGATTCCAATTCAGCATGTTCTTCAAGTTGTTTACATTCTTCACATTTCCAAGTAATTTTTCGTCCGCTCGATTTTCTCAAAGTTTCAGAACTAATTCCCACACATTTTGAGTGGAAGTAATTTTCACATTCACCAGCGCACTTAATTATATCTTTCGGCATATTTGGATCAAAAGATCCGTCACATTTGTTACACGAGTCTGCCATTATCTATTAACGAAATCAAAGCGGGAGCTCAAAAAATTGCGACTATTCGCCTCAACGGCCATTTATTCCATTGATGGAACGAAGACATCAAAATTTTCCAATTAAGTTGAGACTGTTCAATGTAGTTAATATATAAGCGTAACAGTTCACAACGTTCCACGATAGAACTTTAAGCAGACTTAGTGTTGTCACAATGATAGAGCAGTCACATACGGTGTTGGATCACGGTCACCAACTTGAAGCACACTTAGTGTTGTCACAATGGTAGAACACTCACATACGGTGTTGGATCAGGGTCACCAATTCGATTTATAAACACCACACTTCAGTATCACACGTTCCGTTGTCTCGATGCTGCCACACACCTGTTTACGCAGACCGCACTCCACTAGATTGCTTGGGACCAGATCAGAAACAGGTTTGTATAACTTCTTAGCACTTGATTTGTCACAAAACTTTGATAGCCACACGCGCCATATTGCAATTGAGTACAATAGCGTGAGGAAAAACGTCAAGTGTTCGTAGAGAATACCGCGCGAAGTTCGGAGCTATAGTCCAGCATTCCAGAAATATCAAAATTATGGGACATTTGAATTTTTATCCAGATTCCTTGTTCTCCCAAATTTGGGGTCTTTACGAAGGCGTACGAAAATTTATTTCTAACCAATTTTTATAAAAACACACACACTCGCGTAATACATTTTCGCGAAAATAACTTCTAAATATTTAATTAAGCTAGTTGGTTAATTGTCCGGCGAACTTAAAAATTTTATGGAGCGATATAAAACCACGTCCTTACTCTAGCACAGCCGCAGCGTTCATCTAGGTTATTAATATGTTTTGGTTCATTTAGTAAGTTAACCAAGTCATTTTCATCAGAGGTTGATACATCAGGTGTAATACAAGCTTTCTTGTAAATATTTGCTATCAAATATTCAGTCTTGATTTCTGAAAATTATTGAGTCATTTTTTTCGTTAAATGTTAGAAGGTCACAAGAAAAATACTCAGCGTGAGTCATATCAGTTGTATTACTAGTAGTATTTACTACGTCAGGATTTTTGCCTCAAATAATCATTCTTATCCGGAATAAAGCGTTAAGTGGAGTTGGATGGTCATCTAAACCACCTCGTGAACGAAATTGAGAAAAAAGTTCTCCAGACAATCTTGGTTGAGACGAGAGTTAAGAGATATTTTATGCCATACATATTTTCATATTAAAAAATAAATCCTTGAGAGATTTAATGGAAATAATTAAACCTTTCTGAAATATTTGCAAACATTTTGTACGTTTGCACCTCATGTCATTTACAAGCTCACTCATTTCATCCAATACTTCTAATTGTTCTCGTAGATTTACGCCAAAAGCACACTTAATTTTAATGGAGTCTTTTTCAGTGTACGTGTTAAAAACTTGGAACCAAGCATTAATCTTTTCTATAAAAGTAGAAGTTTCTCTAATATCTTCTAAATCTTCATCTTTGCCTTTATCGTTTTGTTTTGAGATGTAGAGAGAATGTAAAGCTTTAGCAACATTATTTGATAGAAGTTGGGCAGCTAATTTAACATTTTGTCTAGTTGGTCCTCTACAATCCAGATGAATAGGTTTCAGTTTGTGACACATTTTTATTTCATGGTAATCAAGTTTGCATAAATCATCGACGGGTTTCCTATTAACGAATACGTCACCATCTTCTAATAAAATCCTTTATCTAGCAGCCAATTCCGAATTAATTTTAAAGCAAAGCAGTATATTAACTGATCTTCATCATCTGGATGTAAAAATTAATACCTATTTATGTTAATTCCAAGCTCCCTCCGCAGCACCATATTTCCTCCCCCCCATATTACAAACGGTAGCGACGGTACATAAACTTTAGATATGATTTCTAAAAGCATTTTCGTTCTCATTTTTTTATCAAAACCAATATAACCTGGCTGTTTCCATATTGGAAAAAGCCCTCTTACCATGGCCACCTGCATTTGGTCATGTTTTCCAACAACCTGGTCTGATTTTACATGGTATTCAAACTGTCTTTGTACCTTCATTTCATCAAATGTCAGCACGGCTATTTTGTCGAGACTATTTTTCTATCACCTGTAATTTTCATAACTTTTAAAATATCATGTAAAATGCCCTGCCTTAAGTTTATTTTTGAGCGTAAGATCTTAATGTAGACAGTCCAGAAAGGGGAATACGCATATCGTTTCTCAAAATTAGAAGCTCGTTTGCTAAAGTAGCGAAGCGTAAAGGCTTTTGACAAATCATTAGGTGACCATTTAACCTTTATCTTGTCCACTATAATCTTTATTTGGCTTTCCGAAAATACTGTTCTTAATATTTCCGCATTCTTTTCATTCAGTATTTTTTCTTCATCTTTTCTTTTTTTACTTCTTTCTGACTCGTATATATACATCTGCCTGGCAATTTTTATCGGTATATTTCCAATACCTAGTGCTTTTGACTTGCCTTCTCCAAGGAGTATTTTACTTTCAAGCTACTTGTATGTCTGGAACCGTTCCCACAGAATGCAAAAGTGGTGAATGGAGACGGTATCGATAACCCATTCATTTTTCACTGTTGCAGTAAGACACGTCGATGCCAATAATGCTTCTGCTCTATAACGACGCGATTGTCTCTTCGATGCAGTTTATGCTTCTATGTCCTTGTCGGCCGCAATTATAGCAAGCATTGTGAAAACCACCGCGGCCTCGTCCGCGTCCACGTTCCTCTTGCCTTGCCGCGTACACCTGAGGTTTCTCTTGTTCCTTTTTCTCTTGTGTACCTGATAATCCCTCAGAATAAGCAGCCGATTCGATATCGTGTTCTGCACCTGCCACACGTTGCACATTTCTTGCGTATTCTATTAATAATATCTCTTGTACTACATCAGGTACAAATTTACTATCATCATACCGATAAATCTCAGAAAACTACGGATTGATATGAGTCCGGTAACGTGCCAATCATCATAGTTGCATATTCCGCATCTCCGACTTTATTTCCAGCTTCCGCAAGTTGTAAATGAACGTTGTTCAAACGAGCAAGAAAGTCGGGTAATGGTTCTCCATCCTTTTAGCGAAAAATTCAGTCAGTAAGTTGCCAACTCTTGCTCTGGAAGTTGGTTCATATCGCTTCTGTAAGGCATCCCATAATTCGTGTGATATTCTCAGGCTTGGATACAAACTTCTTGTGTCGGGGGAAATGGCTCAGGCTATTGTTCCAAAAGCCCTTGACTCTCTAGTTTTAAAACTAAGTATCCTCTAGGGACTTGCTGGCGGCTCGGGGGCTTTTTCCAATTTGGGTACTATCTCCCAGAGTCCTCGTTCCCGTAGTAATAACTCTATTTCATATTTCCATGTTCTGTAGTTAGATGAATATAACTTTACCACCTGATGTACTGAATTGTGCTCGTCCGCCATCTTGATCAGGCTTAGCATCGTGTAATCACAGGTAAAACCACGCACTGCTACCACTTGTTAAGGCTTGTTAGGCTTATCTGTGAATTCTCTTGTGATACTATTCAATAATGACGCCGTAATTAGAAGCATACTGGTTTATTTATGTTAGTAGAACATGGTTTACTAAATAAATAGTGAAGTATTAGTTTAAACTGGAGAAAGTTACTGACTATCTCATCTCAACTCTGGCTACCAATTGAACTGCCTTTCTAATATTATCTTGGGAAGAGAACATGAATAGCAATAAGGTCGTCTGCTAGAGATATTCGGTTCAGTTCTGTTAAATTAGTTAAATTATTTAATGTGCAGTCAACAAAAACCGGTTGTGTTAGATTTTGAGCAGGAAGTACATCACATTTGAGAGTCCTTTAAAAGAAACGAAGTTGGGAAATTGGCTAAATAAAATAGGAATTTTACCATTTTTTTTAAAGAAAGGGTATAAACTAGTGATATCCACGTAATGGATATTTTCTGCACCTGTTGTTTTATGGTACAGTTTGTTAGCGCTACAACGACCACCGAAGAGGGTTTAACCTTTACTAGTCTTAAAACGAATATCGTTTACTAATATCTAGGGTGCGATTCACCTGCACAGTGATAAATTTTTTATATCACGCGTTATGACTTTTCAGCGTTACGCTCGTAACGCAAACCTCATAACGCAAATTTTAAATATCACTCTGAAATGCGATTCACCGACATTTGCGCTATCTAGCGGGGATAACTTAAGGCGTTAACAAAGAAAATAATTTAGGGCGCCAAAAATTTGAATTTTGTCGTCTGCTCGCGAAAATTTCAACAATATTGAGGGAATAACCACATTTAAAAATACCAACAACGCCTAGGAAACGTGGGAAAAAGGTTTATGAAGAGCAACTGAATATGTTGCTAAGTTTTAGGGAAGAAAATAAAGACATAGTAATAGGAACTTTTAAATTCTCGTAAATTAATTATGATTAAAGATGGAATCAGCAAGTCGCAACGCGAGTGGCTAAAAGTGCGCCTCTTTTTAGTGTAAAAAGGAACTAAAAGAGCAATATTGTGGAAAGTGTTGCAATAAATGAGCTAATTAGCATTAATTTGGAAAAGGTAGCGACATTAAAGGGTAAAAACTTTTCCAATTTAGTAATACATTGGAAAAGGGAAAATTTATTCAGTTAATAAAACTTGAACAAAAACAAACGCACATTTAGCCGCTTATGCCGCAACGAAACTCGCGCCACGAAGGTACTGCAGCAGTGGAAAACAAGTTGGAAAAACCAAAATATTACCTCTCCGAGTCAAGAGGTCTACTACTGCAAACTTATTTACCTAGATATGGTATTATTTCTCTTTTTTTGAAGTAAAAATTTACAAATTGTTGAAGCAGTATTCCAAGCATTGCGAATATACAGTAAAGCAGACAACATTTTACATCAAATAAGGATAAATCTTGGACACATGGAAATCAGTCAATGGGGAAAAGAACAGGAAATGAAGTGTGTAAATTTTGGAGAGATATAACCTTTATGTGTTTGTAAAGGCCCAATTGTCTACGCTTCAGCTGTTTACCCGATATACTCATAGCTACATTCACAACTGGTTTGCAGTGTAAACACTATCGTCTCGTCTCACCTCAACAATGTTTTTAGTTTGCCAACATGCGTGTTAAGGTTAAATAACACCAAAGCTGATTTGTGGCTAGGCGCACTGAAAGTCTTGCGCACCATAAAAAGAATGAACACTCCGTAGCTAATACCCGTTTACCATTAGCCCTTTCACTGGTCTAATTGCCACCATGATCTTTTCTTCTATTTTAATAACTACACCTGATTATTTAAGCGTGTATTTAACTTTCGGCTCACTCTGAACCGTTAATGTCTCTTCAATACAGACACGAAAATCAACACCCATACTTTACTACACCTTGGGCCTCAATTATTTACTCTTTAGTTCACTAGGCCTATTACGTATAATACTTGATTTAACCGACAGAGTGTAAGCCTTAGTGTTCTTCTTAATATAACTAAAGCAAGGATTATTCTATATACAGATGTAGTATAGCTTAAGTAATATATAAACAGTCATTTCAAATAATAATATAAAAAAATGTCCTTGGAATATCAAAATGAAATAGAGCTTTCAAGCTACAAAACTACTAAAGGCATCGTAATTACGAAAAATACTTCCACATATTCACTTTATATTATGGAAAAAGAGAATATTAAGGTTCTGTATGATTTCGTAACACATCAACACAAGGCTAACTGCTAAAGCGACGCACTAGTGTAACAATGGACGGACACACACAGACAAAAACATAGACTGCTTTTTAACTCTTTCCGTATTATTTCGGCTATTATGTTAGGGTAAATCAGAACTTACATCCTCCAATACCGGACAATGAACTACTTTTAATGATCAAACGCAATTTAAGACCAGAGTTTAAAGGATTACTTATGTTCCTTCCAATGTATACAATCTCCGATTTGCATGATGCGTGCTTAAAAATAGAACAAACGTTCGACTTAGACCTACCCCTCTCATCCCAAGATAAACCCAATCCTATCACACAACAAAATATTGCTGTTAGAGAGCAACCTATAGCTAGTTTCGATACTATGAGAGAACTCTATGTTTGAAATTTTATAAATTGCTTATGCGTGCCTATCACCCGAGGGGGTAGACACATAACGTTTTGGTGTACACCCGAGTTCATAATTGCAGGAGTTCGTGTGAGTTAGCGAGAGTTAGCGTGAGTTATCGAGAGTTCGCGTGAGTTATCGAGAGTTCGCGTGAGTTATCGAGAGTTCGCGTGAGTTATCTAGAGTTCGCGTGAGTTATCTAGAGTTCGCGTGAGTTATCTAGAGTTCGCGTGAGTTATCTAGAGTTCGCGTGAGTTATCGAGAGTTCGGGTGAGTTGACTTGAAATTCCCTTGAGTTGACCGGGTTCGCTGGAGTTTCTCGCGTGTTCGCTAGAGTTTCCGCGAGTTCGATAGAGTTCTCGCGAATTCGATAGAGTTCTCGCGAGTTCGATAGAGTTCTCGCGAGTTTGATAGAGTTCTCGCGAGTTTTCATCGAGTTCTCGGGAGTTCCAAGGAGTTCAAGAAAGTTCCCACGACTTCGAGAGTTCCCACGATTTCACGAGAGTTGCCAAGAGTTCGTGAGAATTCTCACGAGTTCGTTAGAGTTTTCACGAGTTCGTTAGAGTTTTCACGAGTTCGTTAGAGTTTTCACGAGTTCGTGAGAATTCCCACGAGTTCAAGAGAATTGCTATGACTTCGCAAGTAATCTTAGCCTAATGTTGGTTAATAAAGTATATAGAATATAAACTCTAAAGATGTTTTTCGTTTCTTGTTCGTTTATTATTATATGTTTATTTTACAAATAGTGTGAAATAGCAGAAAGAATTTTAACTTCAAAGCGAAGTTTATTTTCTTCAATAATGGGTTCTGGAACGTGACACAAATAATTTTTGATGTCATAGAAACCGTGAGCCTTAACTATTATCTGCTGTAAATTTCCAGCTTTATTTATTTCGTACCAAGTACAGAGGACTCCAAGACCTTTACATTTGATAAAAGGAGATGGCTTAATCGGAGCGCTGTCTAAAGAATACATTTGTTGTTTCCCTTTTCCTGACAAATAGCTGAAATCTATTATACAGCCAATAAGAAATTCTTTTGACTTTTCTTTGCGAAAGGCTCACCAATCGCCTTTTATTATTTCATCTGCCTTCCAAGCATCTTGACTAGAATTTTGCCGAGATTTAGGACCGAAACTATATGGTTTAACGTGAGAGTTCTCTATTACACGCTTTAAACGATCACTACTTAATGTACATTTTTCATCGCTCAAAAGCCAGCGCAGTGTTGATTTTCTTATGACAAAGTGTTTACCGATTGCGTCCGAAATTCACCTGGATTGGGATAAACATTATTCATATCACGACAAATCTCTTGATCTAAGAGATGAGAATGAAAGTCAATTATTACCAGAAACCGATGAAAGAGTGTGGTAATCATGCTGTAAAGAAGGGTCTACGTTAAAGACATCATCAATAGGTAGGCGTGTTTCCACGGATGGTTCTTGGATCAAATTTTCGATGTCGTGATCTTCTATGTCATTTTGCGTATATAAGGTGTCTGCTTCGGAAGATTTGGTGCATAAGGGTTGGAAATCCATAGGTGTGAATTTAGTTTTGCAAATAATTCCTAGTTATTTAGCTTCTCTTTTTGCCCAAACCAATGAAAATTCTACTTCCCTTTTAATTTCCAGATCTGACGGCAAAACACTGTTTAGCTTTTTCCTTTCAGCTCTTTCATTTTGAGCAAAAACAAAATCGCCTGATAATTTACAAGCTATTTCGTTTTGTAGCTCAATGCGCCTGAGTCTGTGAAGGAGATCTAACATTGTAAAACTGACAACGGTAGAAAACGTTGTTGTCAGTGATCTAACAGCTCGGAAAAATTCTTCACAAGCCTGACTTGAAAATAGCTAAGGTAAAAAATTTTCACAACATCCAGAATCTCTTAGTATTCTGATTACGTTGACCATTCCGTGCGCGTTTAATTCAATGCAGGAATAGAGATTTGATGTGAGGAAATTAGCTTCTAGGGTTTATTCGGGATGGTTTTTGACCCAAGTCTTCCACACGCGAGCGAAGAAAGTGGCGTACCATATTTTAGCTAGTCTTTCTAAGGGTTTGAGATCTTTATCCAAAAAAGCTTCGATCATGTTTGTCATGAGAGAAAGGTAAGCCAATGTTCCTTCACACTTTGGCACATGTTTTTGGAGATTTTCACGTACATGAGTAGAACAAATTTTTTCGACTGATCTGAAGTTCATTCGGTCAGATCCATCCAAATCTTGAACACAAAGACAGTGTTTGTCCTTTGAAACGCTCTTCTGGAGTGTTTTGAGATGGGTTATACTTGCAAGTTTATTTCCCAAAGGTAGCACCACGGATGGCTTAGTTAGCCAATTTCTAGCTTTAGTCCCCATATGGATTGGGTCTTGTATGCCGATTAAATCTGAAGACTCATTGATATCTGTGTAATACCAGCTTCTCCAGTGCTTTGGGATCGTAGAATCTTTATTTCCAGCCTTGCTGCCTATATTAGTTACAACAAGCATAGCACGTAGGCAACGGCTATCACCATCAGTTGACACACCAAGTATTTTCACACCCTTTTCTTGAAACGAACGCTGTATGTAGTTCCATCTTCTTAAAACCGATTGTCGGTGCCGAAAAGAGAAATGCAAATAGGTGGAGCTTTATCTCGTAAGGGTTGAAGCATAACCGCGTAAGCTATGTTTGCACGGGTCTGAGTTTCGAAATGTTTTTCAATCTCTTTGTCGGATCGCACCAAAAAGAAATTCTTGGCTGGTAAGCCTGTAGTGTCTTCAACAGGAGCTACAAAACCCACAAGAGTATTGGTTGATTCAGAGTATTGTACTCCAGATTTTATCCTAGTTCCATCCTCGCTTTACCACAAAATCTTTGGTAAATCATCATCTTCGAGATATTTTAGAACCTTTTCAACCGCTAGTTCCCATTCAGCTAAAGTGTTCCGAGTATATATTAATCTTTCAACTGTCCTACAGTTTGGAAGTTTCAAATTAGTCGCCAATGTTTCATATGCTAAGGGGCCGCCGACGATTCGAAGGTAAGATGCAAAGAGTGAAAACAATATTCGTACATTGATGAAAAAAATATCATCCTACGCTTTTCAAATAGTTTTTTCGGATTTCCCAATTTAAAATTAATTAACCAGATTTGAAACGTTGTTCACGTTTACAACCTCGAATCGGCACTAATATACTAATTAATAAAAAAATTAAACAACATTTCCTAGCGTGCTGAATTATTGCAAATCCAATGAACGTGGTTTGAAATTAATAGAACTAACGTCTAATTAGTTTTGCAATTAAAACCGGGACAATCGAAGTTGTGTGGTAGTTCAGACGAATTCAGCCAGAAAGCTTTTAATTAGTTCGATATTATACTAACCCCCTATTGGTTAAAGAGCATTTTGTTTCCCATACATGGCTCTGTCAAAATATGTACTCATGTCAAATTGTGAAAGTCAAATATTTTTTTTTAAAAAAAAGCCCAGAAAAACTTTCCTCCCTACCCCCTAGCATATCATAATTCCAAACTATCAAATCACTATCAAAGTTACTTGGCATTTTTATTAAATATCAACTCAAATATGTACTCATGTCAAATTGTGATTTCTCCCTACTATACTCCCTAGCATATCATAATTCCAAACTATCAAATCACTATCAAAGTTACTTGCCATTTTCATTAAATATCAACTCAAACTTATTTAGGAAAAATTATCAAAATAAATCGCATATTAAAGTTACTTGCTATTATTAATAACAATCAACTCAAAGTAAGCTAAACGTTATTCGGGAAAAATGGATAGATATCACCTATCAAAGTTACTTGCCATTATAAGTAAAAATCAATTCAAAAACATTTAGTAAAAAATAGACTAAATATTTCTATAATTTATTTCATTATTTATTACATAACAATAATTATTTTACGTTTCATCGGTAGATGGCGGCAATGAATATCACTAAAAAAATCAATACTTTTTAAGAAAAATACTGCCTATCATTTTTTTCTAAATATCCAAAAGATGGAGTTAGCTGAATCAACATTTTTTTATCGAGATTTTAACAAATCAATCGATAATTTCAAATTAGGGGACTCTGTCTGAGCTTTCAAACTCAATCGATCATTATAAAATAAATTTTTCTTTATATAACTATCAAAATTTATAGTTTGATAGTGTTCAATAAAATTTTCTATCGTATCAAGTGTAAAAACTATCAAATGATAGGATAGTGCCCACCATTGTACATAGGTTGTTTTTTCCCTTGTTGATAGTAAATGGAAAATTACCTAGACAGAGCTACACTAAACACATTGACTGAATATTTGGTCGAAATTGGTTAACCATAGCTCATTTGATCACGCTTTTGCTTCACGCGTTTTAAAAGGCCCTCCATTGAATTTTTTTCTTTGTTAAAGCGCGTACCGGGGATTATCGGCTTTTTCGCTCTAAAAATCAAATTAGTCATCTTTTAACATGGCCGTTCTTCGCGAGCGTCATTTCTCCAGAATAGAAACGTCACTCATGACGATTTGTTATGTTTTTCAATTAGCTCCTCCTACTTTATATATTTACCTATTGGAGAAACCCTGTTTTAAGTTTTTATGAAAAGATTTAAACGAAAATTAGCCATAATTCAACGGCTCAGTCTTCAAACGGTTTAAAAGTGTTTTTTTCGGTTTCATTGGTTCGAATCTCTGGAAAATTTAGAAGGGGGTGAATTGAAGGGTTTTTAATTATAGTGCAAAGTCTCGAAGTTTTAAAATAAATAGTTATTTTTCGAAAAACTCATTAAAATTTTGTCTGAGCATGATCACGAACTATTTAGTAACTTGGGGAACTTCTACGGAAAGAACTGCTCGTTTTAAAACTTCGAAACTCTGCACGATAATGTATAACTCTTTAATTTACCTCTCATTAAAATTTCAAGAGATTCGAAGCTGTGAAACCGAAGCAAACTCATTTACACCATTTGAAGACTAAGCGTTTTAAATATGGCTAATTTCCGATTTAATTTTTCTACAAAAACACTGTAAAAGTAACTTTTCACGAACATAAGAAACTTTATATTGCAATTCTCATAAAAATTCAAGAGATTTCAAACAATTTTTTTCGGAATTATGGTCAAAAAACGCGATTCCTCCCATGGACGGCTTGTTAAAAGTTGATTCCTCTGATTTATGGCTTAAGATGCGTGATACGCGTTTTGAGGCAAATTGGACAGACTTCTAGAGAGCTTAAAGCCAAAGCGTGATCGAGTGGGCTGTGGCTATAGCAGCCCCTTCAAAGAATTCGAGTATAAAGTAAACGTGCGAATCAAGGATTTTTGGCGGGAAACTGAAAGGAGGCTGTTACATCAAAGAACTAAACTGAACCGAACTACCAAAACACCTAGTTATCAATCAATGTAAAACGTGTTCTCTGGTTACTATGTGACAGGTTAAAATCACTCTTCAGACTCAACAAATTGAAATGGATATGATGAGCAGCAAATTGCGATTATCAGTCAGCAAATTCAGTATATTTTAAGCACTAGGCCTACTTAGTTTGATCTACCCTAGCTCGAACATAACAGAGCCCAAAATTAACATTAGCTTTTATGAAGGTGGTAGGATAGTCATATCCTATGCTCTATTGATTCAAATGAAAGTTTAAAAGCATTGCAACCTGCAAGAAGTTGGTCTCCCCTATGAGTTTTTCGGGAGTTCCCTAGAGTTTTCGGGAGTTAACTGGAGTTTTCGGGAGTTAACTGGAGTTTTCGGGAGTTAACTGGAGTTTTCGGGAGCTAACTGGAGTTTTCGGGAGCTAACTGGAGTTTTCGGGAGCTAACTGGAGTTTTCGGGAGTTCCCCAGAGCTTACGGGAGTTCTCAGGAGTTCTTCTAATTTAAGCCTATAACTGTACAGAGAGTTTACATGAGTTCGCCTGAGTTCGATTGAGTTTGCGAGAGTTGCCTGAGTTCAATTGAGTTCCGTTGAGTTCACGTGAGTCATACACTTGTACACCTGAGTTCTTAAGTTTCTGCCCCCTCGTTATCACCCATACGAGACAGTTGTCAGCGGCGGTGTCTTTTTTAATTAAGAGAGGTTGATCGCGTTATAGGAGAGAAGAAAAATAAATGTTTCCCTACAGCGTACTTACCTTGTTTTACATCTACGATTCATAGTAACAGAAGTATATAACACTTCTCTTCGAGAGAAGTGTACCACTACAAAGCGGGGCAATGTAACGTCATTCTACCCAACATCCCTTAACATTTGGAGCAAGGTTACCAAGCCAAATCATATACGCGATAAATAGTTCCCCCTCATCATTAATCTATTTGCGTTAAACTATTTGACAAGACGCGCTTGTGGATTTTTGTCTCACCCCAAATGTGGTTAGGGAGTTGATTGCTGAGGATTTAGTACCAAACAGTTATAGAATTAACCCCGTGCACGGTGCGATGCCCATCTGAAGTTTGTTAAGCGGGAGATCAAACAAAAAGGGGTGAGCCTGGGAAGAATGACGTTACGTAGCTAATGTATTAAGATGATACAGAGTGGCATCCTTCTTCTATTATCCCCTTCTGATAATAACAAACATGGAAAAACTACGCGAAGAAATGTTAAAAAGTTTTATTACGCATATTTTAACTGTATTTAGAACGTTAGTTTTAATTATTTTCTAAATTTCGGCATTTTTGCAATTTTTTTGTATCAATTGATTTTTGTGTTTTTCTTTTGTGCGCTTTTTTGTATTTTCTTTTTTTCTTGAGAAACATCAGACCAGTTACTGGTACTGGGCGCTTCCAATTCCTTTGTTTTTTCAAGTTCTTTTTGACTTGCTTCAAGCTCGGCTCCTCCGCTACTTAACGGATGTTCTTCACTTAGAGTAAAATAATACGAACGTACGTATGTTCATGATCCAGGTCTCGTGTCGAAGCTACTCAGAAATATTGATCAAATGGGCTATACTTACTCTCCGAAGCGCTTTTGTCGGATGACCCACTTTCAACTTGCTTTCCGGTTGTAGCCGGACTCTCGTCTTCACCTACAATCGCGTAACATAATTAACGCCTAATTTAAGGTAAATGATTAATATAAAATATTCTTACTCTCCGAAGTTTTGCCCGGAGTATGCGGGACCGAGTCGTGTTCGTGTTCATTTGTATATGGCCATTCAATTTCTTCTTGAAATTCTAAACGAAAAAAAAACAGTTACTTTTTCATTACGGAATAATATTTATAATACCAACCATTAGGTGGGGATTTCGACAAGCTCGCGGTCGCAGGTTCTTCATAATCTAAAAAATATTCAAGTTATTATTGCCAGAAAATATAAGAGAAGCTTAAGCGCTTCCCCGGCACTGTAAATTAACGCGCGGTTGTCGGGAATGCTTAAACACTATAGAATTGGTAAATATGTCTAACCAAGAATCATCGGGGCTTAGAAGCCCTTTGCTTGACGCTAACTGTCTAAGAGTTGTCGAAAGATCTCCTGTCTTTTGTGTAATCTTTTCGACGATCGAAAGGCATTTGTTAACCTCTGCTGGTGTCGAGTTGTTTGTGGCCAATCTGAGACGCAACTGCTCCGCCTCTTTTTTTTCAACCATGAGATTTTTCAAATTTTTAATTTTTTCCCTGTGTTCTTCTATCATTTTTTCGGTGCCGCGGAGGGCCACCTCAAATTTCTCTCGATTATTTTCCAAAATGGATAACCCCTTTTCATAAAGATTTATCATAGTTGGTAGAGTAGAATGCTCTTCCGAGCTTTCCTCCGGAATAATTGGAAGCTCTTGGATTTCTAAGAGTCGTCAAAATTGTACAAATAATTATATTTTATTACATCATCATGATATACTTTATAATGCAATAATTACCGGCAACCGGGAACCTAGCGTGAGGAACGTTGGCGTGGGGCTCTTGGAAACATCCGCTTTCCATTTGGAAGGGTTTACGCCAATTCGGATATTTTTCGCATACCTTATGGTACACCACCACAACCTCTTCCGGGAAAAGTTCCCATAGATTCGTTTCAGGGCCTAGTTTCGCCTCTACAATAAATGAGCAATATCAAATTTTAAAATGTCATATTTGTCAACCTTAACAATGTAAGACTTACGGACTAGTTTCACAACGAAACAAATGATTAAGAACACGAAAAGGTGTTTGTCGAGCTTTCCCTCTTTTATTAGGAAAAGTTCTGAGAACTTCAGAGTGTTATCCGAGATTGCTTTGTAAATTGTTCGCGAAGGCCTGTAAACGTAAACGGATGAAGTTTGTGTCTCGCTCATTGGTTGTAAACACTCACTGTTCCGATTGTCCTCTTCCGAACAAGTGCTTGAAAATTTCCTTCCAAGTAAACGAATTAGAGGTCTTTCGAAATAAATCCATTTGTTCCCGGGTAGTCGGGAACAGTTTTATTGAGCCGGCATTTATGAACGTTTTTTGAAAAACTAGGACCATGGCGTCCACCAACTGGCAAGACGTGAAAAGTTTACTTGTACACCCCGGCATGGGCCTTTTGTGGAATTTTGCGAGTTCTTCTTTAACGAACCCAATCGTAATGAAGTTCATTTTGAAGACTAAACGATAAACGGATATTCAATGCATAAACGGAAGTAGCCACCTGTACTTAACATAAGCCAATCAGCGGTATAAGTTAACGGCAATAAGTTTGTCGGTGTAACGCGACAACAGTGTTAAAAGTGTTTGAATAGATCGGGGCTTCTAAAAGGTTAGGTATGGCTAAAACAATATTACCTACGCGATACTTTTTCACCCAAATAACATTCTCGGCCAAAGGGGTTTCGGCTAATCAAGAATGTTATTTGAGTCAAGCTTGACCCTGGTAATGTATGGCTAATAGTTTTACCTTTATATTACCTTTTCACCCATACGACTCTTTCCCCATAAAATAAAAACGGCAACCATCTACGTAGCTATACTAGCGTTGCCCATTCCATACAGCTAAGAGGAATCATTCTGTAGCGTACCCGACTCCCTTTTATAAGTCGCCAAAGATTGAGCGAGTAGCCCCTCGACTACCATTAAAATCTCCAAAGATAAAGTGAGTAGCCCCTTCACACCCACTAAAGCAGGCAATGATTAAGTTAGTAGCCCCTCGACTCCCTATTAAAATCTCCAAAGATAAAGTGAGTAGCCCCTCGACAACCACTAAAACAGGCAATGATTAAGTTAGTAGCCCCTCGACACCCACTAAAACAGGCAATAATTAAGCGAGTAGCCCCTCGACTCCCTATTAAAATCTCCAAAGATAAAGTGAGTAGCCCCTCGACACCCACTAAAACAGGCAATGATTAAGTTAGTAGCCCCTCAACTCCCTTTATAAATCGGCTATGAATAAGTAGGTTGCCTCTCGACACCCACTAAAACAGGCAATGATTAAGTTAGAAGCCCCTCAACTCCCTTTATAAATCGGCTAAGAATAATTAGGTTGCCTCTCGACACCCACTAAAACAGGCAATGATTAAGTTAGTAGCCCATCGACACCCACTAAAACAGGCAATGATTAACTTAGTAGCCCCTCGACACCCACTAAAACAGGAAATGATTAAGTTAGTAGCCCCTCGACACCCACAAAAACAGGAAATGATTAAGTTAGTAGCCCCTCAACTCCCTTTATAAATCGGCTATGAATAAGTAGGTTGCCTCTCGACACTTTTGAAATCGAAAATGATTGAGTTAGTAGTCCCTCGAATCGCCAATCATTACTTATTCACTAATAGCTCCTCGATGCCCTTTAAATATTATTAAGTATAGGTCACCATTGAATAAGTGAGTAGCAACTCGAGTGAGCTTAAAAATCGCCAATGATTTAGCGAATAGCCCCTTGACCCCCTTTTGAAATCGCCTATAGATAGCCCCCTATAGACTCCCTTTGACGCGTAAGCGTTTGAAAGAGAATTTTTCTTAGGGTTACGAATAGGAAATACGTAAGCGATTGACATGAAATTTGTTTAGGGTTTCGTTTTCATTCTCTACTTAAGTCTGGCTAAAATTTAAAATCAAGTATAGCATTTCCTAACGGATGTCATTTAAAAAGTTTCTTCAAAAATATGTGGCATTGCGCATCCGCACCGCACTCTTATTTAAATCATGACCGCTTCTTTTCCGTTTTCACTCTCGCTTTAAAAAGGCGAACGATACTTTTTCTTCAGACCACGTGAAAGTAATAGCCCATCGTTCGATGTTCATCAAACGATGTAGTGAAAAACCATGGATAAAGAATGCGCGTCACCTTGAAATTTTATTATCACGACGCTACAGGATCGGCAACTCCCTATCTCGAACTACAGCTTATTCCGTATATACTCTGTTACAACAACGGTTGTCAGCACCTAGTTCGCCATGTAATTTAGCCTTGCGCGTGCTGACAAGAGGCTAAAACACTTCGGGATATTTTAAACGATTTTAAACCCTGAAGATCCTGAAGTTTTTCGACTCTTGACAGCACGTACATGGCTAGGTTACATCGAGATATAGGTTTGCGCTTGCTGACAACCGATGTTGTAACATGAGTATATACAGAATAAGCTGTAGTTCGAGATAGGGAGTTGCCTATCCTCTAAAACTATCGCGCTACCTTTAAGATTGCTAAATTACAACCCATAAGCTGGAAAATGAAAAGCAAAAGCACGCGTCTTCTATTCATCGCATTCTATTCTAAATTCTGGGCACCCGACACCAGGTCTGTGTGAGTACTCGAATAAAGGCGAGTACTCGATCGAGTCTCGAAAATCAAAATTTTGGGACTTGAAAATTATTTTGAGTCCTTAAAAATCTTCACTATTGGACTCAAGGAGGACTCGAACCGAGACTTGACGCCTTATTAGTCCAAAATATTTACTCAGTGACCCGTAATTTTAAGTAGAACGCCGCATCTAGTTTAATCGATTTAAAGTTTAGAATAGACCAGTGATTTGGACAAAAATTTGACTTCAGCTAAAGTAATCAAGAAAACCAAAACCAAAAGTTAAAAATTTTTGTTACTGCGCGTCAATTTCGTCGTGAAATTTATACTTTGTTAGTAAAATTTATCCTTATTAGAAATTAATTTATTATAATTCTTGTATTATTAATTATGTAAAATTAAACTGGACTCGCACAGGCGTACCCGACACCCTGGGAAATATACATCTTATCCCGCGTCTAATTGCCCCTCTTTCAATTTGAGAGATTCTACGCACTTTCCAAGAAGGACAATCGCGTTTAAAGATACTAGATCCCACGCATTTTTATAAAACAGCTCAATATATTCAAACAATTACCATTCAATTACTAATATTAATTTGTTGAGAAAATTAATTAACGCGCGAGTATGGCTAATCGTAATAAAAACTATATAAAAATGACGAAAATCGCCGAGTCTTAGTGTTGTACTTACGATGACATTTCTTGGATGCGAAGTCCTTCTGATCTTTCTTCACGAAACTTTTATTAATTGTAACAATAAGTTAAATTTGAAGAAAGTTTTTCAAACCAACAAACAACGCAAAGTAACTTTTTCAATAGAGCAAATTTTTAAAGGAAAAAATAATATTTTGACGGACTATAGACAAAAAGATGACTTTCGAGCTAAACTTCTATAACTATAGTGTGATAGGTCGAATAGCCACCTATGAGACGGAACTCCTAAGTCTATAATATGTATCGCATAAGTCTATAAGTTGTATCACGCGTCTAATAAGGGACCGTCCATAAACTACGTCACACGAAAAAAAGCCTTTTCTGACCCCCCCGTCCCCCCAGATCACGCTTCGTCACGCTTTTCTCAGACCCCTCCCCTAAAAACCACGTCACATTTCTTTAACCCCCCCCCTTCGCACTATGATTTGTCTTAATTTACAAATTTAATTTGATTAATTTTTGAGCGATATGCCGCCCCCTCAGAAATATTTTGCTCGGCTGAAAATTCAAGTTCTCTTCCGTTTTAAGCTTTTTCCCTCTGATTGTCCTTTAGAATTTTAATGTCTGGATGTGCTTTATATAAGATTCAAAAAAGTTCCATAAGGCTTAGTTAAAGGGGCACAATTTTAGGTTTCGACACTGTCACCGAAAACAGTCTAATCGAGCTTGAGATTTAGAAAATTGGCCAAAGAATCGAAACCATTTCAATCGGCAGAGGAATTTTATTCATCCCCACAAATAATAGAGGCGAATAAACAAAGACATAAGAGAGATTACGCTGTTTATTTTAAATGCGCTATTTAAATTGGCTATATAAAAGTGTAAATAGTTGATAATTGCATAAATTTTCTACTGTTTAAGCGATGATGGAATAACAATTTTGGTAAATTATTGTAACGGTGGACTATGGAATGTTGTCTTTCTTCTTCCATAACATAAGAGAGCCAACCTGCTTCTTACTGACTTCGTAACAAAATCAATGCTAAATGTGACGTCACGCATCGAAGAACCCCTCCGTCCCCTTTGTCGCGGACCGTCACAAATTTAGAAACCCCCTCCCCCCAATAAGAGTGTGACGTAGTTTATGGACGGTCCCTAATGGGGGATTCAAAGTTGTACCCTTGGAAGTGAATTATTACCTTGTGCATAAGTTCATAAGTAATGTTCACCATAAGTTTTTCACTGGCAACTTAGAAACTGAAGCTTGTCATGAAGTGAGGGAGATAGGTTATAGATTTGAGGTAAAGCTCGGTTGCTATGGTCATAATCCGTTAAAGATAGCGAAAGCGATAGCATTTGGAAAAGAAAGAAAGAAGTGTCCTATAGGAAGCGGATTTCTTGATAATCCCTCGAAACATTTCAATGGTCTTACACTGAGAAAAGTAAAAGAAAACGGCCATTCCACTTAAGTAAATTCATCCCCCCTCTCTCTCTCTGTTTGAAATGGGGATGAGTTGATATATTTATGGTTTATCGGGGTTGCTCGAATTTTAGGGATATGTCCGAAAGCTGTCGCCCGAAGAGATATTTCAAGGGGGTTTTATGGTTTTGATTTTGTTGGAAATACTAGTTTCCAGGCACTTTTTAGTAACTCTATGGGAGTTTTTGTAGAATAAATTAAGGGGTTGGGTTTGTCTCAAAGAGATCTATTCATAGAGTACTTACAACATGGGGTTTGAAAGAATACTTTTTAAAAGTTTGGGGATGTTTACAAATGTGAAGATTCTATGGGAATGTTTATAGAGTAAGTTATGGTGTTGAATTTTCCTCAAAGAGATCTATTCACAGATTACTTACAACATGAGGGTTGAATGAATATTTTTTAGGAGTATGCGAATGCTTGCAAGTGTGAAGATTCTATGGGGATTTTATATTCTAGTATGGTAAATTTTTATAATAATGGTATTAGGATTTTTAGTCAAAGCCTGTTTGGTGTCTCTTTAAAATATATTCAAAGGACTAACTCGATACGCGTAATCTTGTTTCCTTTTAAATCAACCCCGCGAATCTCGGGAAAAGTGATTTGGAAAGTCAAACGATGAGCTATAAAACTGAGGGAGAAATGAATATTTCAAGAGACCCTAGCGAAAGTATGAAAGAGAAGAGATTTTGGCGGGAAAAGGCGCGAGTTCAGCCTCGTCACAGCTCTAGCTTCTAATTAGTTGCTTCAGGATCATCCCGGAAACAAGATTTTTGTTGCTAAGCGGGTAAGACGAACCTCTTCCGTAATTCCCGTGTCCAAATTCCATCCAAACACGTGGAGAAAATAAAGAGTGTGAAATTTACGTTCATTCTTAACCTAAGGAGTGTAGGTACTTGGTTGCCACGCGCCTTGAGTGTTTTCCGAAAACATTTTATCATGAAATTAATTGTTCTTGAAAAAGCGTAGATATGTAATTTTTTCAATTAATTTAGAGGGACTAGATCGACTAACAGTAAAATCAGTTGATTGAATTAAATATTGATTAAGGATTGAGTGGATAAGAATAACTAGAAAAAAATTTCAATATCTGTAACTTCAGTCAATTGATAAACCTCACACATATCGTTTGTTTTTTCGGCCTTGGTCCAAACCAAGACGTTTTTATATAATCTTGGCCTCTGGTTTGACCCCTATTTAAAATGGACAAATCATATTGATACAGTCGCGCAAAAGTTACTTTTGGCTGCTTTCTCTTAAATAACAATCATAGGATATTTAATGCCAAGATAAAAAACAACAATATTACACTCTTACTTACTCGCATTTTTCTACTGTATATCAATCTGGGGAAATACATCAAATAGAAAACTAAATCGACTCCTTATACTTCAAAAAAAGGCTATTCGGAGAGTAGCAAACAAACCTTTTATGGCCCACACTCAACCTCTTTTCATCTACCTTAACATCCTCCCCATCGGAGGAATACAGGGTGTTTCTGAAAAGTCCATCACAAATTAAGGGGCGTGTTTATGGGACCAAACTGAGCGGAAAGTACCAAAGAACATGGGGTGTACAACATTTTGTTACGGAGATATGGCCTTCCAAACATTCGCCCCTAAAACAAGGAAATATCCAAAAATGAGGAGTAACACTTAAGACCGACTAACCAGCTTGTTTAAAATTACTAGACAATTTCAATAGCCTTTAATCGAACAATTGATTTCTACCTTTACTAATCAGAAGCGTATAAATGAGTAGAAGTATGCCTACGGTGGTAATGTAAAATTAATCCCAAGTGACATGATGTTTCAAGATCTTCCCAGCACCAAGTAAAATGGTTCTGATTGAAGGGACTTTTATTAGCACAGCGTAAACAACGTTACTTTCAGGAATTAGTCCAAATGTCCACGGGCGGCATTACAAAAACGAGGCAGTCTTTCGAATGATACTTGGACATGTTGGAAGATCCCTGGCTTGTTCCTGTTATCTCAAACCGTAAAAAGCTACGCAAATCTTCATCATCACGGACAACACTCTTGTACGTTAGGTATGACCTTGAGAAAACCTAAAAGGACATCTCGAATGTATTTGAAAAACCCATCTCCAATTAAGGGGCGTGTTGTTTGTTTCCAACAGAGTAAACTCGCCCAGAGAACAATTACAATGCAGAGCCACGTTTCGGCGTTAATGGCCCACAAAGGTGGTCCCAAACAAAAGAACAAACTTTAATTTGTTTCGTTCAGTAAGTATTTCATGTGTCATAGATAAAACGCCATGATTAATGCACAAAGAAAATGTTATTGACAAGTTTTCGGACCGCGATGCTGAAATGTGGTGGTGCACCATCGTGCATGAACCACATTCTGTTTATTAAACCTAAGGGTACGTTTTCGAGTAGTTCTGGTAAATCGTCCCGTAAGAACTACAAGTAAGCCACACCGTTTAACCTGGGCTCTAGGAAATATGGCCCAATTAAATTGTCACCCACAATACTACACCACACGTTTAAGCTGAATTGTACTTTGTGAATTCTAACGCAAGTTGCGTGTGGTTTTTTCTTAATCAGCAAACCAATTGGCGGCTGCTTGTTTTTGGATCGTCCTCGAAAATAGTGAGAACTTCGCCTATTCTTAAAAAACAGAGCACTAAAACAGAGCACTATGTTTTTTAAGAAAGGAATAAAAGAGGTTTCACGTACATGTGTTTGTTTTATTAAACTCATAATTCAACGAAGTCTGTTACAATGCCTTTCTTCACAAATGCCGAATATGCGGATATGCACCTAATGTATGGACTAGCCGAGGGGAATGCCGCTGCAGCTGTACGCTTGTATCAGGAAAGATTTCCGCAGAGGCGACTACCAAATCGACTGACGTTCGAGGCTGTGGACAGACGTTTGAGGCAAGATGGACGAATCCAACCGGCTGGACCTCAACCTAGAGCGAGAGCCATCCCAGAGGCCGTAGAAGACGAAGTTCTCACCATTTTCGAGGACGAGCCTGAATCAAGTACCCGCCAAGTTGGTCGCCGATTAGGCGTAAACCACACGCTCGTGTGGAAAATCCTCAGAAGCCACCGGTTTCATCCTTTCCATGTTCAAAAAGTTCAAGGTTTGAATCCAGCGGACTACCCACGACGCACGGCGTTTTGTCAGTGGTTTCTGGCTAAAGTAAACGATATCGATTTCCCACGGGATTTGTTGGTTACTGACGAAGCTAACTTTTCACGGGATGGTATTATTAACTTACATAATAAACATCAATGGTCCCAGCTAAACCCCCACGCAACTTGCGTTAGAAGTCACCAAGTACAATTCAGTTTAAACGTGTGGTGTGGTATTGTGGGTGACAATTTAATTGGGCCATATTTCCTAGAGCCCAGGTTAAACGGTGTGGCTTACTTGCAGTTCTTACGGGACGATTTACCGGAACTACTCGAAGACGTACCCTTAGGTTTGGTAAACAGAATGTGGTTCATGCACAATGGTGCACCACCACATTTCAGCATCGCGGTCCGAAATTATCTTAACGCGACCTTCCCTTTGCGGTGGTTAGGTCGAGGTGGACCTGTGGAGTGGCCTGCTCGATCACCCGATCTGAACCCTTGTGATTTCTTTCTTTGGGGCCACCTGAAAGACTTAGTTTATCAGACTGAAGTGCCCGATGTTGAAGAGCTACGTCGACGAATAATTCACGGCTGTCAAACAATTCGCGAAACTCCAGGCATTTTTCAACGTGTAAGGGAATCATTTGTAAGACGTGCTAATGTGTGCCTTAACGCGGGTGGTGAACACTTTGAACAATTTTTGTAACTAGTTGCAATTAAATGTTAAAACTTGTCAATAAATTCATTTTCTTCGTGCATTAATCATGGCGTTTTATCTATGACACATGAAACACTTACTGAACGAAACAAATTAAAGTTTGTTCTTGTTTTTGGGACCACCTTTGTGGGCCATTAACGCCGAAACGTGGCTCTGCATTGTAATTGTTCTCTGGGCGAGTTTACTCTGTTGGAAACAAACAACACGCCCCTTAATTGGAGATGGGTTTTCAAATACATTCGAGATGTCCTTTTAGGTTTTCTCAAGGTCATACCTAACGTACAAGAGTGTTGTCCGTGATGATGAAGATTTGCGTAGCTTTTTACGGTTTGAGATAACAGGAACAAGCCAGGGATCTTCCAACATGTCCAAGTATCATTCGAAAGACTGCCTCGTTTTTGTAATGCCGCCCGTGGACATTTGGACTAATTCCTGAAAATAACGTTGTTTACGCTGTGCTAATAAAAGTCCCTTCAATCAGAACCATTTTACTTGGTGCTGGGAAGATCTTGAAACATCATGTCACTTGGGATTAATTTTACATTACCACCGTAGGCATACTTCTACTCATTTATACGCTTCTGATTAGTAAAGGTAGAAATCAATTGTTCGATTAAAGGCTATTGAAATTGTCTAGTAATTTTAAACAAGCTGGTTAGTCGGTCTTAAGTGTTACTCCTCATTTTTGGATATTTCCTTGTTTTAGGGGCGAATGTTTGGAAGGCCATATCTCCGTAACAAAATGTTGTACACCCCATGTTCTTTGGTACTTTCCGCTCAGTTTGGTCCCATAAACACGCCCCTTAATTTGTGATGGACTTTTCAGAAACACCCTGTATATTGTCTTTCAACGTTGATCTGTATATATAAAAGTATAAATTCTGGAGATTACACCTCTTTTGAATACAGATGCCACAAGGAAAAATTATATCTTATTTGTCCCACCTGCCCGTCCTTCGATCAAACTTAACTCAATATTCTGTAAAGGAGTAAAACTCTACAATGATTTAATCCCCAAACTCAAATACGATTGACAACATTCAAGAATGTTGCGCGAAAATTCATTCAAAACCAGGACAATAATGCTCTTCTAATGAAGTAAAACGATTTCTCCTTCTACTATATACATTTCCTTACAAATTTATTTATTTGTATTTTAACTAATTTCTTTTTTCTCTTCATTTATAACGCCTATAAAAATATAGTGGCATAAAAGTCGGTAACGACTTTCCCAACTCTTATTGTGTTATTTAAAGGGATAGAATCAAGGATTTCCGACTAGTACAAGATGAGGGCAGTTTTAGGTTAAAATATGTGCCTAAAATTATGTGTGCCAAAAAAAAAAATCGAATTAAACCGTTTAAAATTAAGAAAAGTACGTTAGATATTTTGAAATTCAAACTAGCCGCGAATACCACCCAACTTGTTTTGTTACCCTAGTGACGTTGCTAACGTCCACTGATTCATTGGTTGTTTGGAAATAGGAGTATATAGGTAGCTCTAGATCACTGTATAGTAGCTTTTCTCCTTCACTGGGGAAGCGGCGCATATTCGAGAAGACATTTGTAAACATAATTCTGATTTATCATGTTTATTATCCTTTGTTTCCTTAACTCTTGGTTACGTTGTAGAGTTGGGATGATAGAGATTTGTCAAAATAGTTACGGGTAATGGCCAAAACACCTCATTTTTGCGCTATTTTGGCAAAGGCTTAGCTTCCATGAAAAATACTAATTTGGCGAAAATGCAAAATGCACAATAGTATGAAAACTACTTTTAGGTGTAAATCTACTATATTTCCGTGTGAGAGGAGGCTAGCGGGGTAATGTAGGTGGTTCGCTCGTGTTTTTGCCGAACGACTGTAGAGGGAGCAGTGATGGGAGCGGCGCCGAAAACTAATTCTTTTAAACATTAATTAAAAATAGTTAAGTTATTAAAACTATCAATATATATATATTTTTGAAAACGTAATTTTAGGTTCTATCTGATTTAAAAAAATGAAAGCTTCTCGTTTGTAGTCAAAAGATTGATTCTATCCCTTTAACACGAAAAAAATAAAATATTATTGTAATTATTATTAAATAAATATTTCCCGTTTCACTCTCCCTTTAAAACCGCGTATTTATTGAGGCCAAAACTCATTGCTTTTTCACGAAATGTATTAAGAGAATAATAGTCTGGAGTTTATAAAAGTTTGTTGAAAAACCAATCTAAGGTAATGGTCTTTAAAGGTAAGAAACGCGATCCGGTTTGTAGCAGAATTCAGTCTTAGAAAGGGTAAATATTCCCGGACAGAACCTGTTCCCTTTCACGCTTAACTTGTCGAAGGCCATCTCTTCTAATCTTGGTTTTGTTAAATTACCAGTAATATTGACCACCTTCTCTGGGTTTAAGACGTCACGCAAAAGGATTAATATAACTCCTATTAAGTTCTAAGTTGAGTCAGGCTTCAAGATTTCTTTCAATTTCGCCATTACGCTTATAGCTCAAACAGAAAGCTCAGTTTGATCAAGAAGCATTAAATAATGTCCGTGTGCTGTGCTAATTGCGAGAACTACCCTGATTTGAAAATACAATTCAACTGCAAGTAAAAATTATTCTGATAAATTATTCTCCCTATAGTCTGTCAAACGAAAGAAGAGCCCTGAGAAATTTGTTCAAATTGGTGTCGCCACCATCGACCCCATAGTACTTTATCAACTTGTTTTGTTTTGTCAATAGTCCTCTGTAATATAGTCTGCTATAAACAGATAGGCTTAATCGCAATAGAACCAATACATTTTGCAATATATATATTAATATTTATATATTAATAATTATATATTATATTAAATATATATTGCAAAATGTATATTAATAGATATATATTATATTAAATATATACTGCAAAATGTATATTAATAGATATATATTATATTAAATATATATTGAAAAATGTATTGGTTCTATTGCGATTAAGCCTATCTGCTTATAGCAGACTATTTTACAGACGACTATTGACAAAACAAAACAAGTTGATAAAGTACTATGGGGTCGATGGTGGCGACACCAATTTGGACAAATTTCTCAGGGCTCTTCTTTCGTTTGACAGACTATAAGTACTAATAACAATCTTTTTAATAATTAACAATCGAAAATCCATCAACAACACTATACAGTCTTTGAAGATTCCGGATTTTAGATGCTCGAACAAACCTGCTGACCCCAAAATGGAACTAAATGAAATGAAATATCTGGGCAATAAGAGATATTTTAAATACAGGTATATAATTAGAATTTTTAAATCTTAAATGTTATTTATCCTTGATTATTAAAAACGCGTCATTTATTATAGGTTCGCCAATGAATACGCAACACCTTTTGTGAGTTTATAAACACTCGTTGAGGCGTTGTTCAAGCGATACTAAATTAGTGTCTCAGAAATAGAAATCCTTTTCTTGATGACATTTTCATTTCATGTCAGTTAATGTGGGAATCTAAAGGCAAAGAAACTGAGAACACAATCATGGCGGATTATTTAGAACGATCCCTGAACATGAAGTAAATTTCATATTTGAAACTTTATTTGACGACTATTGATTTGAGGGAGCGAAAATGAATCGCCTTGAGGCGCGACTCCTTGCTCGCTTGTTTGACAAAACGTTTCTGCGAAAAGTGGAATGCTCTTATTTGATCGATCCGGCTGGTGAGACCGTTGAGTAGTGATTTAGACAAAAATATACGCGCTACGAGGAATACTTTAAAAAAGCAAAGAACTCAAATTGTAATCTTAACAAATCTCTCAGAAACGAATATCAGTCATCTATATGAACATTTATAAAGTTATATTAAGGTCATATTGTAATTAATGTTGTCGATTAATTTTTAAGGGTCAAGTGGTATCCTGTTTCCACTTCTGATCTATATACTGAACCTACACATAAAATTTTCAAAGTAAGTGATTAAAACGCTTTCATTAATTACCAAATTACAAATCATGAGTGTTTAGTCCTCACGATGGTTTTAGAAATTTCATATCTTCACGGTAGACATGCCACGCTCATTTTTCGATAACCGACTGGAATATTTCACTCCGTCTTCTCCCTATGGAACAACCAACCCGATTGTCCTTTCTGCGGCCCCGAAGAGAGTCACGTCCACTTCCTTGTCGTTCTTGAATATGGACACTCCAATAAATTTCGCTCAATTACATTCCACTCACCACCCAATTAATTGAATTACATTCACGGTTCAATTAGGTGGTGATTGTAATTGTGTTCACTTTGGTCCTTCTGTCACTTTTGCTCGTCGTTCACTCCATGGTAACCAACAAATACAAATCGGTGCCCTTCAAGAAGGTTGTCAAGAAACTGGCCCTAAAAACCCTGGAAAATGTCTGGGAGAACGCGTCGCTCTTGTGCGCCGAACGTAAGAGATTAAGAGCTTGCTAGCATTTAAGAGCAATCCACCCTTGCGCGAACCAGTTTAGTTTGACAGAATAAATTTCCAAAGATTATGTCCCCACAACGAGAGAGAATGCTGCCGCTTTAATCACACATGATGCGCACGGGATAATTTTGTTCCCTATAGCGATTCCCTCCATTTTTCCCCACATTACTTGTCGTTTGCTCGCTGCGTCGTGGCTGATCGCAGTGACTTTCATTCTGTTCTTCTTGGGTTGTTATTTGCGGACGGAGTTTACGACAGAAAGCTATGATAGCATCGATAGTCTCTCGGACTTGATCAAATCGGGAGTTCCATCACTAATGACCATGAAAACATACGAACACCTCCAAGTTTTGGTGTTAAGTTCCTCAATTTTTCTGACATCATTCTTGCGCATTTACAGGAAGCCCAGGACACTGTTGTTAACGAATGGCTTAAAGCCCTCCCACTCGATAAGAAGAAACTTTACAACGAATTCTTGGACACTGTCTATGATCGTTACATTCCCATTATTTCTGGAAAGAAAGCAATGATAATAACGGTCGAATACTTGTATTATTGGTTGGAATACTACATACACCATGGGAATAAGTTCCAGTCGACGAAAGGAAGGATTTACTTCTCTGAACAAGAAGTTGCCTTCGACTACGTACACACCATGTTCAACACCTCTTGGGTGAGAAGCAGTTCTCAACTGCACGAGTCCATCCAACTGAGGTCGGTAAGAATTTTATGGTAAACTGATAAATGGGTCTGACAGAATTTTTATTGCAGCATGGCACCCTTTTTCGAGACGCAAGTTTTCAAATATCTGGACTTTCAGAAGAATTACTTCACTGAACAGATCAAGTGGCAAAAACCGCTGAAAACCGTGGCTGACTTGGACTTGAGAAGCGTCGGCCTTCCTTTCTACTTTCTTCTCGTGCTATTGTCAGGAACTGTAGCCGTTGTCATAACCGAGATAATCATCTACTTATTTGCTTAAAAGAGGAAAATTAAATACGTCACGAGTCGAAATGGAATTTTTCGAAGCTACAAAAACCTCTTCTGTTCTTCAAAATGACTGCACGTTTCGTCACTTCAAATCTTCTCTTTTATCTTATTTAATTGCGCACGTGTGATTTGAATATATTTTCACTAGAATAGCAAGTAACTTTCTAATCTACACTAAATTGTGCAGAAATAATTAAAGCTGGGAAATATATCAAGACGAAATGCGAACAGTAATTTTAACACTCAAAATACTGCTTTTAATTACAAGCGAAAACTTTCTTTCGAAAAACAAAAATCCAAAAATGGAATATAAGATTTTAGACGCTTTAAATGCCATTTTTAAGCTTCGTGAAAATAAGGTTCTCTAATTAGGTCTGTTTTCAATATTTTTCGTAAGTAAAACTTTATTTTAATTTAATACAAAATTATTTAAATGACGATTTAGCGGATGATTTACAAATTCAACGATTTCGCTAGATTATACTAAGCCTCGGCCAAAACAACAATTTATAGCCAGGCCTGAGGCCCCGCTGTAGCCTGTAGATTATTCTGCTGAAATAATAACCCGCCTTTCCCATCATTATTAAAATAAATGATTTAACAATCTTACTGGTGGATTAATAATTTATGACAACAATTTATCTTTGGGACCTTGAGTATTTTAATAAGCTGTTCTAAGTTCTACTTTATAGTGGAAACAGTAATTATCCAATTACTTTATAGTGGAAACAGTAATTATCCAAACGATGAATCGTACGTTCATAAATGGCATCAATATAATAATGATAGGTCGGTGTATCTTATTATTTTATTTAACAGCACTTTGCATGGCTTATTTTTTAATTTAAAGGACTGTATAATAAACATAATAAACCATTGCTGTTCATCAGATGTCTACTATATTTTTATAATTTTGTAGAACGTAGCTCTAGTTCTCTGAAGTGTTCTTTTAAAGACATAAGTCGATTATTTTAAATTAATTTTATTTTGGTTTATGCTAAATGTAAGATTCTGAAATTATTAGAGTTATCAAACAAAACGTAAGTCAATTTAAACAAAAATTGATTAAAGTTGGCATTCTTGGGTTGTCTCTGTGCCTTTTTTGGGTAGCACTGACTCTGTATTGTGCTTAAGAAAATTCTGAGGTAAATATCAAACAGACTAATATAAGTCAATATTACTTAAAACTATTTCAAATTGATGGTGTTGGCTCTTATTTGTGTATTTATTTTCGAAGTGTGAAAGAACTTTTCACTTTTGTGGTTGCCAAAACATATAGGCATTGCCCCCATAAATAGAACAACTACTAAACCATTTTTTAAGATCAAAATATTCCATTAAGTTTTGCATATTCTCTTAGTGTTTCTAAACAGCTAGGGTAACCTGTCTGCGTGACAGGCGGCGCTTCTTAAAATTCAACAGGGGTAGAATTTGCAAATACATTCTGTAAAATATTTAAAATTTAATAACCATTTTATTGTCCCTTTGCATAGGACGTGCATAGGATGAAGAATCCACGGCTGGAGTTACAAAATTCAGAAAAATACAAATTTAACCCTGAAACAAGCGAAGAATGTTTGATCCAATGTGAAAAGCTAAGAAAAGAACTTTTGGAACTTCATTTGGAAATGAATCCTAACCACGAAGAGGTAGAAAGTAAAATGAGACTATCGTACCCTCTTCAAAGGATGGATATAAATAATGGTATGGAAATTAAGGAAATCCAAATTCGGCGGCCCTTTCTATTCTCATCAAGTGGAATGGAAATTCACCTCCAAGAACTTTTAGGGCACAATGTTCTTAAATTGTTTGCGGATTTTTTCAAAGAAAAATGTCCATTGTTTTTTACCTTTTTTGCGAAAAGCCAAAAAAAATATTGCGCGGACGTAATTGCAAAATTAAAAGCTGATCGTACGGACGCTAATATTATAGGATCGGTTATGCTAATGATTATGAATCATTTTAAAGAAGATCGCGAAAAAATATTTCCAGTGTTTGACGTAAGGGATCTATTCTAGTTTCTAAAGGCGTGCATTGCCATTTTTCTTAAATCTAAACTGTTTCGTTAAATTTTTGAAGGAAGGTACTCTCACATCGGAGATACTGAAGAAAATAGAGAAGTATTCAACTTTGATTGTCTATGGTAATTAATTTCTTAATTAGTTTAAGGCATAGTCTTAAATTGAATTTTTCAGTAAGACAAATAAATTAATTCTTTTTCTTTTACATTTAAGGAGAGAGTTTGCCTACAGCATCCTATTTTATGTTGGCAACGGACAATGCGGTCGTAAATGAACACATCGCAGGTGATAAAATATCTACAGCCATAGGGATGTTTTTTGGTGTTTTTTATATCTTCAATCAACATTATCCTAGCGAGTGCCCTGCTACACTGGAATTTCTTCAGAGGTATCTGCATATTTTACCACTAATTAATATATTTCTGCAATACTTGGAATCTTTAAATTGGCTCCTTCTGGGCTTTTTTTAATTAAGGGGCGGAGTTGTAGAAATCGTCGCCCCTGACGGCATGCATAATGTGTTTTAAAGATAACAGTTAGCTAGGTCACAGCCTGCACGTTAAAAAAATTACGTGCACTTTCAACTAGCAAATAAAACGCAAGCACATTTTTGCAAAGTTTTAAGTCCGACCCCTTAAATTCAAAAAGATGTTAGTATGGAGTTTATAGCATGTTAAAGATTCCAAGTACAAGAAATCTGAGGTTACTTTAAGAGCACTTTATTTTCGCTATTTAAAAATTTGCAGTTAGGCTTAAGTAGCACATTAGTGCAGGAAAAATAGGTTTTAACCCGCAACAAATTGAAACAAAGCTGAAAATTTCAGATCTTATAGATTTTTGGGCGCTTTTTAACGTGGTGTGGTCTCCCACACTCTCCCATTGGAGGAATTTCCGCCATATGGGAAAATGGCGGACAAAATCGAGAAAACGTTTAATAACTCCGGTTCTACTTAACCGATTAACACGTAATTAGGCTTCAATTGTAGATCACCTTCAAACACATAATTCACCTCTTAAGATAGTTTGTCCTACAACTAACCGGAAGTTCACAATCTGACCCTGAAGATTAGCCTCATATAAAAAATGGGGATTTAAAGCATTTATGGTTTCTATTTTCAGAATACGTTTCCAAAATTAAACATATAGTTCCTATTACTGACAAATTTTGTTTCTTTTCTGACAAGAGCTATAATGCATAGTACGGGAAAGGGTAAAACAGCCTTTGTACCATCATAAAACTTAATGTTTTAATATATACCATTGTTCGCCCACACTTGTCAATACGGCTAAAGTTGAGTTAAAGCGTGTGAAACAAACTTGACATAACCAAGTGTATACTTTAAATGAAGATTATGAAATTGAGCTTTTGAATTAGCTTCTCTTCCACCAACAAGTGCGGCAGCAAAGCAGTATTCAAATAGAGTTTATCGCAAAGTTCAAACGTGGCTTGGAAGCAGCCTAAATGCTAGAGAATGGGGTTGGAGACAAGTAGGATCTGAACTGAAACCAATCGTTACCACTCTACAACCTGCTCCAGCTGAGCTTCTGCAGATGATCCCTCGTAAATGCAAGGAAGTCCGTGACTTGAAATATGAATGCGGTAAAACTGGTCCAGTCTGTTCTTCAATTTGTAGACAATGCAAGGGAGTATCTTGTTCAAATGAACATAGAGATTTTGAGGCTCAACCTCAAGTAGAGGACTATGATTAAACTTAAGCTTAACCAATATTGATAAGTATACTAATATACAAGTTGGTAAACCAAAATAAACCTCTCCGATACGAGACGCAATTAAGAGGCTATTCTTAAATAATTAAGAAAATATAACTGAAATTAATTACTTTAGTCGTCAGTAGTTTAACGTAGTTCTACTGAAGTCGTTTTAAGAAACTTAATTCCTAAAATAATTTTAAACATAGCTATTGTTGACGTTTGAATTCTAGCGTATGCCTCTTTAACAATTTTTGGAAATTTAGGGTATATAAGGCGATTGATTCACGATAAATGATAAGAAATCCGCAATTGCATGAACCTTTGGTTGAAGCCCTGCAATTGGGAGGCTAGACGTTTCTCGTAACCCTAGCCGATCGCCACGCACTTTTTGATCCTAATTTTGAGAGTAGAAGCCAAAAATTACTGCGAACACGTTTGCTCCGATTTGTCAAGTGCGGACGCGGTGGCCGACGCACAGACAGACAGACATCCCCCACCCACACACACACGACCAGTATAATACCTCTCCGTGACGTCAACGTCACTTAAAGTGGTAAAAATATAATGGGAATAATATATTTTAGGTTTAAAACCCTCTTTGCATTTATTTCGCTCGAAACCGTTTCGAAATACTCAAAAATTAGATTTGCCTTACCTTCCGGGCTGGATTGTGAACTTCCGGTTAGTTGTAGGAAAAATTATGTGTTTGAAAGTACTCTACAATTGAAGCCTAATAACTTGTTAATCGGGTTAGTAGAACCAGAGTTATTAAACTTTTTCTCGATTTTGGAAATGTATTCTGAATATAGAAACCATAAAATGCTTTAAATTTCCATTTTCATATGAGGCTAATCTTCAGAGTCAGATTTTGAACTTCCGGTTAGTTGTAGGACAAAATATCTTACGACATGAATAATGTGATTGAAGGTGATCTATATTTGAAGCCTAATTACGTGCTGATCGGTTAAGTAGAACCGGAGTTATTAAACGTTTTCTCGATTTTGTCCGCCATTTTCCAATATGGCGGACATTCCTCCAATGGGAGAGTGTGGGAGACCACACCACGTTAAAGAGCGCCCAAAAATCTATAAGATCGGAAATTTTCAGCTTTGTTTCAATTTGTTGCGGGTTCCCTCTATTTTTGGGCTAAAATGACTGTACTATTTAGTGACCGGCGCACGTTTACGATATGGTGCTCCAGCTAGATGGCGTACATTTTTATTTAAATTATTTTTAACCTACAATTAAGCCTATGTTATCATTTACTTATAAAGTAATGGCACCTCCCTGCCTTTGGCTACGTTATGTTCTATGAGAAATTAACATTTAGTGCCACTACTCTATTAAATATTCATTAACGTTTCTTAATTTATTCATTGCAAGTACTTTTCAATCTATTAGTATTTAATTTTGAATAAGATAATAGACTTTGTTTGATTTCAAATTTACATCTCTGTTTTCAGATGGCACCATGAAAAAGGTTTGAGTATGTTTATTGGATTTTTTTCACAAAAATAGTATGAACGTTCTCTTGTTTAAATAATTGGAAATAAAATGGATTGTTTCCTAAACATTTGCTACCATGAATCTACACAACCTATATTTTCATGTTTGCTACGAATGATTATATTTTTTTAATATAAAATTCATATGATCATAAATTACAAAATTATTTCTCATCTTTTTTATGTAAGCCAAGAAACTGCAGAGAAAGACTAGCAACATGCTAGCTTTTAGTTGTGACGTCAGACGGTCAGAGCCTGGGATTGATAGACTTCACGAGTTTGCCTTTGGCAATAGGCGGCCATGACAGTTACCTTTTTTACTTTATGGGAAAATAGCGTGGGTGTATGACGACACAATTAAATAGCCGTCTGAAAGCACTCTATATAGAATCCTTACTCCGTTCCATAAATACCAAAGATTGCCTACCCCCACTTTCTCTGGAGAAAAATTGAAAATTAGGGCTTTTATACAGAAGTTCAGTGCGAATATACGTACAAAACCAATCTTTGTGGTTTGTGCACTGAACGCATTTTGACTTGGAGCCGTTAATATTTGAAATCCGACTAGGATCGAACTAGCAGCTGGCCAAATACCAATCCAAGGCAGCCAACGAGCTCAAGGACCCACACCAGGGACCGCTGCAGCTCCTTTCCATAAAAAAAAAACAGCTGAGATATTGGTCGTCGATTTCTCTGAACGGCTAAATCCAAAACAATAGATGGATCTATAGAGTGCTGTCAGAAGCGCCGGTGTGACGTCACCTATGCTTTTTTCCCATAAAGAAAAAACGGTAACTGTCATTGCCACCCATTGCTAAAGGCAGACTCGTGACGTTTAACCTTGGATCTGACGTCACAACTGACAGCACTCTATAAACGAAAGTACGTTTCTGGTTCTTTTTCGAATGTGGCCGTGACTATTAAGGCGTACATAGCAATCGTTATCTTGGAAAAGTTTATTTCATTTTTTTTCTTTTCTGGTTTGCCCCAGAGCTAGGGGGTCCCATTCAAGGAAAGAGAAGATTTACAATAGAAGGGAAACAGTTGATTCTTAGTATTTCACACGGAGTGGAAAAGTTTCAAAAACCGGTTTAAGGGGCTTGAACCCCTTCTACCTTGGTAGCTCGGTCATCTCTGATTGGAATGCACTCCCGGAATCAATAATCTATATCACTATAAGGTCATAGTTCCGCGCTGCACTTTCCCAACATTTCCACTTGTAATATAATCCACTAGTCATTCCTCTCCACTAGTCCAGGAAATTCCTTCATTAATTAATTACCTACAAGCATTTTGTTAGTTTAAATCTTAAATTTGTTTACTACTCTCATGTCCAAATCATAAATTCCTAAATTAATTAATTACCTATAAGCGCTTGGTTCATTTAATTCTTAATATTTCTTTACTATTATCATGTTAAAATCATTAATTAATTACCTATAAGCACTTAGTTCATTTAATTCTTAATATTTGTTTACTATTCTCATGTTAAAACCATTCCGTCCGTACCTCAAAAGCCTAAGACTTGCTTGTACATTTCTAGTACAAATAAATAAATAAATAAATACCCCTTTTTCCCCGAAATAAATAATTTCAGAATGGGCGCGAGGGAACTAGACAAGGCGTAGCTCGAAGCCGATAAAGAAATCACGGTGCAACTTACAGTATTGCCAATCTATACATCTTCAAAAACCACAAAATAATGAAAAATGGCTTGTCCACTTAAGATAAATATAATTAGTCTTTGTCGACTTTTACCTTTTTCCTACCCCCATTTATGGAACGTGACCTGACAATACTGCACTGAAGTTGAAGTGGAAAGAGAGAGTTGGAAATGTCTTCAACCCCAAAAATCACTTAAATATATCTGAAGAGTTACGTTAACATTCAATGCAATTCCCATTGCCAATGGTTTAGTGATTAGCCCCTCCACTAACTTTTAAAATTTTCCATTATTTATCCAGTAGTTCTTTCGAGGGGGTAATTACTTGTTTAATCTGGTGTACACTCGTTGAGTAATCCCGAATAAAATTCAGTAATCCATGATAATTTTAATAATCTCAAGAAAAATCTGCAGTTTCAAAATAATCTCCTTAATACTAAAAATTTAGGTTAATACCGTATTAATCTCCCTTAATACTTAAAAATTGCTGTTAATCTTAAGAAAAACCACAATATTTCGTGAATCCCAGAAAAATTTTGATAATCCTTACTATTTTTATAATCATAAATTAATAGCAAATAATCCCCCTTAATCCATGAAAAATGTCGTTAATCCCAAATAAAACTTAAAATATTTGATGGATTCTTATTTTAATACCAGTGAATCCCTCCCAAAAATCGTAATACCGGTGAATCCCTCCCAAAAATCGTAATACCGGTGAATCCCTCCCAAAAAACGTAATACCGGTGAACCCCTGTTTAAAAACGTAATACCTGTGAATCGCTGTGAATCCCTCTATAAAAACGTAATAAACCCCTGAATCCCTCCCAAAAAGCGTAATACCAGTGAATCTCAGCTTGAAAATTTAATCCGATTTAATCTTACATAAACCTTATTAATCCTAATGAATCTTCGAATTAAAAGTGTAATCCCATTTAATCTTGCCTAATATCAAATTAACCGCCAAGAGATTACTTCGTCATTATTAATCCCACTTTTTGTTGAATAATCCCAATTTTGTTTTTAATACTTTGTAATATTTAATCTGCTGTACACCTTTTCAGGGGGTTATTTCTCCCTCGAGTTCCTTGACTCCTTTGAGAAGAAGGGCGTTCCTACCCTCCTATCCGAGTCGGGCCACAATAAGCCTCTGGCTTTCTTTTTTACCCGTCAATAAACTTATTATTATACTACAAAAACCGCCCTGGTCAAACTAATAGCCCATCGTTTAGATGCCCATCAAACGATGTGGCTAAGAAGAAACGTCAGTGCGCTAGGGTTATCAGTTTATTAGGAACATCTATCGGCAAAACGTCAAGCCAGAGGTCACGCTTAATACGCGACTAATCACAACTCTAGGAATATTAACACTATAATGATAAAAAAACTGGACAAGTGCACACGTAACAGATTGTAGATCCCTTTAAAATTCCAAAACTGAGCCAGATATCATTAAACATGTAATAAAGACTATTGGTGCTACCAAAAGATAAATAGACTCTAATTGGTTCTACCTGGATTACATGCTACCTGGAATACATGGTCGTGCTAATGTAAAGTAGGTAATTGTTATGAAACAAAGTGTAAGGAAAAGTGTGTACGTTTTGTTATTTATTTCTAATTGTAAAGGTACATGAGCTGGCTAAAAGATCTGCAGAATATTGGGTAAAAATTTTACAAAAAGCGTGACGAATGCTTTGTTGCATTGGTAAAAATCGAGTAAAATAACACCCATGTGCTTGTACTTGTAGAATCTTCTGGGAACCGAAATTCTTAAAGGAGGAATGAAATCACCATAAAAACTGTATATGTCGTTTTACTTATTAATTCAAAAACTTAACCAATTTTACATGCATAGATTTCACGTTTAGAGGATTCATACCATTTGCACAAAGAGGCTGGGCTAATTGTCAGCACTTTAGCTAGTACTCTATGTAGCCTGGTACATTGACGTGTTAGTACTCATTTAAGTGCTAAACTAAGCGTGTAGTTTTATTTTAATGAATTTGGGTACGCGACATTAAGTGAGCTGCCTGTTAATTTAAAAGGGTCTTTCCGTTTCACAATCCCTTTAACCACTACTCATTATCGAAAAATTCAGCCGCACCTTTAAAGATTATAAGAAATAGCCAGTGAAAAATGCCACGGAATGGATATGGAGGGGTGGGAGTCTTCACGGAGAAAAGACAATGCAAATGCCAATGAAAAATTCCAATTCTCTGTATATTTGAAATATAGTATTACGAATTAAAATTTCGCATACTGTTTTCAAAATCGGATGGTAGGAATGCACCGTGTGTATCACCAACTGAAAGTTTGCGAAATTTACCGAAAAAATGGTACAAGCCTAGACATTTAAAGTGTGAATAAACGTTTTCCATTTGGGAAACTTATAGAAACTCGAAAACCCCTTTATGAAAATCCCTAGAAGCGAAGAGAGAAGATAGAGAGGCTGGCGCGCGACCTGGAATTCTAAGGGTATTATAAGGGGGCGTACAAAACGTCTTTTACAGGTTTTAACTAACTTTAATCGTGTTTAACTTAAATCTCGTGGCAGATTGAGAATGCCTCCAATCTTTAATCGGCTAAACACATTTTTAAGTACGCATGTACCAAGTTTCAAACTTTAAGCCTATAATGTGCATGATTTTTTTTTTAATTAATATTTTGGCACTACCCGTACAAAAATTTACGGCTGCATTTTTGCTGTTAATTTGATTTTTTAGAATCTGCAATATATTGTAAATAAACTGGAATATTCTGGAAAAATACTGGAATAAACCTGAAAAATGTTCAATTTCAGACAAAATTAAGGTGATTCCAGAGAGCAATGCAGAACATTTTAGACGTTTTGCAGAAAAAATATCTTCCGTTGGAAAACTCAGTACAACAGTATACAAAATTTAGCAACTCTGGAGTCATAAAATAGTTACCTTACAGCTAGAAAACAGAGGGGAAATAGTAACTCCCGTAAGAAATCAGGATGTTTGTAGGCTCATAACAAGTACTGTACCTTCCAAATATATTGTATGCATGTTACAGTCAGAAATTGCTAAGTTTGTAGGATAATTGCAGGCGTGTTTCGGATACTTTTTACGATAATTGCAGACGCGTTTCAGATACTTTTCAGGATCATCACAGGCGCGTTTCAGATACTTTTCAGGATCATTACAGGCGCGTTTCAGATACTTTGTAGGAAAATTGCAGGAGCGTTTCATATAATTTTCAGGACCATTACAGGCGCGTTTCATATACTTTTCAGGATCATTGCCGGCGCGTTTCATATACTTTGTAGGAAAATTGCAGGCGCGTTTTAGATACTTTTTTGGATCATTGCAGGCGCGTTTCAGATACTTTGTAGGATAATTGCAGCCGCGTTTCAGATGATTTGCAGGATCATTGCAGCCGCGTTTCAGATAATTTTTAGGATAGTTGCAGGCGCATGTCAGATAATTTTTAGGATAGTTTCAGGCGCATGTCAGATAATTTGCAGAATAAATGCAGGCGCTTTTCATATACTTCGTAGGAAAATTGCAGGCGCGTTTCAGATACTTTTCAGGATCATTACTGGCGCGTTTCAGATACTTTTAAGGACCATTACAGGCGCGTTTCAGATACGTTTAAGGACCATTACAGGCACGTTTCAGATACTTTTAAGGACCATTACAGGCGCGTTTCAGATACGATAATTACAGGTGTTTTTCAGATACTTTTAAGGATAATGGCAGGTGCTTTTCAGATAATTTTTAGGATAATTGTAGGCGCGTTTCAGATACTTTTTAGGATAATTACAGGCTCTGTTCATATACTTTGTAGGATAATTACAGGCGCGTTTCAGATACTTTGCAGGATAATTGCAGGTGCTTGTCAGATACTTTTCAGGATAATTGCAGGCGCATTTCAGATACTTTGCAGGGTCATAGCAGCCGCGTTTCAGATACTTTTTAAGGATAATGGCAGGTGCTTTTCAGATAATTTTTAGGTTCATTGCAGCCGCACTTCAGATACTTCGTAGGATAATTACAGGCGCGTTTCAGATACTTTGTAGGATAATTGCAGGTACTTTTCAGAAATTTTTAGGATAATTGCAGGAGCATTTCAGATACTTCGTAGGATAATTGCAGGCGCTTTCCATATACTTTGTAGGATAATTGCAGGCGCTTTTCATATATTTTGTAGGAATATTGCAGGCGCTTTTCATATACTTTTTTGGATCATTGCAGGCGCGTTTCAGATACTTTTTAGGATCATTGCAGGCGTATTTCGGATACTTTGTAGGATAATTGCAGGCGCGTTTCAGATACCTTTTAGATTAATTGAAGGCTCTTTTCATATACTTTGTAGGATAATTGCAGGTGCGTTTCAGATACTTTGTAGGATCATTGCAGCCGCGTTTCAGATACTTCGCAGGAGCATTTCAGATACTCTGTAGGATAATTGCAGGTGCGTTTCAGATACTTTGCAGGGTCATTGCAGCCGCGTTTCAGATTCTTTGTAGGATCATTGCAGGCGCGTTTCAGATACTTTGAAGGATAATTGCAGGCGCGATATAGATACTTTGTGGAATAATTGCAGACGCGTTTCAGATACTTCGCAGGATCATTGCAGGTGCATTTCAGATACATCGCAGGATCATTGCAGGTGGATTTCAGATTCTTTGTAGGGTCATTGCAGGTGCGTTTCAGATACTTTGTAGGATAATTGCAAGTGCATTTCAGATTCTTTGCAGGATCATTGCAGGCGCGTTTCATATGCTTTGCAGAGTCATTGCGGGTTTTCCTATCAATTATTGTGAATCAGTAGCCTTATATACCCTAAATTTCCAAAAAAAATTTAAAGAGGCTTACGCTTGAGTTCAAACGTCAACAATAGCTATGTTTAAAATGATTTTAGGAATAAAGTTTCTTAAAACGATTTAACTAGAATTAAGGTAAATTAATGACGATTAAATTAATAAATATCATTTATATTTATTTAAATATTTAAAAATAGCCTCTAAATTGCGTCTCGACTTGGAGAGGTTTATTTTGGATTCCCAACTTGTACTCATCTCTTACAAAAATATTAAGCTGTAATTCATCTGAATACACGCTTTTCTGACTTGCTTAAGTAATATCTGAGATGGTCCAACTGTTTAGGTACATGTACATTAAGTTCTCACCACATCTAGATAAGAAGGTCTTTTCGTCTATCTAACATTCACAACATACACACTCACAGAACGTAATCGAAAAATTCTTTCAAACTTATAGCTAAAAACCGATTACAACTGAAGGGAAGGGTCCCGACAGGCTTGTTTTACGTCTATCCGCAACCAGGAAAACTGCTGTAAACTTATATGATAGCGCTAAAGCACTTTGGTTCGCAATTTCCTTCACATTTCGAGCGCCATGGTGATAGTAGATCTTGTCTTAATCGGTTTCTATCCACGCTTGTTTTTCGTGTACCCGGGGCCACAAACACACACACCCACACACACAGAGAAAGCTAGGTCTGGTCTCAAAAACTGGAATAAAATCACTAAAATAAACTGAAATTAATTTTATTTACTTTTTTTGGATGAAAAATTGTTTTTCTACACTTTTTACCTCAAATAGAAGTAACTCTTATTTTATTAGGTTTTGAATCTATACAACTTGACTGCCAACACCTTTGAAAGCTTGGAATCCTTATGTTGTTAGTATTGGATACACCTTAAACTAGTGATGCCGCGAATATTGATTTTGCCGAATACCGAATACCGAATATTCGGCCATGCTCTCGGCCGAAGCACCGAATATTCGGCCACCGAATATTCGGGCGTGAGATATGTGCAACTCGCGCGAAACCGGTTATGAGCTGTAACCCGTTCCGCGAAATACGTACATCCCCCGCACGGACCGCAATGGGACAGGTCTCATCATGGAAGAAGAAGGGTATGGAATGGTGAGGTGATTAGGCAGACGGCTACGCGAAATGTAGGGTCGCGTGGGATTTAACAGCGTGGGAAATAAGGCGGTGGCACAGGGCAAATGACCAGTTTAAAAATTGCCCGGACCAGTTTAAAAATTAAATCGGAGGGGGGTCAGTGGTCCACAGGACCACTAAGAAAATTCAATGGTTTCCAGAGTCCAGACATTAGCTTATATATTTTAATCATCCACTTCTTCAATTTAGCAGACGATGGGCCCTGGTCAGTGGTCATGGACCAGTTTATTTATTCCAGGCCAGAGGGGTCGCTGGTCCAATGTCCAGTTTAAAAATATTCCTTATTTCCCACCCTGCATGGGAAAACTCTCCTCTCCTCTCGGCACTAGCTGTAACGCGATTACTGCTCTGCGCAACATTGGCGCGCAAGCAGAGAGAGGGATACACTGTTTAGGTCCGCTCTTTACTGCCTCTGCTACAGCGCGCCTGCGCGGAAGCTTTCAACGTTGGTGATAAACTCTGGGAAGGAGGGAATGAAAAGGGGGAAGTTACGATTTTTCAACGCGCTCTCTTTAACACTATAGGACCCGTCTATAGCATCTTTAGGTTTTTGGTTCATTTGCGAGTAGATCGTCTCACTATATGCTTTTTTTTATTCTTCACAACTTACCAATGGTAGATTATAAATATGAAAGTAAAAATTGTTATTGAAAAAATAATTTTTGAGTAATTTTTCCGTTTTTTTCCTTCATGATTGGAGATTCGGTATTCGGCCGAATATTACGAATTATTCGGCCGAATACCGAATACGAAAAAAATGGCCGAATAGGCCGAATACCGAATAGTAACCGAATATTCGTGGCATCACTACCTTAAACATAACTGCATAAGTTCGTAAGATGTGTTCCATAAGTTTGTCACTGGTTACTTCATGAAGTGGTGTAGGTGAAACGTCATATTCTCGTAAAGCGACGCCTGTTGAGCCATTGTCAAAGGCTTAATAAGGCTAAATAGGAAGTTGGACTGCAAAACCGAGTGTATTCAATTCTCGCGTCATTCTCGAACTAGCTCTCAGTAAGTCTCTAGCATTACGAAGTATAGGCAGTGTCATACTTATTGAAACATATCTGATAAACTTATGATAACTGTATATACAATACTGGCCCATTTATGACCAAAAAATGTTTCAATTTTCTATCTTTTATGGTGGTTTAAATATTTTTAGGATCGAGACGTGACAGTATTAGATCAAAAGATTTTATTAAGATGAATGAGTAAAGCTTTTTTAAGATGCCTTTTTAGGCCTAACCAATTCTTTATTCAAATTTTAGAAAAATAAAAGCAGTAATATTAATGCCTAAGAGAAGCAGATAAAAATTTAGGGTGCGCTCGAAGTTGACTTCCCGTACAAAAATTTTAAGCTGTAATTCATCTGCATACGCGCTTTTTTTATCGCTACCACGCTGTAATAGGTATACATTAAGGCTACATTTCTGCAGCTCAAAAAACGGGAAAATTTCACAGCAATTCTAGAACTGCAAATTGACTGCCGTTTCTTCATTTTCTGTTTGTTAACTGTTAACTGTCTAGCCTGGCAGAAATATGCAGCGCAATTCTGCAAAGGCTAAGCAAAAGTAGAAATACCAGCAGTTAGTTTAAAACTGTAATTTGACCGTTTTTATAGATATGATACAGGTCTGCAAAAGTGATGGAAAAGTAGAACTCCAGCTGCTAATTTAGAACTGTAATTTGACCGTTTTAATAGACATGTTACAGGTCTGCAAAAGTGATAGAAAAGTAGAAACCCAGCTGCTAATTTAAAACTGCAATTCTACCACATTTATAGACATGTTACAGATCTGCAAAAGTGATGGAAAAGCAGAAATGCAGCTGCCAATTTAGAACTGTAATTGGACCTTTTTTATAGACATGTTACAGGTCTGCAAAAGTGATAGAAAAGTAGAAATCCAGCTGCTAATTTAAAACTGCAATTTGGCCACATTTATAGGCATATTACAGGTCTGAAAGAGTGATTGAAAAGTAGAAACCTAGCTGCTAATTTATAACTGCAATTTGGCCACATTTATAGGCATGTTACAGGTCTGAAAGAGTGATTGAAAAGTAGAAATCTAGCTGCTAATTTAAAACTGCAATTTAACTACATTTAAAGACATGTTACAGGTCTGCAAAAGTGATGGAACAGTAGAAATACAGCTGCCAATTTAAAACTTTAATTTGACCTAAATTGACCATTTTTATAGACATGTTACAGGTCTGCAAAAGTGATGGAAAAGTAGAAATTCAGCTGCCAATTTAAAACTGTAATTTAACCACATTTAGAGAGATATTGCAGGTATTCAAAAGTAGGAAATTCTACTTTTGAATACCTGCAATATGTCTATAAATGTTGAATAGTTACAGTTTTAAATTGGAAGCTAGATTTCAACTTTCCCATAACTTTTGCAGACCTGTAACATGTGTATAAATGTGGTCAAATTGCAGTTTTAAATTGGCAGCTGGATATCTACTTTTCCATCACTTTTGCAGACCTGTAACATGTCTATATAAATGGTCAAATTACAGTTTTAAATAGGCAGCTGGATTTCTACTTTTCCATCGCTTTTTCAGACTTGTAACATGTCTATAAATATGGTCAAATTACAGTTTTAAATTGGCAGCTGGATTTCTACTTTTCCATCACTTTTTCAGACTTGTAACATGTCTATAAATATGGTCAAATTGCAGTTTTAATTTGGCAGCTGGATTTCTACTTTTCCATCACTTTTTCAGCCTTGTAACATGTCTATACATGTAGTCAAATTACAGTTTTAAACTAGCATCTGGTATTTCTACTTTTCTATCGCTTTTGCACACCTGTAACATGTCTATAAAAATGGTCAAATTACAGTTTTAAATTGGCAGCTGAATATCTACTTTTCCATCACTTTTGCAGACCTGTAACATGTCTATATAAATGGTCAAATTACAGTTTTAAATAGGCAGCTGGATTTCTACTTTTCCATCGCTTTTTCAGACTTGTAACATGTCTATAAATATGGTCAAATTACAGTTTTAAATTGGCAGCTGCATTTCTACTTTTCCATCACTTTTTCAGACTTGTAACATGTCTATAAATATGGTCAAATTGCAGTTTAAAATTGGCAGCTGGATTTCTACTTTTCCATCACTTTTTCAGACTTGTAACATGTCTATACATGTAGTCAAATTACAGTTTTAAACTAGCATCTGGTATTTCTACTTTTCTATCGTTTTTGCACACATGTAACATGTCTATAAAAATGGTCAAATTACAGTTTTAAATTGGCAACTGAATATCTACTTTTCCATCACTTTTGCAGACCTGTAACATGTCTATATAAATGGTCAAATTACAGTTTTAAATAGGCAGCTGGATTTCTACTTTTCCATCGCTTTTTCAGACTTGTAACATGTCTATAAATATGGTCAAATTACAGTTTTAAATAGGCAGCTGGATTTCTACTTTTCCATCGCTTTTTCAGACTTGTAACATGTCTATAAATATGGTCAAATTACAGTTTTAAATTGGCAGCTGCATTTCTACTTTTCCATCACTTTTTCAGACTTGTAACATGTCTATAAATATGGTCAAATTGCAGTTTAAAATTGGCAGCTGGATTTCTACTTTTCCATCACTTTTTCAGACTTGTAACATGTCTATACATGTAGTCAAATTACAGTTTTAAACTAGCATCTGGTATTTCTACTTTTCTATCGCTTTTGCACACATGTAACATGTCTATAAAAATGGTCAAATTACAGTTTTAAATTGGCAGCTGAATATCTACTTTTCCATAAGTTTTGCAGACCTGTAACATGTCTATAAATATGGTCATATTACAGTTTTAAAATGGCATCTGTATTTCTACTTTTCCATCATATTTGCAGGCCTGTAACATGTCTATAAATGTGGTCAAGTTGCAGTTTTAAACTAGCAGCTGGTATTTCTACTTTTTCATCACTTTTGCAGACCTCTAACATGTCAATAAATATAGTCAAATTGCAGTTTTAAATTGGCAGCTGGGTTTCTACTTTTCCATCACTTTTGCAGAACTGTAACATGTCTATAACTGTGGTCAAATTACAGTTTTAAACTAGCAGCTGTTATTTCTACTTTTGCATCGCGTTTGCAGAATCGCGCTGCATATTTCTGCAATACAGACAATTAACAGATAATAAACAGAAAATGTAGAAACGGCAGACAATTCGCAGTTCTGGAATTTCTGTGAAATTTTCGCGTTTTTCGAGCTGCAGAAAATGTAGCCTTAATTTATACCTATTACAGCGTGGTAGCGATAAAAAAGCGCGTATGCAGATGAATTACAACTTAAAATTTTTGTACGGGTACCCTGATTTAAACATAAATTTAACTTTAGAAGCATTATTTACAATAATATAGAAAGAAATGTTACGGATTATGATAAGCCTTCAAATCGTTTGAAAATGTAACTTTTTGCTACTCAGTTATTATCGGGGCGAACTGATCAATGAACACTATTAGCTCAGGACTTTTAGGGTTTGACCTAGAACATTTGAACATAAAGATGAAAATTGGTACGTGTGTTATTTTTGACCCAACAAAAAATATACTAAAATTCCCCTGCTGTAGAGCGCGAGCTTTCGCCGCCATCATGGAAAATGGCCGCCCGGAATGCAAGCTTCAATGTTATTCATATTCTTCTTCAAAAATTATGAAAATTGGTGCACATTATGATACGAGCCACATGAACATCATAGTAAAAGTTTACAGCTGTTTTCGTTAGTTTGGATGCCATATTGGAAAATGGTCGCCGTGAATGCAAGCTTCAATGTTTTCCACATTCTTCTTCAAAAATTATGAAAATTGGTGCACATTATGATACGAGCCACATGAACATCATAGTAAAATTTTACAGCTGTTTTCGATAGTTTGGTCGCCATATTGGAAAATGGTCGCCGTGAATGCTGGGTGCAGTATATTTCACAGTTCTTTACACAAGAGGTTCCGCACTTAAAGATAATTAGTATTAAAAGTTGGTCTTGAGTGGTGTGAATGGGTCTTAGGATTCGGGATATAAAAACTAGTCCTTTTTAATCTAATAAATATGTGAAATAAAAATCATAACGATGTTTCTGATTGCAAATAAGCAAGTAAAAGTTTTAATTAGTTCCGCTAGAGGCTCACAGATGCCGCTGTCATGTTTTGATAAACGTGCTTGATAAAAACAACGTGTTTCGCGGCAAGCCGATTTGAATTGTAACTCTATCTATCTCATTGGTTTTAACCAGCATTCTTTATTGTAGAAAATACATAAACAATTTGTTAATATCAACATTAGTCATTTTAGGTATGAACAAATATTTATTTACAAAATTAATTTAAAAGAAAAAATAAGGCAAATTAAATTTAGACATGGTAGTTAATTAAATAGAAAAACAAATTATAAAAATTAATTAAACAGAAAAACAAATTATAAAATTAATTAAAAAACTATTTTGGGATGGTTTTCTTCAGCATTTCTGCCGCACTTTGCAAATCAGCAACTGTAGTGGGCTAGGAAAAGATGAAGATGATTATAATGCTTTTAATTATTTTTAACGCAATGATTAAAACTTATATCCTTATCAATTTTCACCTTAGTATTTCTACTTTCAATTAGTGAACTGAAATCAACCGGACTTCCAGCCAAGGAAAACAGTAATTCACCAGGAAGTGGTTTCCTCATTGATGAACGGGCAAGAGGTTTGCTATAAAGAGAAATATTTGGAATTGTTAATAAAATAATGGACATCTACTAAACATAGAACAATTATTCCCCCCCCCCCCAAATTATACCTCAGATCAACTTTGGGTATAATTTTGGCGATTTTTTCCTTTCCACCCAGATGTGTGTAGTAAACTTCACCTTGTTTAACATCTCACCAAAAACATCTCTGTAAAAATAAAAAGTCAGAAAAACATTCTTGAGAAGTTTTAAGTCGAATAAAATGTTGGTTCACCTGGAGATAATAACTTGGCCGTATTTTAGATCTCACTCCTTTTTACGGCCAAACAACTTGGCATATTTTTACAGAAATGTTTTTGTTGGGATTTCACTCCTTTTTGTACGTGCATGTTCTTGTAGATTTATAGAAGTAGGATTATGAAGTGAAATAAACATTTGTTCATTTAGATTTTTATTTGTTCTTTCCGAGAGTTTCACTTGGCTTTGCCTTTTTCAACTTTTTTGCATTCAACTTTCTTTTTGCTTTGCGCCATCTATCGGATGGTGCAAAGGTTTAGTCCGACTATTTTTTACGGCTGGGCGCGCCTTTTTCCCCCATTTTCCCCCCTGTTTTTCCCGTGCGGAATTCAGAAATTATTAAAAAGTACTCAGTATCACACTTAGGTGGCTCTGCAACGTGAAAGAATTTTATTTATTTATGAAATTATTTTCCTCCTCGACCGGGTTTCGATCCCGCACCATCCACAGAGCTCTCACTCCACGGATTGACGCCTTTACGCTCTCGGCCGTCTAGTCATATTAACAAGCTCGAGTTATGTTGCTTAAACCTAGCATCTCTCTCACGTCGGCAGTCGGCGCGTTCCTCTCGCGTCTTGCTTAGTTGGGGCAGGGAGGAGGGAACTTTGTTCGAGGCGGCGTCGCGACGAGTCTCTCGTTTCCATGGTATCGCGCCTATACAATGCCGAGAATTGAAATATCTTGGCGGGAAATTCGCGAATGGTAGATAGGCAGTTTAAAACGGGTAGCGCTACAATTATAAAATACGTCGCGTTTTTAGCATTAGAAGGTTTACAAAATAATTTTAGGAATTGTACTCGTCGGAAAGTCTGAAATATAATAAAAACTAAACACATTTTTAAAGTAAGAGATATTTGATTTGTAAACCAAAAGAAATTAATACCGTAGTCTCTGGAGAGTGTATCAGGGAAACCTCTGTAACTAAGCAGGTTTATGATATTACCATCTCTGTAAGTGTTCGAATTAAATAAATAAATATTTATATTGTAAGTTAATTAAATTAACTTGCAAGTGCTTCTAGACAGACACATTTTTGAGGTTAACCATACCTGTACATTTAATTGGGAATTTAGGTTTTGGGATTAGATAAGCTAAAGTCTAAAAACTTATTTTTTCTCTTTAAGCGCGTTACAATTTTGGACAAACAAAGACGATAATTTGATGTTTAATTTTAGTATTGGCATTCGCAATAAAATCTTTCTATTAACGTTTGATTACTCAAATAATCCTAATAATAAATTTTACGAAGCACAAGCACTTTCTAAGGTTCTTTTCACTTTTCAGTAACAAATTTTGACAATGAAAAATTATCATTTTAAGTTTAAATTTGCCTAAAAACGATAATGATAATTTATTTAATTAACTCTTAATTGGATTCTTTTCAGTTACATATTTGCCAAAGACAAAATATCGTTTCAAGTTTAAATTTACCTATAAACGTTAATGATAATTTATTTAATAACTTCTTAATTTTAACTAATAAGAGTAATCAATTACTAATCATCACTTATGATCACTAACTTTAAGAAAAAAAGTTCAATATTATTTTTATAAACGTAATAAAAATAAGCATTGTTAACATGATAATTCAAAACCTAATACTACAACTTCACATTAAGTAATGAGTTCAGAAATAAATGTACTTGTTTCTCTCACCAGAAGGAAAACAATTATCTAGACATCAAGAAACAATATCAATATCATCATCCCATTCGTAAACGCAACAGTTATGAACCAAATTTCAAAATTTGCAAAAAAATATCTTCGAACTCACTTCCTTGCTGATTGCAGACGCTTTTCTATGCCTAGCAGCCTACCGGCGTTTCCCTATTGTAGCGTCATCTACGTACACTACTATTTTAGCAATTTGGAAGAAATAATTATTCATTGTTAACTATCTATTAAATTTAGTTTTTTAATTGTAAATTTTATGTATGAGCAAAACAGTTTAAAATTACTTTGGCATATGTATTAAAATTAGGCCGACATGATGGCGCTAAATAGAGCCTAGATCTGACTTAGATAACCAGCCTTCATTCCGACTCTTAGAGCATTCCACCCCCATTTTTCCTTATAACTACACCCCCAGTTCAAAGAATTCGATTTACATGTATAAGCGCGACTTTTGAAGAAAATTCGAAGGAACCGAAAATTAACATTAAGTTTTATGGGAGGAGGTAGGTATTTTTGCCAGATCCTTTCTTTGACCTATTGATTCAAATGACCTTAAATTGTAGTGAGACGTGTGTTTCAATGTGTTTTATTATACTGAAAATGATTAAAGAAAGGCCAAACTGTTGATATCTTCGGATCTACTGATCCAAATGTCCTGAAATTTCACCCCGAGGTGTGTTACAATCTATTCTATTACATTTAATAGGATAAATATTTGAATAAAAATGAATTTCTAATGTAAAAATTGTAAATTCAGTATTTCTAATGTGAAAATTGTAAATTCAGTATTTCTAATGTGAAAATTGTAAATTCAGTATTTAATCCACAATTCAGTACTTACAACCATTTTCCAAGAAAGAAACCCAGCCCCATCCTTGTCCAAAACAGGCCTTTTAGAGAGTAATAGATTATAAAACCAAGACCTCTTGAACCAATATTCTTAGATTTGTAAACGTGCCGAGGGGCAGGTCTCGCGAAACCTGATCAGTTGAAGAACACATATAATGAGAACGTTCTGCGTTCGTTACCAAATGATACTGATAAAAAATTATTGCATTAAAATGTAAGGTCTCC